>NC_079147.1:29465601-29778483 GCF_945859685.1 Eupeodes corollae
ACCAAAAAACACAAAGACCATATCTATAGATTTATTAATAGAGAAATAGCTGAAATTCAAAATATTCAATTATACAATCTCATTTCAGATGAAAATCATTAAAATGAATTCTACAAACATTCAAAACATAGATGCATAACGGTACCTAAAGCACATATACAGTATCAAGCAATAGTAGCAGCATTGTTGATGGTAATGCCTTTTGGGCATTTTCAGAAATTTCAGAAAATTTAATATGCATTCACTTAGAAGGTTCCGCCTTTAGGTTCTTCGACGACGACACGGACGTCGCGTCAGTCGGTCGGTCGGTTGGTCTAGTTGTCGTTTTTATTGGTTGTTTTTGGTCGTGGCTAAATTGAAAACCCTTAACAATCATAGATAGGTATATAATGAAAACAAACATATATTCGAAACAGACATTTTGGAACAGTGCGAGTATTGAGAAAGTCAAACAGAAACTTCATGATGGATTTATGTTGTCGATTTTAGAAAAAGAGTCAAAATGGTATTCCGGAAACCAACAAATGATTGTACCTTTCGTTAAGTACCCTAGATTTGGACAGTTAATTTGGTTTATACATTAATCTAGCTTCAAGTACCTATATTCTGAATTAGAGATTATGCTTATACAAAAGAAGAATTCATTAGAAATGTATTTTTTTAACTTCTAAAGTCAACTATATAAGTTAGAAGAGTTTAAAGAAACCGTGTTTTAAATGGTACTTTCAAGTCATTTATGTTTTTTACACATTTATATAGGGTTTTTAAAAACAAACACGGTTTTGCATATCAATGAAATTCTTTATTCCAGTGAAAGTACGTTCTATGCCATAATGCATTGAACTCGACTTCTTTTGCATGGCAACCAAGGGCACGCTTACAGAAGTCCAGAAGCTGAACCCAATTTTCGACGGTTTTCAAGCATAAATCGGTGATACTGCTGCAGTTTCATGTTCGATTTCGTACGAAGTTCATCAATCGTCGCTGTCTTGTTGGCGTAGACCATGGACTTGACGTAGCCCCACATTACGGCGCGCGTTAAATCTCACGGCCGAGGCGGCCAAGCGAATGTACCATTTCGTGAAATAACACGTTCCCCAAACTTGGTTTCTAATAAATTGATTGTGACATTCGCTGTGTGGCTTGTGGAGCCGACCTTTTGGAAATAAATGTCCTCCAAATGTATATCATCCACTTTGAGCCTCATTCACATGCGGGTCTTGATCATCACGGAAAAAGTACGGCTCAATGACGTCGCCGGCCAATAAACGACACGAAACCGTAATTTTTTCGGGATTCAGTGATGACTCATGGAGTACGTGTGAATTGCTGCCTGAACAATACCGCTCAGCCCAATTTACGAACTTACGTAGCTTCTGGTGGTCAAGCTGCTTCAGTTCTTGCGTCAATTTAATATTGTAAGGATGTAAGTCCAGATCTTTTCGCAAAGTTCACCACAACGACGTCACAGAGATGCCCAACGCTTGATAACGACATGTGTGAGCCACATTTGGGCTTTCTGCAACTAAAGCCTCAGCGGGCATTTCTTTGTCTCACTGGTACGGGAACAATCTGTGCTATGCCTGTGGATTCAATTTTTTCCGCTGGACGCTCAATTTTTGATCTGCTAATCTAATGGTCGCTTTTTTTAATTTTAAGTGACGGCTTTTTGAGAGATTTTTGAAAGATTAAAAGAAAGTCTGAATGAGTAATGAATTAGTAAACTTATATCAAAAGTGAGTGCAGTGAGGCCGTTTTTAGAAAGGAAGACCTAGGCGAAGTAAATTAGAAAAAGTATTTGTTGTGAGCAAAGCTCCTAAAAAAAGTAGTACCCGTAGCGTGATAGTTAGTGCGTTGGACTGTTATGCAAGTTGTTTTGGGTTCAATCCCTGTCTGTGCCACCTAACTTTTTTCGCGGGTACTGCCTCTTGCGAGGAATTGACAAATCCTCCAAGAGTAATTCTTGTCATGTAAAAGTGCTTTCTCAAATTAGCCGTTCGGATTCGGCATATTAACTGTAGGTCCCTTCCATCTCTGACAACATTACTTGCACACAAAAATGGTTGAGAGTTGTTGTCACAAGGCCTTGGTTTTTCATGAACTGTTGGCCAATTTCAATTTCAATCAACACCTCACTATTTTAAGCAATAGCTTTAAGAGAATTCTCCACAAAGATCTCAAAATAATCGCTTACAAAGTCTTATTGACTCAGGGGTTGAATTGTGCACAACCTCAGGAGTTTATAAATACCCTTATAATGATTAAACACAGTGAGCGCAATTAGAAAATTAAGATGGGATAAAAAGGAGATACCGATGTACATTACTTTTAAATGTCTGCAAATTGTAGCGAGTGGGAAATATTGAGTTGAATAATGTATTCAACGTTCCGGTAGTCTGGTTTAATAAAGAAACTCTGTAGTTAACAGCGTTCTAAAATTGGGCCCAAGAGCTCTCTTTTCAATTCTATCCAAAATACTCAAGTATGTTCTTTGACAGTTGTACTCGAGTGTTGATCTTTGTTACAGCCTTGTTAAGTTAAGCCAGATCAGAAGGGGTAAAAACTTCTTGGCTCATCGGAGAAAACCTAAGCACTAAGCAGCACTTTTGGCGACATCGAATATGTGATCATTTCACAAAAAGTTGTTTTGCGATGCACAAACCTAGAACTGAAAGTTGTTCAATATCATCGATGCAAGTACCACCCAGACATACTGGAATTGGGGGAGGGTTAAGCTTTTGTAACGTAAAGGTTTTTGATTCTCAATTAGACAATGCTGTCAAGATCAGAATTCAATGAGCTAATCATACGCGGCTATTGATAGTCTTTCATCCGAAAAATAAGAAACTAAAAACGAATATTTAAAGCTGAGGGTACTGTCATCAGCGAAACAGTTAAGTGGTCTGTAAGTTTCAGGCAAAAGGTCATTTAAAAAAAATGAGAAAAAGTGTCGGAGATAAAAGGGAGCCCTGTGGTACACCAGCCTTTAATTTTTAGATATCCAATTAGGCTCCGTATAAAACAACTTAAATTGAAAGGCCCGGCAGGTATTTTCTAACCCAGCAAGAAAAGATTCATCAATACTAAATTCACGCATTTGCGGTAAGAGAGCGCGATGCTAAACTGTATCAAATGCCTTTGAAATGTTTAGTGAAATAATCTTACTTTCTTGAAAAAAAAATTAAGGATTTGTTCCACTGTTCGGTGAGATTAACCATGAGATCACCTGTAGATCTATTGGTACAAAAGCCATACTTTAAGTCAAATTGTTCAGCGTTTCCATGACTTTTAAAAAAAGGGACAATTGGTCGATAGTTAGAGAAGAAGAAAGATTCTTCTTTTAAGGAACAGACTGCACAATTGCTGTATTCCAACCACTGGGAAAGAGACCTATAGACTATGACACTTTTGTTGCTTTTAGTAAAATTGAAATTGATTTGGACAATCTATGGTTTTTATAGGATGGTCCACTGTTCTACATAGCTTATGCCTCAATCATGTTATCAGCACTCTTGGCTTTGACACTGCAATGACGACTTTGAATATTTTTTGTCGAGAATAGTGAAGAACCGATATTACGCCAACAATCCGAAAACGATAGAAGCCCTTAAAACTAATGATATCCAAATTAACCGTGAGTTACTGCCTGAAATCATCAACAAGTCTTGGAAGGCGCTACTACAAAGCCGATTGAATCAGCCATCGTTTTGTTTCGTTATTATTGAAAACATTCATTAGACTCCGAGATGAAAATAGATCACATCACTAAAGGTTGTTTTGAAAATTGAAGGATAATTTTATTCAAGACCGTTACTGGTTTTCGACTGAGTTCTTGTCTTAATTGATTTTTGAAAGCCTTAAAACCTTAGTCTTTATTCAAAATGCTGCTAAAGCAGCAATATTCTAGATATTCTTATGGGACCCATGCGGCTTCAATTCATTTGATTTTGTCTCAACAGTTTAAACTTTATCTGTTCTTTTGCTGGCCAGGAAGGCCCTTCACAGCGATCGAGAAGTGCGTTAAGTTTTCTGACAATGATTATTTTTGTAATGTCAATTTCACTGCATTGTTCAAATAATTATCAAAAGGTTATTTCGTTTTGTTTTGCCAAATGTCAAAAGCCGACATCTTCAAAAAACAAAAAAACCTCTATTTCATTATCAAAGCAACATTTTTCTGTGGAAATCTTGTTTTCTAGATTCGTAAACTTTTATCAGATTATTCTTAACTTAATAATACTTAAAAAGAGTTTAACTAAGAGCGAAATAGATTTTTAGGCAAAACTGTCCACAAACCGAAAAAGGATCGAAATTCAAATTGCGTTGGAAAAACATCAATAAAAATGTTTCTTTCAATTTGCATCCATGTCCTAGGTTAGGTTAGAGTGGCTGTCCAGATATCATTGACACACGTAGACCTCAAGGGTCCATTGTTATACCACTATGCATCCATGTCCTACTTCAATCCAAATCCACAATAATGGAATTTAAGACGAGCGATGACATTGCAGTAAAAATGCAACACTATTTAAAAAAAAAAATCTAAAACTGACATGGGCGTTGTTGGGTGTCTCGCGGTCTTTAAAAGAGGTAACACGCATCGTCCGACTCACACAACTTTTATACTTGTACTTTTATAAAATGTTCAAGTCAGGTGAGACTTGAGAGACGTGAAATGTGAGATTATAATATGTAAACGTGTTTATTCATTTCTGTTTTTAAAGGCGAAAGGAACAAAATTGTCGACATTTCACATAACTCGTCGAGATTATAATTTCAATATTCAAAGCTATCAAAAAGCCCCTCTATACGCCCACCACCTGTCTGGTGTTTTTGAGAGGTTGTCAGGCTCTTGTTGAACGTTTTTGAACCAGTGCTGGATTTGGATTATTTAAATGGGAGGAAGTTTACCCAAATGTAATAAAATTCGGCTTGGTTTTACAAAATACAAGATTAATAAATAAGATAAAACTTATAACAACATGCATCAAAAATATTGAAAGAATATAATTTTTAAGGTTTCTTAAGTTCTCATTACTTATTTTAATATTATAATTGAAAAAAGTCAGTTTGTTTGTGTGTTTGTCTGTACTTGACGTCATAAGGAAATAATATTATGACTTGATTTTTTGTGTAAAGATAGATTAAAAGCTGTAGACTGTTTAAAGGTACTTTGAAAAGAAGTAAAATATCTTATTCCCGGCTTATTCCAGCAGATAGCCTGGTAACACTTATCAATATATTCTTTTTTAAGAGCAAAAATGAGTAGAATATCATTGGGTGCTGCTAACTTTTCAACCTATCATCGTTGCCTTATATAAGGCGTTTCTTATAATAACATTAACGTATGAAACTAAGCGGACACATTTTTTATTACAAATGGGAGATGGGCCATTAAGAACCGATGCCGAGGGCTGCGTGACACTAACGAAAGAGTTTTGCAATTTAGTTCATAGTAATTCTAAAGTCGTTGTAAGTGTTTACCCCTGATTTACAAATAATAAGTGCATAGACCTCTTAAAATGGGGTATCGCAACAGTCCGTTGTGAACCAGGGCCTAGTGACTTACAACTCTCAACCATTCCTGTGTGCGAGTACTGTTGTCAGGAATGGAAGGGACCTACAATTTTAGGCCAAATCCGAACGGCTAGTTTGAGAAAGCACTTTTTCATGACAAGAATTACTCTTGAAGGATTTGTCAATTCCTCGCAAGAGGCAGCACCCGCGAAAATTAATTTTTTTAAATTAAGGTGGCACAGGCAGTGATTGAACAGAAGACCCCTTACATGACAGTACAACGCACTAACCAAACCATCATGCCACGGGTACTACATAGACCTATAAAAGACGGAATTTTCAAGTTTCAAGTGAAGGTTTACTCCTCGCGAACTTCGGCCCTGTTAAAATATCATGCACACCTCTGTGTGGCGCCTATTTGTAAGCACCGACAGACGACTGACTAGGTTTTAACCCAAAGAGCATAAAAGACCATTTTAACCATGTCTGCGTCCAATTCTTTGGAGCAGCAGCAGCAGCACAAGCTATAGGTATCTGAAGCAGGAACAGAGCGCATGTGATGCAGTGCATTTATTACTTTGATATGTGAAATAAATACGAATTACATACCTAACCTAACCTAACCTGGTATACCTTACCTAAGGTACTTACTCTTATGCATTTATGAACTATATATATTCGTAGGTATAAAAGTATAAGTTGGTAAGAGTTCGGTAACAAAAGCATCTACTTTTCTCTGAAAAGTATTTATGCAGGTAAGGTAAGGTAAAGTACCTTATACTGCTTTTTGGGATTATGTAGGTATTTGAAAGATTTATGATTGCAACATGGATTTAAATGCGTTCTATTTAAAAGGTTTTTTTCATCCTTTTTTTGGTATTATGTTTTATTTAAATTATTTCTTATAAGGAATATGGTATACAATTAAAGGAAGCAGGGAAATATGTTGTTGTATGAGGATTGCAGTTCTGTTTCGGATCTATGAATAGGTATCCTTATTTAGAAAATTTTGTAATCTTGAAGTCAAATTGAACATAAAAGTATTTGGAGAAAACCAAAATTTTCTTTTGTAGAAAGGACGAAAGGTTCACTTTAATGACTTCAATAAAATAACGTCTTTACGTAGAAATATTTGTTTCCAGTCTAATTTGTTTCTAATCCCTAGATGTGAAATCAGGGGTTAATGAGGGATGACCGCCTTTAAAAAAGACTGTCGAAATAATTCCATTCTAACCCCCTCAGCGCAAATACTAGGACCCTTATTTGCACCAGTTCTAGTTTGGATATGTGACAGCCGTAATTTGATGCCCAGATCTGATAAGCTATTTAGAGAATTGGCCGAACATATGCTATAAAGGACTGCTTTATAACAATAGATCAGAAAATTGTTTCGATATTCTCGTAATCCAACCAAGAATTGAATTAGCCTTATTAGTAATTGAGTTATTTGATGTGTTGTAAAAATTTCACTTTTCCATCAAATAACGCATCAAAAACATACATTTCATTCACACGAGAAAATGAAACAATTGAAATACATAATTTAAAGAAACTGCATAAACCCTTCTCGTAAAGCTCAAAAGGATGACATTAAATTTCTTCAAAATCACCAGAACTTGAAACAATTTTGAAAATTTTAAAATCGTCGACATAAATGACGAAGTTAGAAAGTTTCAACAGTCGGTAAATCGTTGATGAGTTAAATAAAAAGAAAAGGGTCTATATGACTACCTTGTGGAATTCTAGAGTTATTTTTGAACTTGTTTGATTCGCCCTTTTTAAAACCGTGCTGATTTTTAGCGATCAAAGACTGGAAGATTTTAAGAATGGCAAATTTAGCAAAATGTCTAATTTTAAACTTAATCCTTTTCATTTTTCTTATGTAAGAGGATCATAAATGACCTTACATAAAATATGGAAGCACACAAGAGTCAGCTGTTTTATGAGTCTGCATTTTAAAATTCGTATCAATCAATGTCTTAAAATATTACGTCAGATTTATCACAGCTTAAAGTATGACGATTGACACATTTGTCCCGTAATTGCAAAGAAATAGGCTTGTTCATAAGTGCCTCAAGCACGGAGAGCTTTTGGGGAGTTGGGTTCATTTTGAAGCAACCATATCTTTAAGTGTAATATAGTTTCAGGCTCATATGCCTTATGACGACTTTATACATGGCTTTAAGACACGACCACTGCTAAGGTATGAATTTTGTTATTTCACAATATGTTGACTGCGTTTCTGAAAATTAATTCAAATCAAACTTATGTTAAAGGAAGCCTACATCCCCGGGTATGTCACTTGACGATCTGAAGCAATCAGACTTTTGATCCTCTTGCACTGATAACACCAACACGTTGAGGATCATTATTGCACATTGTTTCGAATAACGATCACCGCTTCACCTGCTGTTAATGGATTTTAAGGTTTGTAAGGCTTTTGAAGCTGCTAGAGTGAAGAAAAAAATGAGCTAGAGTTCGAATGAAGATGAAAGAGATTGAACGTAGCGTAAGACTTAATAAGAGCAATTACTATAACGTTTTGGCTTAAGAAGCAGATGAAGAAGCTAAAAGGTGCCAGAAGTGGTGTTCACAAATGAAAAGAACACTTGTTGAGTGATATATATGGTTTCCTGCTGATTTGGGATAGGGACGCAGTTAGAAGATGGAGGGAACATATTGATTAGGTTTTAAACCATGTATTCGGCACCAACGTGCAACTGACATTTTCTGTGCAACAAATTCCCGATTACGCACGATACCGCTTAATAAAAAAGAGCTACATATCTACCGCTATCAAAGCACTAGAAAAAAACAACAAAGCGGTAGAACTAGTCAATATTTCCGCAAACCTGTTGCCAGCAGTTCCAAGCTCATCGAGGAAATTGCTGCAACTGCTTTTAGAAGCAGCATGGGTCTCTGAACGTTTCCATAAAAAGTGTGGAAAAAAGGAATGATAACCAAGCTCCCAACTGGAAAACTGAAGAGGTTTTTAGGTTTTGCTTGCAGTCGCAAAAATAGTAGCGATGAGTATCTTAGAACATGTGAGAAAACACATTGAAAAAAACTCTTGACGAACTCCCTCCATAAATCATATCAAAAGCTTACAGATCATCATCGAAAAGTGCGTCAAAAGTCAATCACCACTTCAACTGCTGTTCATGGATTTTGAGAGGGCTTTTGACAGAAGGGAGTTTATCCGTCTTGCTTTATGGAAAAGGGATATCCTGGAAGGGGTCATTGCTAGTATCAAGGCGATTTATGATTGGTCTAATTGTCGAATCGTACACGGTGGTATTTTGTTAGAAGAGTGTTAATTCCAAAGTAGAGTCAAGCAGGGTTGCATACTGTTACCAATTCTTAATGTTTGTCGGCCAGTGATGTGCTGGGGCGGCTTTGACAGAAAACGGAGGAATAAGATACACTCTGACAACATATTTAAAACATCATAATTTAGACAATGTATGCTTGATAACTCACAGGATAATATATCTCCATTAATTGGCAACAAGGATGGAGAAAGAACCAGGAATCGTGGAAAATCTAAGATGCTTAGCCTCAGAACTTCACTCTCATGCACTCTGGTAAACATTTTACAGTAACCAGTAGAAAAAACAAGAGATTTTCTCAGTATCTTGGAATTATGTTCTCTACCGAAGGCGAAACCGAGTAAGATAATGCTAGGCGTATCGTGAAATTTTAGGCTGCGTTTGATTTGTTATCCAATGTTTGGAGGAATAACTTTCTCAGAGCTCGAAAACGAAGCTACGACTGTTCCGTTCAAACGCCGAATCAGTACTTTTATACGGTTGCAGCACTTGGAAAACAACAGAAACAATAAACATTAAACTGCAAACCTTCTACGAAACACCGTACGAGATTTTTGGCCATAAGAAAGTGTTTCCTTTTTTTTTTTACTGAAGTGAGGTGTTGTTCACGAACTTAAAATTCTGCACCATTTTAAAAAAAATGTAAAAACTCATTCTTTCTTTGTTTTTTTTATGTTTATGTGAATTCTCAAAAAGATCCAAAGGAATTATTTTGCACCGAAAAATGGTAAATATTTCTTTTGTTGTAAATTTGAATAAAAGTAATAATAAATTCATGTTTGATATAATAAAATGGGAAAAGCAATTATTACAAACATTAACAACAACAAAAAAAAAACTGAAATTCCCAGCCAGTAATTTCTTCATGAGGTGCACATATCATCTCTCGACATTCAAAATGCTCATCATCCTTGCATAAGTATTTGGACTTTTGTTGTCCATAGAACGGACCACATATAAAAGGATGAGTATGAAATGCTAGTCATTGCACAGTTCCACCGGCACCGCGCGCCGCCATGTCATTACCCTCTTTTCTATATGTATTCACCTTGCCATCCATGCTATTTCAATTCATCGTCCTTCTTCATCCTCATCGTCGTCATGCACACTGACCATTAATTATGCCAATCCACTCTATCCCTTCTATATATATGAATGCATTTATATACCACCCTGTACAAAGAATTCTCTATAAAGGACATCAACTCAACTGCACTCAACTCAATACGGTAAACCATACCAAACTATAACCAAACCAAGCCAAACCAAACCGAACTGAACAACAGCAGGGAGTTTATCCTTTCTTGTATCCAGGATATATACATATATATGATGTCCAAATGTATATAAGTTTGTATATGAATTACTATATATGTATATGATGCATGCATCATCAAAGTCATCATCATCATCATCATGATTATTATTATCGTGATGATGGTCATACGGAATGAATGCAACATCCAAACGCACACAACAAAGGACGAACAGAGCAAAGATGAAAAAGGACCTCATATTATATACATATGATTCCTTTTAAGACCACAAGACCGCAACAACCATTCACTGTACTATATAAAACTCTGCCGCACTGATATTTCATAAATACAGCTATGGCTTAAATAAGAAGAACATTTGTAGAGAAATATCATTCGATAGCCTTGTTTAAGATGTCAAAGACTTAGTAAAATCTTTAACCGTGGTCTGATTTCGAAATCTAAGTTATCTTGAAATATATCTAATAGCAATAAAATCAGAAAAACTTTACAGTAAAAAGCACTTTGAAGTAGTTTTTGAACCAGAAAACATCCAGAACAGAATAGCTGTGCAAATAAAATCAAAAACTGATCTCTTTATGCCATCAAAAAGCAATTGAGCTTCAGGGCGGTTCATTTTATTTTGCAAGCGGCTTACCTAAACGCAAGATCTTCATAGAATTTTAAATTGAAAATAGCACTTCGAAGCCTTCAATACAAAAATATTAGATGATATCAAGTTTGATAACCACAATGTAAATGCTTATGTACCTCAGGGCTCTGTCCTATCTCCTACGCTCTTTCTCGTTTTTTAATAATTAACTCCTTTCTGGAACTTCTAATCCACTTACTTGGTTCACTGAAGGCAAAAGTATCAGCTTTTCATTTCTGTTTATACCCTGTTCCTCGGAGCCTCAAACCTTCAAGGGCATTGTATAAGCTTTTAAATTCTGACCTTGGCAGCATTGTTAAATGGAGAATCGACACTGGGGTAAAATTTATTGTGTCTAAAACGCAAACTCAATTTTTCAATTTTTTAGTGACGCCATCAATACCGCTAGATGTTTGGGTTTCCTGAAGTGATGCAAAAAGTTGTTCTTCAACTCTTGTCTAGCTGTTATCTATAAGACTTAAATAGCTCCAAGGCTTCAATAGAATACCCATCTCTAGGCGACTGCAACTTATTTAAGCCTTTTGAACAGTATTGAACTCAGAGCATTCACATTAATTGGTCATAATAACATCGCCATTCACGTCATTTTAAAATCGTCGAAAAGTTTTTTGTCTAGCACTTTTTCAAACTTATTTTAGCGAATTATGCTTTTGTAAAATAGCCCCTCAAACAATAAAAGGACATCTTTAAAGTATATAGTAGAGTCCAACTTCAGCCGTACTGTCAAATAAAGGGATTCATTCAAATAAAGGGATTCATTCATAAGCTGAACGAATTGAAAAGCTTTACCAAAATTTATTTTTCCAATTCTAAAAACAAATGATGTTCAAAATTTCTAAAAACAAAATTGAAAGAATAAAAATAGAAGATTGAGATATTCGGGATTATGAAAATTTTGCCACACAAAGAAACTCTTTTAAAACCATTAACTTAGATTCTAGGGATCTAAGTAAGGAAATACCAAAGTTTTAATCCGACAAATCAGTTCAATTACAATAACTTTATATGGAAACTAGAAAACGACATGCTCGAAATAGGGGTTCAATTCGCAAAAATATTTAAATTAAAAACTTTAATGGAAAATTAGTGTGTTTGTTTGTTTGTTTGGCCGTGCTTCACACGTCTACGGAGCAATATTATGACATGATTTTTTGTGTGGAGTTAGTTCCAAGGCTAGAGAGTGTAATAAGCTACTTTTTACCGTGGTAAAATATGTCATTCCAAGCTCATTCAAGCAGCTCCACCGTTACCTCTTATACAAGATACTCAATATATTCTTTTAGAAACACTAGATTGTAGCATATCATTAAGTGTTGCCTGCTGGAGGACCTTCCATCGTTGCCTATCATAAGGGGTATCTTAATTACATTAACGTACAAAACTATGCTAAGAGTTTCCAAAAAAAATAGTCAGTAAAATAGAATTAACTGACTATTCAACTAAATATAAAATCAACAAATAAAATAAATTGACATTTTTTTGTCGAAATGTGTTGTTTTTTTAAATTTGAATCAAGTGTTCCTAGCAAACAGACTCCAACATTATATCCATCAAAAATATTAACACTTAAAATTAAATCTTTAAGTTTATGATTTCTATCCTTAGTCCTTGCACAAGTGTTAAAGATGAAATTATCTGAAATTAAGTTTGTCTCTATCATTTTGGCCATAACTGTACACTACACACAGATATCATCAAGAGTACTCTACTCAATTTAAATATAATCTGCAGGATATTTTATTAATATAGAAAGGAAGAAGAACTCAACAAAAAAAAGCAAACAAAAAAAAACACATCCTTAATAATCAAAATTTCTCTTCTATAGCTTTATTACTGCTGTAGAAGAATAAGTATAATACCGCACAAGGAAATTAAGCTTACAAATATTTTCCTAACAATGGATCTGATGTGTTTTCCATAAGAAAATGTTTTTAGCTTTTCTTTGGGGATAATCGTTGTGTGCATCATCAACATCATCATCATAAGCATCCTTTGCATTGTGTCCTGAAACTGAGAAGTTGGGATGGCGAGGTGGGCGGTGGGTGGTTGATTCATTTCAAATGCAGGCAGACACACTGCATTTCAATGTCAGTCTTACACAGTTTATATGTAGTTGGGAGATTCCAACCCCTCACGACTTACGCTGAATTTATTTTATTTCAATTTATGTAGACGAACAGAAAAAAAAATTTTTCTTGAGCTCGTCCTTATGAGGATCATCATTGCCTGGATACTTTTAATATTTTTAATACCTGTATACTATACAAACATCCTTCCATTAATTATTATATGAATCGTATTGTTAAGAAATGGTGTACTTATACTCCTTGTTTGGGTGTCTGTCTTCCTTCGACGCAGTAGAATTTGTATGAATTTTGCACAAATATCCTGTGTGCATTATCCCTGCACTCAGTTTGTATTCATTGGGTGTACTCTTTTGATGATGATTTTATCTCAAAATATAATCATGCACGTATGAATCTACAAACATACCGTTATACTTTTCCCTTTAGCCAAACAAAAGTAGCTTTTATCTTATTTTAAAAAAAAGAGTTTAAAATAAAAATGTTCCACATACGCCATAGTGAACATTTCTACGAATTTTTGTTTTTTTTTTTAAATTGATGATTATACATTTTGAAGAAAAAACAACATGAAAGGAAGAACATGAGACGGAAAAGGAAACTTCAAAGCTAACCGTATATGTAGAAGAAGAAAAAAAAACAAGAAGCAAAACGGAAACATGAGCTATTAAAATGAGTAATTAAAGGAACTTTCTACGGAAGAAATATATATGCAGATATTTATGTGGGGGTGAAATGAATGCAGTTATAAGGGTGCATGACTGAGTCATGATATTAATTTGCTAATAAGCTTGTATTCAAGCACATTGCACACAAATTAGGAAATTTGGAAAAGTCATGTTTGTGACTTTTGTAATCGTTTAAGGATATCTACACACGAACTAGGTCGAGGATACTTCCTTTTAAAGCTTGTTTTTGAATGGTGTGCAGCTTGTTAGTAAGTCATTTGTTTCAATGAATAACTGAGCTTGTATATATATATACATATGTCGCGGCACCCTAAATTGCAAACACAAATTTGGGCCAACTGTATAGTTCCAAATCCACGATGGCGATGACCGAATTTTGGATTCCTGGAATAACTGATCCAGTTTTTCAGAAATTCTAGGAAATTGTTCTTCGAACATGTACAGCGTTTAGCCAGCAGTTGGTATGTGACTTTTTTAATACTGTTCTGGTCCGGGTACTGCATTGGTTAGAGCCTTGTACAATTATTGGAATACACGGACGACATAGACTAGACATCATCGACCCAACGTTATTGAAGCTAGTTAGTCTTAAAGCTACTGATCACATGAACAAATATCAACTATCAATATACAGTAATTCCGGAATAGTTTAGAGGTTCAACTACCTTGGAGTGAAGATTAGTTGCAGTAATGACTGATTCCACAAAAGAACAACCAATTATCAATGCTCCAACAAGCTCTTCTAAACCCTCATGCGTCCTATCTTACTATACGACGGCGGCGCTTAGTTTTGGTCGATAAGCAAAAAAACCTAGTTTGTTTGTTTGAAAATTTGTGTGTCGAATTTGTGTTCCTTTGTGCTGGGAAGGCAAATTGAGAGATTATATAACATTCGCCAGTTTATCTTAAATTAACAACTTTCAGCATGAAGACAACACTGGATACCTTGAGGTAACGTTATTGGGATACTAAAATATGAAAAGGCGTTGTGTTTATTCATTGTTCGGGAAACTATTAAGGCAAAAAAAATCAACAGAATAAAATGAGATGAATTGAAGCTTAGTTTACAAAATAAGACTCATTTCTTTGCATGACAAAAAATATGATCTCTACAAAATTTTGAAACTTTGTAAGCCTATAAAGCCAAAGAAGAGAGGTGTAAGCTTTTCCATCTGTTCTATTCTACTGGTCTCTTTCCGAGTGGATGGAAAACTGCATTTATCTAGCCTGTCCCTAAAAAGGCAAATCAACTCCACCTCTAACTAACTATCGACCAATTGCTCGTACATTCCTACTTTCCAAGCTCATTAAATTCTGATCTTGACAGCATTGTTCAATGGCCGTATAGAATTTAATGCTTCGAAAACTCAATACTGTCCCCCAATGCCACTTTCCATGGGTGGTACTTGCATTGAGGGGATTGAACAACTAACAGTCATAGGTTTGTGCCAATCATCGCCAAAATGCTGCTAAGTGTTTCGGTTTTCTCCGACGATGCAAGAAGTTTTGTACAACTTCTGATCTGCCTATAATTTACAAAGCTTTTATTCGTCCAAACCATGAGTATAAGTCTCATATTTGGGCTGGTGCTCCAATAACGTACTTGAGTCTTCTGGATAGAATTGAAAAAAGAGCTCTAGAAATAATTGGATATACATTTGCTTTTCTTAAAAATCATCGCAGGGTCTCATGCCTTTCATTGTTTTATCGTGCGTACTGTTAAGTACAGAGATTCTTTCCTTAGCCGCACTACACGAATGTGAAATGCTTTACCAGGCGCAATATTTCCCACTCATAACGATGTGCAGACATTCAAAACCAATGTGATTCGGTTTCTCTTTCTAATCATATCCTCCTTTCATAATTGCTCGCACTGTGTTTAGCCATTATAAAGGTATTTATAACCCCTTTAAACCTTAAACCATCGTTCAAGCTGTAAGGCACCTCTTGAAAGAATACGATACTAACAACTAGACAATTTACAAACCTCAATATTTCTGAAGAGCTTTGGTAATCCTCGAATGTTCCAAAGATTTCGAAACAACTAAATTGACTTGAACCACTACTTCGTTAAAGGCTTGCTGAATACCAGTTTTCAGTTTCGAAGTTTTGCCAAAATGATATGCTGAGAATATGAAAACCTCAGTTATGAAGAAATCAGATTTGACTGCCAAATCTTCACTACGACGCGGTTCCTCATTTTCGTCCAACCATTTTTGGAGAAGTGGAGATAGCCATGTAATAACTAACCTCTATGGATTTCTTGAAGGTCGATAAAGAATGTAACAGCTTATAACATTCTTAGAAGAAAATCAAGTAAGGTCATTAAAATGTCTGTATTTTTGTAGCACAGTTTAACCGTATTCAAAAATAAATAAATCAGGTGGCGCAACAGTCCCCAAAGAACTATCGCCTACAATTCTCAACCTTTTCTGCGATTCATTTGAGGAATGAAGGGGACCTATAGTTGTATTCCGAATCCGAATGGTTTATTTGAAGCACTTGTTGTGACAAGAATTACTCTTGAAAAATTTGCAGCATCCGTGCACAAAAAACATTAGGTGTCATAGACAGAATCCAACTTCTGTCGTACTGTGAAGTGAAGAGATTCGTTTAATAGCCGAACTGTGCGAATATGGGTTTCTAAACCATTGTTTGTCTTTTAATGTCATTGAAGTGTTCAAAAATTTTTTCTACAGTGCCCGTGACATATTAAAGGTATACATATAAAAGCAGCTATTAAGTATTTTTAAAACCGCATCCAACATAATTTGGCCGGGGTATAAAAACGGTTGAAACTATTATTTGTCAACTTGACTGATTCATACGTCCATCACTTACAAACGATTTGAATGCCACTGGAGTGTTTTTGATTGTATATACGGAAGACTAAAGTACAAAAAACAAGACGTAACGGCACTTCATTCAAAACCTTTCATTTTATGGTATTTTCTGTTTAAACAATTAATAATACAGTTCTACGAATACACATGTCAAAAATACAATTAAACTTAATCAAAATAATAAATTAATTAAATTCACTTTTGAAATTTTTGTGCAAATATTTTCAGTTAAGTAGAAATTCTTTTCTTGGAATTTTATTGCTCAGAGCTCAAAAAGGTTAATCTTCATTTAGATTTATTTCTCAGAAATTCTTCTTGTGCAATGAAGTTTATGAAAAAGCATCACAAACTCAAATTTAAATTAACTTGATAGAAATGCCTTTCATCAAATGTTATTTTACTTTTCTCTTTTTTGTCAAAGCAGGTAGCTCCTACCTGTAAACCTACTAAACCTTTCTATCACCATTTATGCCCTTAAACGTTATAGAGCTTCTTAGTTTCATCTTTTTTTCAAAAGCTAAACAATTCTTAAAACCCTCAACTAGATTTTCAATTTCTATAATCAAGAAACTCTACAATATTCGCTTTCTTTCATTCTACACTATTCTAAATCACCCTTATCAAAAAATCTAAAAAAAGAAAAAAAGTTCAAAACTTTCAACCTTGTTTTTTTGAAAATCCTTTTTTTTATTGCAAAGAAGTAAAAACTAAAAGGACAAACATGTTACCAATAACTACGACTTTTCTACCTTTCGTTAAGTTTGTTTTTTATCATTTTTTTATTTTTCTTCATTCCCCCAGAATCCAATTGACATTTCCTAAACTCTTTTACTTAACTTTTTCGGGAAACCATTTGAAACGAACAACACTTCGACAGGAAACCTTTACCTATTTGATTTTATTTTCTATCCTTGTTTTTTCTTTTTTTTATTTTTGTGTGCATGTCAAAGTCTGGGTTCGTGGGAAAATGAAAACTATGGGTTATATGGTTTTTCCTGTGCAGTTAAAAAGTATTTGAAAAAGTTTTCTTTCTCGTCCTTGTCTTCTTGTCGTCGAACTAAATAAACAACATGAATACAGCAACCTTTTTCTACAAAGGAAAATTGAGCTCCTGTTGGTTGTCTGTCTCTGTCTGTCTGTCTTTCTGTCTCGTTGGTTGTAAAAAAATAAGGACAAAACAAAAAAATGAGTAACATTTTCATAGTAAGCTTGTTTTGGAACATAAAATTCTTTTTGGCTGGAATATTAAATTCCATATTTTTCATAATGTGTATTGTATTCATCAACTTTGCTGTCGTTATTTTTTTGAAAGTCTCTGTTTCCGTGAATTTAACAGTGGGTGTGAGTATTCTGTTAAAGCTTTATTCACGGCAAGTCTAAGTCAGTTCCAAGGTAGAGAATTAATAAGTGCACAAAAAATATTCAAGAAAATAAGATTAGAATTAATTCTATTTATTAAATTTAAAATGATTTATATTAAAAGGATTTTCGGGAAAAACGTTTAGTAACCAGTTTTCAGTTTGAAAGTATTTCGTTTGAACTGAAAGCATAGAAGTTTTTGTCCGGAATTTTTCAAACAGACGAGACATCAATTATGTTAAGAACCCGAGACTGATATGTACAGTCTTTATGAAAACGTTCAGTTTTTGCGAAGAGCCAAAAATGTTTTAAATTTTTTCAATTGAGCAGAAATCTTATGACTTTTGCTGCTATTTCAAAATCAAAATCAAATGGGGTGGCGCAACAGTCCGTTGTGAACCAGGGCCTAGTGACTTACAACTCTCAAACATTCCTGTGTGCGAGTAATGTTGTCAGGAATGGAAGGGACCTACAATTTAAGGCCGAATCCGAACGGCTAATTTGAGAAAGCACTTTTTCATGACAAGAATTACTCTTGAAGGATTTGTCAATTCCTCGCAAGAGGCAGTACCCGCGAAAATTAATTTTTTTTTAATTAAGGTGGCACAGGCAGGGATTGAACCCAAGACCCCTTGCATGACAGTCCAACGCACTAACCATCATGCCACGGGTACTACCTTTGCTGCTATTTAAGTTTACATAATGTATGGGATAGTTTTTTTTGTTTGAAGTTCCGATCAAACGGACTGTGGTACTAATGAAGTGTTGTTTAGTTTTTTGTTTAGTAAACATTGGAAAATTCTCACTGAAAGATTTACGACGAAGAACGTTTAAATTAATTTCTAAAATGTTTTTTTTCTTCCCCAAACTTTTAGAGCACTTTTAGAGTGAAATAATTTTTACCGATGAAGCTGATTTTTGGCGAAACGGGTATGTCAGCAAAATCTTCATGAGGCTTTTAAGAATGCATAAAATCACGAAAAAAAATCAGTGTATGGGCAGTTTACACTCCAAAAGAGACATCGGCTTATTTGTATGCAAATTTTGAAATATTCGGTAACACAATCATGAGTGGCAAATTTATTCGAGATTTGTATATTCCTCATATCATTTCAAACCATTTGGAGATGAAATGGATCGAAAAATCTTATTTTTAATATTAGACGTAAAAAAGTATTATGTTTTCTTCTCAATCAAGATTGAGAAAGAAAGCATATCAATCATTTCACGCAACTGAAAAACGTATTAATATCGTTTCGGTTTGAAGTTGCTATAGAAGTCTGTCAAACCAAGTTTAAAAGTACAGCACACATTTTACTAGAACCAGTTTCTGACTCTTCTCTCCAATAAAGCCAGATACTTTAAAGTCGTTTAAATGTTATAGTCAATTTTGTATGTGTTTGCTTGTTTGTTTGTTTGTCCGTCCATCACGTCACAATGGAGCTACTTTAAGCCATGATTTTTTTTGTGGAGATAGTTAAGAGAATGTTTTTTGGGCTTATTTTATCCGCGGTTAAATATCTCAATTACACCTCGTTCAAAAAAACTTCACCGGTAATACTCAATATTAGATAATCAATTTTTTTAATAAAACTAATTAGTAGCATATCCTTAGGTGCTGCATGCACAAATAATACGGCGCAAACGCAAGCACTAAAATTGGTAGGGATGAATCTCGAAAATCTGTGCTTCAACACTTAAACAATATACAGCGTTACTTTTGGTTTCTCCTAGTTTCTTTCGATTGTGGAAAGCTTACCAGTAAATTCATGTTTATTTTGCTTTGGAAGTTTGATGGGTTACACCTAGTGCTTCATAAAAGAAAATTAAACATGGGTCAAACTCGGAAAAACGCACATTGACCTAACAGCACGTGTATTCCTTCGGCGTCATTAGTAATCCACAGTCAAAGGTCTAAAAATGAGCAAGAAACACTTGGATAACGTTAGATCCATTGTGCTCAAAAAATAAAGCA
The DNA here is from genome assembly GCF_945859685.1 of Eupeodes corollae. NCBI lineage: Eukaryota > Metazoa > Arthropoda > Insecta > Diptera > Syrphidae > Eupeodes > Eupeodes corollae. Next base: position 29,485,327 of record NC_079147.1, read on the forward strand.
GAAGAAGTTGATAAGGTTAAAAAGGTTATAGAGGGTCCTTTCCTTAATCATTCTGATTTGTGGGAAAATTTCATGCAAAGACGAGACGAGACGCATACATTGTCGAACAAAATGTTTTCTTAATATTGTCAGTCTTCTTTTTGCTAGGCTTGGGCATTTTCTGAGAAAGTCTAGGGTATCTGACTTCGCTTCCTCTCTCACACAAGCTTTAAATAAATGGGATGAGCTGATACCTATTCTATTCATGTTAATGACCAATGAGTTTTGACCCGTTAGGATACTTTTCAATAAGGACAACTGGGTCCTACCTAGTTGCGAGAGGAATTTTGTTTTATAGTTGGAAATATTCGGCCATAGATTTCTTAAAACATAGAAGAACCGGAGTTGCTCACAAGCTCTTTGAGCAGAAGAGGCGAGAGGAACACAGATTTTTCAAAAGGAAAAAGAGGGGGCATGAGAAGCGTGCGGTCGAAGATGTTGAAAGGTTCAAAGTCAGAAATGAAGTTCGAAAGTTGTATGAGTAGGTGAAACGAAATTTACAAGGACATAAACCTCGAACCGAAGGCTACAAATTCGAAAGTGGAAACATCACCAGCGACGACGAACCGAATTCTGCTGTAAGGCAAGATGACATATTCAACTTAGAAGACGAAAGACAACAATCGTTTCCTGCCGACTAAGACGAATTAAAGATTGATATATCGAAGCCGAAGTCTAACAAAGCCGCTGTAGCAGATGGCTTGAATGCCGAGCTCTTTAAATCAGCTGGAAATAGGTTGGTTAGGAGATTATCAACTTATCTGTAAGAAATGGTCAGAAAAAAGAATATCCGATGAATGGAACCGATTCTGAAAAGAGGGGACCCTCTAAACTGTAATAACTACAGAGGAATCAGTCTACTTAACATCGCTTAGAAAATCTTCTCCACCGTAATATGTGAATGTCTAAAGCCCATCGCAAACAACCTGATAGGTCCTTATCAGTGTGGTTTTAGACCAGGAAAGTACACAGCCGATCAAACATTCACATTACGGCAGATTCTGGAAAAAACCCAAAAACATCAAAGGCTGCATGTGACAGCATCTTCAGGGTCGAGCTGTATACAGCCATGTCTGGTTTTGGCCTTCCTGCTAAACTCGTCAGTATGTGCTGGATGACCATGGAAAATTAACGCTGATCCATAAAGGTTGGAAACAACTTAACAGATCCTTTCGATGTCAAAAAAGGTTTAAGACAAAGTGATGCTCTGTCTTGTGACTTTTTAACATCGTGCTTAAAGGAATAGTGCAGAGCTCACACGTCAACACAAGAGGCACTTTCTTTCAAAAGTCTGTCCAATAACTAGCATATACTGAAGACATTAACGTAATCGGAAGAATTCAGCTTGATGTCAATGGGGCTTTTGTGATTATTGAGGCAGGGGCAGCAAAAATGGGTTTAACGGTTAATGAGGGAAAAACAAAGAACAACAACTTCTTGGTCGAAACGTTACCATCAACAGACGTAACTTTGTGGTAGTCAAGGACTTCGTCTACCTAGGCTCTGCTGTAAACGCAGAATAACTCTTGCTAACCGCTGATTCTTTGGACTAAGAAAGCAATTGAGTAGCAAAGCCCTCTCTTGAGGAACCGAAGTGTCACTATATAAAACCGTGACTATCCCCGTCCTTCTATACAGTGCAGAAGCATATCCAGACTATGACAAAAGCGGATGAAAGCACCTTGGTTCGTTTTGTAAGATTTCTCAAAACACTGCATGTTTCAAAAGCTCAACATTTATTGTTTTCGATTTCAATGAAACTTTTGTCAACATTGATAACAAATGGCTCAAACTTAAATTTAATGCCAAAAAATCCCTCAATGACAGAGTGCCCTGAGTTCCACATCCGAAGAAGAGTGATGTGATTCTGAAAACGAATATGAAGAGCTGAAAGTACTACCGTCAGCGAAACAACGTATTGGTTTAGAAGTTGCAGAAAGGATATCATTAATAAAAATAAGAAAAAGTGTTGGAGATAGAACAGAGCCCTGGGGCACGCCAGCATTAATTTTGTGGTTTTCAAACTTAAATGCATCCAATACAACTTGTATTATACGATCCGAAAGGTAATTACTAATCGTATGAAGGAGAGATTCATGAAAACCGAAAGCAAGCATTTTCGATAAGAGAGTCTAATGCCAAACCCTATAAAATGCGTTGGATTTATCAAGTGAAATAATCTTACTGTATCCAAAGCGATGTTCGATGCTCCACTGTTCGAAAGCCGTACTGCCAGTCATTTAAAAGCTTTCGATCTTCAAGATATTTCTTGAGCTGATAATTTATCAGCGTTTCCATGACCTTGGAAAGAAGGGACACAAATGCAATCAGTCGGTAATTAGAAGGTGAGTAAGATTAGCCTTTTTCGGGATGGTCTGGACAGATGAAAAAGCCCACGCAGTTTTTTTTCCAGTGTTGAAGAACACTTCTTCAGAACAAGAGCGGGGATCCCTAAGGACCTTTGCTACAATGCGAGTGCAAAAAAAGATTGGTCCCATAGAATCACAAACTCGCTCAAGTACAGACGGAGTCATAAAACTCGCTGGCAGCACAGAATTGCCGGCGAACTGCCTAGCAAGAAGATTAGTTTTTTTTTTGGTGATGTAATGATTTTGGTCCGTCGAATATTAGTGTTGTAAGCCTTCCTGGCTTGTTTGAACTTTTTCCGGCTTTCCTCAGTAGGGTTGGCTTTATAACAACGGAAACTTACTTCTTTAACCCTAATAACCTCTTTACAGCTCAAGTTTTCCTTAGGTCTGATGGTTTTAACCCTTATCGGGAAAAAATGTCTCATACCCACAAAAATCAATCTTATGATAATATCAGCTTTGGAGTCAACGGTACTATGGAGGTAGCATAGTAGTAAGTAATGGTAAGTGTACGTGCATTTTTATATAACATACCTAATTATTATAATTGATAAGGCCATTTTGTTTAAGTTCGACAGTAAATGGTTCACCATGTAATTTACGTTATTAACAATTATTGTATGTGTTTAAATTGTCAAATTGTTAACTTTATTCTTCAAGAGAAGCACACAGCTTTTTTTATGTATAGATGTAGTTTAATTTTAATATTAATGTTATAATATTTGTTTGTTGTTCTATATTTTCTCAAGACATTTTCACACCAACATAATTTCATTTTCGATAGAATTCCTGTTCACAGTGCTATGAATACTCGTACCAACCAAAAGATATAAAATAAATGTAGTTTCATAACTAAAAGCAATTTTTTGACATTATTTAAATTAATATCATTCCATTTGTTTTCATTAGTTTTTTTTTTAGAAATTTAAAGATTATTTTTAAGAAAAAAAGCAATTCAATTTCATTTATGCGAAAAAACAGCCATTCATTAAAAAATAGGTAACAAAAATTATGATTTTTTTTCCTCATAAAATTATGAAAAACGAAGTAAATTGGAGAAAAATCTAAAAACAAAATAGAAAAACAAAACATTTTTTTTTAATATATAAAAATATATACTTATATTACTTAAGAGTTTTTGTTTAAAGGGTCCTCTCTTTTTAAATTAAACAAAACATAAAATATTTAAAATAAAAAAGTGTTTTTTTATATATCCAAGGATAAAAAAATTAAAACTTTGAATTTTAAACAAAAAAATAATATATATAGTTTTTGTTTTTGAAGACATACGGAAACTAATAAACTATACATTTAAAAAGGAGATACATATAAAATTATGTCATAAGGACTCAGGCAGGCATTTTGATATTTTTTGTTTCTTTTTGACAAAAACAAAATTTCTAAAATATTCAAAATAAAACACATTTAAAAATTCACTCCCACTTCAATATATATCCAAAAAAGAGGAATTAACTAACAAAAACCATTAAAGCCAGACTCGTACACAACAACAGTTAATAAACAATAAAAGAATTAATTAAAATTAAAAAGTGTTAATTAAAATAAATAAATACTCGGCAATGGAATACGCTATAAACACGATAGTTCAAAAAATTACAAAGAGATGAGGAAGAAGGAAAGATACAATATCTAAATAATGTTTTTTTGATGGATAGCAGAAACAAAAAGTAGTTTAAAAATTTTAACTAAAATTAAATAATAAAAAAAAGAAAAAAAAACACATATATTCCACAAAAATATGTATATGTATATAGAAAAAACAACATTTACTTTCAAAAAGAATTAAAATTAAAATGTTTAAATATAAAATGTATAGAGGAAGTTTCTTTTTTTAAATATTTATTTGTATAATAATTAAAAAAATAAATAAATAAATAATGATACTAGCGGTCACCGGGCAGCCCATCCCAACATTTTCTTTTTTTTTAAATATAAAAATCATGTATATATACCACAGTGTATATATATAACAATTTGTATATGATAAATAGCAAGTGATATACATAAATTATTGATTTTACTTAAACCCAAAAAATGAAAAACCAAATAAACGTATACAACATATATATTTATATTATTTATAAGAAAAGAAATAAATCAGAAAAATAATTTATGAAATAAAATGAAATATATATATTGAATTTTTATGTACAGCATATTTTTAATATTTTTTTTATTTTTTTAAATAATTTTTGAAACAAAATATTCGAAAGAACAAAAATGAAAAATTGTATTATATTTATAGCTAACATTTTTAACAGGCATTATGCATTCTTACTGAAATTTGATTCCTTAAAAAAATGTTTAAAGAAAAATTTAAATTTTCTTAACAAAAATAAAAACTCAACTCATATAAAAAATATATAAAATTTAACTTTATTTACAAAAATTAACAAAATTTAAATAAAACAAACTTAATAAAAGAGACGAAACAAATGAGAAGAAGTTGTGACATCTATTTGAATGAAATTTTTTCTTTTTTTTTTTTGAAATTTGTTTAAACAAAACTTACCAAAATATTTATAAACTTTTTTTTGTTTTTTAATTTGATTGGGGTTAAATATAAATGAAAGAAAAAAAATCTGTTAACATTTCAAAAAAGTGCGTTGGAAAAATGAGATGTTTTTAATTTTGTATATATTCAAAAATTAAATATAAACAGAAATAAATTTTAGAAATTATTATAAATATTATTTGCCGATGCGTATATAAAGCTCTCTTTCTCTCTAAGGGTGAATAAAAGTGAAAGAAAGTAAAATAAAACAAAATATATTTATTTTTGTTTAAATATTTAAGTTTTTCGTTTTTTTTTTTTAATAAATAAAAGAGACATGTTTTTCTTAGAAAGAAAAGAACAAAAATGTAATTAAAATTTAAATAAACAAAAATATATATATTTATATACTTTGGGAAATCTATTTTTAAGTTGGAAGCTCATTATCGCAGGGTTTGATTGTTTTTATTTTTATTTTACAAAACAATTACAAAAAGCATATTTAACCCGTCTCCAGTGTATACCCATAAAATCTTAGAATTAAAACTATAAAATACCTGAATTGATAGAAATATAATTATTTATATAAGGTTTATTCTTTACATATAAAACTAACAGTGAAGTTCTAATTAAAAGAGTTTTTTTTTTTAATTTTTTGAATTTTTTAAAAGTGATAAAAAGTGTGCTGCAAAAGTTACGTTCTAAAAATACAAATCGTGTGTTCACAAATTGCAAAAAAAAAGTTCTAAAAAGTGAGTTTTTTTCTCCTTAGATACAAAATAGTATATTAAATAGTTGAATTTAGTTTTTGAATAAAAAAAATTATAATAATTCAAATTTTTAACTTTACTAGAGTGGGGGGAAATTTTTTACAAAATTATGAAGTCGAAGAGTGAATTTTTTAAAACAACCCTTATTTTGATCATTTACATAAATTAATGAGGGGGATGGATGATTGATGAATTTACTGAATTGCATAAATTTTATGATTTATGAAGAATATTGCACTCACCAGTCAATTGTTGGTTTTTGAGCATTTTTATTGTGGTTTATGAATTTTATATAATTTGTTTTTATTTCAACAATAGTAATTTAAAGGAAAAGTAGAAATGTATAAATTCTTAAATTTAATTTAATTTTATAAAACATCCTTAAATCTATATTGTATTTATTAATTTTAACCTACTCTGCCCAGATTTTGAGATTATTCTAATCTTGTGAAAGGAAAGCTTTGTTTTTAACTAAACAATAAGTTGAGCTTGAACCAGAATCAATGTAATTTCTAGAAGACTTTATCATATACATTATTACGTGTGTTGTTTTGTTCGAAAAAGTGGAGAGACTCAAGAAACTATTAAAAATTGAATTTTGAGCAAAAATATCAAATAAGAGATATTAAGTATATTATTTAGCTTCGGAAGCCAGATTGTATTTTAGGTTTTAGATTTGGTTTAAGTGCCATTTTTTACATCTTTTGTTTATACTAATAACTTGAATGTAGAACAATTCTTAAATTTTGTATTAGTTCAAATTTTAGAAAATATATTTGTTTTAATATTAAGGTCTTAGGTTCATTGATTCTGTTTGACCAGTTTTGATTTCAATTCTTTTTGTATAACATAAAAAAATTAACAAATTTCTATTTTTGAATATTTTTGACTAAAACTTTTTATTGAAATACTTAGCTAATAGATAAAAATCGTAGTAAATCGGCTCTATAAGTTTCTTCTTGCTTGCTGATGAATGCATAGCCGTATCAAAGGAAAGAAAGTTTGATAGAACTTAAAAGTTTTATTTAATTGGGCACAAAGCTTGTAATCAAAAGGTTTTAACTTATAGAGCTACAAAAGGCACACCAATACTCAACTCATTTCTAAAAATTGTGCGTTTGTTGAGCTTTCGAAAATTAATTGATTTACATTTAAAAATGGACTTTTTCAAACGTAATAGTTTATTTGACACCAATTTAACTTGATATTCCCAAAAGTGTCACAATTCTATCTGAAATTTTGTTTTGTTATAATTACTTTGTAATTTTTATGGTTTGCTAACGTAAGTCAATATTTTCCTCGAACAATTTGTATTTGTTATTTCAACCGCAATATAACACTGGTCGACAAAACAATTCTTTTTTAAATGATTAAGATGTTCTAAATTCGAATTTTGCCTTTTAATTTTTTCTTAAAATGTACCCTATTAAAAATGCTAAAAACAACCAAAAACGGTTTTTTTAATGCTAAGTTAAAACTCAAAAAATCACTTACAAATCTTTTTGTTTAGATACAATTTGTGTAATTTTAGTATTTTACTTATTTTCTGTAAATTCTCTTTAGTTATAAGTCTTTACTTGACTTTATATAAAGTTTAGCACAAACCTAGAATGTAATATTTTTAAGTGCTGATTTCGAACCCAAAATATAATTTTAACAATTTGCTCAAGTTTCAAAGATTTTCGTTTTCAACATTTATTTTATATTTGTTTTTAGTATAAATTTCAAAAACTTGATATAATAGAATTGTTAAGACAACAGATTCCTTACCAGGCTCACACCTATTTTTAAACTGTTCATAAATAGCTTAGTATTTTCTTCAGATTTTGTTTAAACATTGATTTTTAACACATTTAAAATAGCCCCAAAAAGCTAAGTGTTTTTTAAAAATTTAAAAATTAATATCTCAAAAACTTGACGAAAACCATTTACCTTGAAGCCGGATTTGAATTAAGGCTAACAAAACCCATTGGAAGAGTACAATTTTATTCCCAGTTACAAAACCTTGTCGGCCAGTATAATTTTGTAATGAACATATCTATTTTTCAAATTTGAAACTTTTTCCAGTATTTTCATTAGAGACTTTAATTTATGTCTTTTTAATTGTAAACGGAAATATATGTCTTAAGGAATGCAAACAGATCGCTGCTCACTTCATAGAAATTTCAACGATCAATTTGCAAAAGAAAGCATTCAATTGATTTCTGTAAAATGAATGGAAGGGAAAAAGTATTGTAATCTTTCTGCTACAACTGAATGGATCTTGCATGATTTGAAGACTGAAGTCTTAAAGTGTATTTAATGAATGCGATCTCATTAAATAGGTAATTAAATTCTTCTTTATTTAACAAACATTTCATTATTTCTATCATTATTGATTACATTCAAAAAAGATTATTTTATAAGCCTGTCCTCTATGAGGGCTAGAGAACTTTAGAAATTCCATTTTCAGGGTTTTGGTTCAATTGTTAAGTATTAGCTTAGAACTTTTCTTGTGACCTCAAAGAAAAGTCTTAAAATATTAAATCACAAATTCTCTGTGGCCAATTATGGTCACCTCTTTGCGAGAAATTATAAGGTCGGAAAATGTTCTTCCAAAACTGAGAACAGAGAATGATTTGATTTTTGATAATGACGTGATTTTTACTTCGTAAATATAAAAATTGGAGCTTAAAAATTTACAGCTGCCCAAATACGTTTTGTTTTTCAAAATGAAACCTTTAATCGGAAAATCCTTAAGAATCAAATATAAATTTTGTATTTTCGATTCAAACTTTTTTAGTTCATTGGAAAAAGACAAAAGAATTGAAGAGGTCAACATTTAATGCAAACAAATTAAATTTTAGTACTTTGGACTTTTTTATTGCACAAACATATTATTATAAAATTTGTGTTTTCATTTTAATAATCAAGTTAATGACTTTATATATTTCTAGGAGCTCTTTATTTTGATCACAATTTTAAATGCAAGAAATGAATTAATACGCCTTTTAAATATTTGCAATATTCAAAATTACTATATTAATGTTATGCCTTATTTTTATTACTGTTACGAGAGTTGTGTCATATTTGAAGGTAGAAAGGATCAATACAAACTTGCAACCGTTAATTATATACAGTGAAACACATATTAGTTCATCTCGTTTGAATGCTTTATCCAAAAAGGTACATTTTGTTTTTCAGAACCAAAATTATTTGTGCTTTTGATATATACTGCAGTTATAAGTAGTTTTTGCTTAAAGACTTTTCACGTTTAATTGCATTAAAACAAAAATTCTTTCAACAAGCATTTGAATTCAGTTGAAAAAAAGCAAAAACTTCTTTTAATTAAAATCTGTCTTGTTTCTTAAACTTCTTTAAAATTAATAGTAAAAAAGTTAATAAAAATAGATCATTTTGTATATAACACTAGGTTAAAGTTCTAAGATTAAACTTATTAAACGAGGCATTTAAAGTGAGGCATTAAAAGTTTATTAAAACGAGGCATTTAAAGTGAGTTTATATCCAAGTTTTTACAGAATTGAATAATTGTTTATATGAGTACCAAATACCGTCAAGGAATTGCAGATGGCTGCTTAAACTTTTTGATATATGAGTTATAAATTCTTCACAAATGTTTGTGTAAAACTGAAAAAATGTATCATATTCATTTATTCTGGTAAGTTGACAGGAGAATGTCAATTTCTGTGAGTTTCTTGTAAGAGAAAATAAAACGTTGATCATTCGAAACAGTGAAAACATTTTCCTTAAAGGGATTTTCTTATGTTATCAACCGACCCACAATAGTAGTTCCCTATTGAAAACGGAATTGGCGAAATCAGCCAGGAACTTTGTTTCATAAACATTGAGTCTGAAGCTTAAGAAACTCGAACAGTAGGTGAATACATTTAAAAAAAATCAAATTAGGATGAAAACCAAAACGATTTAATTTATGAATAATCTTTAAGGAAAGTTTCAAGAAATTTCGTAATTTAGCTGATTCCTGCTGAAATTTGAAACGATTTTTTTTTTAAATTTCTAATTTCTTATTCAGTTTAAAATGTCTACGTTAGGTTAGGTTAAACTTATTTAAATATATGAGATTAGAATCCAATTTTATAAATCTTTGACATTAGGATAATAGGCTTAAGGTCAAAAAATTGACTTGGTGTAACAGCTTTTGTTTTGTCTCTTTCGTTTAATACTAACACCTTGAGTCTAGAAGAACTGCTAGATATCGTATTTATTTATTTTTAAGGCAATAGACAGAACAAATTAATGTTATTAATGTCTAAAGTTCATTGATTAGTTTCTGACTTAAGTCCTTTTCGCCTCAAGTGAAAGAAATTTCTTAATTTTTTTTTATCAAATAAATGTATTAAAAAGTTATTGAGAAGACTCCACAAGAATTTTCTAAAATTCTAAATATCATTGTGTACCTGCGTGTTATTTTTTTTAAATCCAATTTTTCCTACTTAAAAACTGAGCATAATCTATCTTACTAACTACCCCATCATATTTTATAATCAAACCTCTTCAAGTTGTTTTATTGTTAATAAAAATTATTGGATGGGTGCCCTATTTATTTTTTAATGAAATACATATTTTTAAAATATTCTATAATCTTGTTTATATATACATTGTATTAGAGAAATAAATAAAATTTCTATTTTAAACTATAATTTGTATTAAATATATAAACTAAAATATTAAGAAAACAAAATAATCATACACACAAAGTAAAATAGAAATAAGAACAAAAAAAAATAACATAACATAAAACTTTGTATATATACATCATGTAGTTTTCATATATTTAATTTTAAATTTAACAAACAAAAAAATATATAATTATAATTAAAAAACTTAATTTGATTTAATTAAAAAAAAAAATGTTGAATGGGTTAGACGGCACACACAAGGACACACACATAATAATTTTGTCAAAATCAAATTTTAAGTTTTAAATTTAATTTACAATAATTAAACAAAAAAAAATTAATATTTAAATCAAAAGCGTATAATAATCTTTTTACATTATGTATATTTTTATAATTTTTATTAAAATATAAAACAAAAATATGTAAACTAATTTTCTGTTTGTTTTTTTTTTTGTGAAAATTATACCGTGCATATAAATAATATAAAACAATTTAAAAAAAAGGATATAACTAAAATTTAATTTTGACATAAAATCCGAAATAAATAAAAATAACAAAAATAAAATAATGTTCGTTTTGTAGACACACAAATATATATATATATTTAATAATTTAAAAAAATTATGGATTATTTACACATGAGAAAATGGCATGAAGTTAAACAAAATTATATATAAATACATTTTTCATTTATTTTTTTTTTTTGGTGGTGGGGGAATAACTAAAATTAAAGACGAACTTTAATTTAGTTTTTTTTTTTTTTGAGTTTCTTATGTAAAAGCACACACATAGTTATTGAAAAGGAAACAAATATATTGTTTATATTTATATATATTGTTATAAAAAAAGTATTTACATTGTAATTATTTACAGTTTAAGGAAATTAAAAAAAAAAAAAAATAACAAAAGAGAAACGAGAAAACTGAAGGAAAACTAAAAAAGTTTTTTTTTTTTTTAATTGAAATTTTCTTGAATTTTTTGCTTTTTATGTTTTTTTTTTGTCGTTTTTATGCAAATTTGTTGGTAAATATTTTACAAAAGTTGGGACGGGTTAATCTGCTTTTCCGGTTTTGTTTTAGTGAGAAAATTTCTAAGAAAAAAGGTTGATTTTTGTTTTCGTGAAGAGAGGACCCTTTTTTGAATTTTGTTTGTCTTTTTTTTTTTTTTTTTTTTTGAAAATCAAAACAATGAGGATAAATAAATATTTACATGTATATGAAGAACTTAAAATGAAACGCCTTTCCAAAATAATAAAGTTTTAAACCTTCGAATTCAAAAGATCACCATTTAAGCCTTAAGCTATTTTTTTTTTTTAAGTAACAAAAATTATTTGAATGTATATTTTATTGTATATTTGTATATTTAAGGTAAAGTTTTAATTTTGAGGAGCTCAAAGCTAAAATGGTTCTTGACATTTTTCTTCACCGCGAATAAAAAAAGGGAAGTATACAAAAAAAAAATCGTCGTAAATTAAAAACAAAAATGTACAAAATGATACATTTTTTTTTTTTAACCAAACTGAACTCGTAATGGATTGAGGACAAAGAAGGAAGTGGGAAAAAACAAACAAATAATAAATAATAATTTTATAAAAATATATAAACAAAAATATAAATACATAATAAATTAGGAATAAAACTGTTTTCACTTCTTTTTTTGTTTTTAATTTAAATATAATTAAATACTAAATGAATATAATATGTAAAACTTTAATTTTTTAATCAAACGCATAATCATTATATTTATCATATATATGTAATGCTAACAGTAAACTAAAAACAAAATGTTTTTAATAAGTTTAAATAAAGATTTAAAAAAAAAAATACTAAAATTTTAATAAAAAAAAAAAAAATAAAATAAATATAAATTTAAAAAAATGCTTACAATCATTCATATCATCATTGGATCTCATAATATACTGATCCGATGAGGATAGTCTTGAATGCCCGTTCAAATTGGGATGAGCTCCCCCCCTATGATCACTTTTCAATATGCTACGCATTGCCATTGCAGATGGATTCGACTGATGCATATACATACTGTCACCTTCGCACTCACTTTCTTTATATTGTAGAACATTTTTATGTTTCTCATAGATAACCAGGCACCGATGACATCCTTTCCTAGTTTTTGTGTTCAGTCGATTTTTGAATAAGTTTTTGAAATCATCAGATTTTTTAAGGCGTTTCGAAAAATATCGCAGTTATAAGATAGCGAGTTGGTAATTTCATCGAAACGAAGTTTTTTTTTTAATTTTTTTTTTGGTTATATTTTTGTGATGGGGGAAAAGATACGAAAAGAAAAATTTGTATAAATATTATTTTTATAAAAATAAAAATTGTATAGTTTTTTTTTTATTTTTTTATAATCAAAATTAATGTTTTTCTCTCTAATGATAGATTTATAGATACTTAATAAAAAGTTAGTCTACTGATAATATATTTGGAAAAAAATAAATTAACGTTAAACACAAAAATTTAAAAACATATTTTTTATGAAACAAATAAAACAAGGAAATCAACTTATGATATAAATATTAGGAAATTTTTTAACATCATCCCAAATGCAGGTTTTTTTTGGTTTTTATCAAAAATCAAATAAATAAAAACGGTATTTTATCTACGAATAAAACGAAATAACTTATTTTTGCATTCGCATGAAATTAAGATCAAATTTAAATGTTTTTATATAAAAATAAATTCAGCAGTTTTTTGTTTTATTTTTGTTTCTTGTTGTAAATTCTAAACATTTAGTAAGTGGATGCAAAATTTTGGGAAATTGTTTAAACAAAAATTTATAAAAAAATAATTTATAATAAAAATAAAAAAACACAGAAAACACAAAAGACATTGTTCTTTGTTTAATATATAGAGATTTTTCTTTTATGAAACAAATAATTAAATAAAATATTTATATATATAATGAAAAATATCTAAAAACACACACGCACACACTTAATAAAAAAATAAATATTATTTTGATAAACACACGCTCATAAAAATATTTTTATTTTTTTTGTTCTTAAGCCTTAAAATATTTTTTTGTTTTTTTTATGATTTTTTGTGTAAGTGTTTTAAAATTTAATCTTATATTAGACAAAAAAAATAATATTAAAAATCGTAAAACTTACTCGTCAACTATTAAATATTTGTTACCATCCGAAGCAGCACATTTACCCCGATAACTAAATTGTGAACCCTTAATATGTATTGATTGTTGATAGCCAGATAGAAACCATGAACCCTCCCATCTTTGTGGAAACGTACAATTTGATGCTGAAATGAGAAGAAATAATAAAAGTTAAAAAAGTGAAATCTAAAGTAACTAAATAATGTTTATTTTGTTTTTAATTATTATTTTTATTTAACATTCAAAAATTCATATTGGTAAATTTTCGGGGATTTTCTAAAAAATTTTAAGAACCAAGCTATACTCTCACCAATATTGATCTAAACAAGTCATACCATTTGATACTTCAGTCAAATTGTACGTCTTTTACCTTAATTTTGGTAAAATTAACATTAAAAATTCCCTTAGTACGACTAAGGAATTAATACCTCATCTAATAGTATGACCGTCATTCTGCTAAAGGGTATATTTTGTGCACACTTATCAGAATTCCTGTAAGAGGGAGTATTATGGTTGACTCGTTTTAGGAAGGACTGCTTTAAAATAACGGTAAATAAGATTGAAACAAGGAGTTTTGCGATTGAAATTAAGGGATTTGAATGGCCTTTGTTCGATACTGTAGAAGACTGTTAAGTAGGTTAATTAAGCAATAGTCCAGAAATTGGAATTAAAGTCAAGCTTTAGCCGTATAAAAATCTGATAGATAACAGCGATATTATAACTTTGACTTCGTCCAATACCTTGGGAAATACAAACATCTAACGACATTTTTGGCGATCGACAGTGCATTTGTTGGTTGAGATGGCCCAGGTCCTGCGCGGAGTGTAGCGCCATCTTAAGTACGTAAGTAAGCATCTGTGATAAAGTATGCCTTAACGACAGTTGTAGATAACATCGAATTTTCGATACAATAAATTCTAAGTCAGAATATAAAGAGATTGTCAGACCCTGTTTTTTCACTTCCTCATCAAAAAAAGAGAAAGGTTGAGAATTTACACAACCAATATGAAAAGCCTAGGGTACTATCATCAGTAAAGGAGGCAAGAAGTTCATAGGTTTAACACAAGAGAAGAAAAGAACAAAAAAATATCGCATACAGGACAGCGCCCTGGGGTACACCAGAATTTATTTTGTTTGGTTTTCAAACTTGATACCATCCAATACTACTTTTAATTGAACGGTCCAAAAGCAAATTTCTAATACCTATAATGAAGGAGGGATTCTTCAAAACTGACAGACTGCTTTTGAGATAAGAAAGCCTGATGCTAAACTTAATCAAATGCTCTTTAAGAATCCAGCGAAATAATCTTCATTTTTCTTTAACATAAACCTTAAAGGATTTGTTCTTGTTTTAGGTAAGATGAACCATGAGATTACCGGAGGACCTATTGCTATAAAAGCCATATTGTCGGTCGTTAGCTAGCAACCAATTGTTGAGCTTTTTCTTAAGCTGATGATTAATTAGTGATTTCATGATCTTGGAAATAGAAAATAAGTGCGATAAGTCTATAATTAAAGTAGGAGGAGAATTCAATCAAATTCACATACAAATTTGGATTTTTAAAATAAAGAAAATGGTTATCCAATAACATGAACAATTTTGAGAAGTCTTCTATTTGATCAGATGTCACTTTTAAAGCTGTCATATTTTGAAGTTTGACGAATTAAACATCTGAATGAATTCACTACAAAAATACTTAGGTTCGGAAGACTAAAACATTTATGGGTTGTCTGTTGTCGTAAAGCACTTGCTTGCCCTTAAATAGAGAAACAGTGGGAAAAATTAAGATGTTGGAGGACAAGTGACGTAAAGAATAAAAACCGAGTACATCGCTGAAAATCGTCTAAAAATATAACCGCTGTAGAACGTAGTGTCAATAAAAACTAAAGTTTGGGTATTCCTCGACGATCTTTCGAATAAGGCATTAACGCCATTACACAGTATTTTGCATTGAGCCTTAATATTGAAATATCATCTCCAATCATTAGGTCTTTATTCATCTTGGAAGCAACGTAAATAAAGCAGAACAGACACATTGGAGGCTTACTTAAAAAAAACCTCTTTTTGGGAAAACAATTTTAACGGGCAACTATTATATAAGACCTTTAGTTTTTTTTCAGAACCTTCCCTTAAATAGAACAAGTTTAATTATAAGTTCATATCTAAAAATTTATACTACTATTATAAATGGAAAAGCCAGTAATTTTTTTTATTAAATTTGTTTGTTTGCTTGTTTGTCCGTTCTTCACATCGCAAGGGAGCAATATTATAACATGACTTTTTGTACGGAAGTAGTCATGAGGGTGAAAAGTGCTTTAAGCTACTTTTTCAAAATCAAATCAAATGGGGTGGCGCAACAGTCCGTTGTGAACCAGGGCCTAGTGACTTACAACTCTCAACCATTCCTGTGTGCGAGTACTGTTGTCAGGAATGGAAGGGACCTACAATTTAAGGCCGAATCCGAACGGCTAGTTTGAGAAAGCACTTTTTCATGACAAGAATTACTCTTGAAGGATTTGTCAATTCCTCGCAAGAGGCAGTACCCGCGAAATTATTTTTTTAAATTAAGCTGGCACAGGCAGGGATTGAACCCAAGACCCCTTGCATGACAGTCCAACGCACTAACCATCATGCCACGGCTACTTTTTACCGAGGTTTAATATCTCATTCCCAGCTTATTCGAGCAGATTCGACGGTAACACTTATAATGTTTTTTTTTAGAACACTAATTAGAAGCATATTGTTAGGTGCTGCTTTTTGACCAAAAATCGTTGCCTACTTTCAAGAGATTCTTAAAATAGCATCAACGCATGAAACTATGCTGAACAACTATTACAAATAGAGAAAGGGATGTTAAAAACTGTTGCAGAGACCTTTTTTTTTGTAATTAAGTACAGAGTAATTCTGAACTTATTTCAATTTTTTTTTGTCTGAATTACAAAATAATATAAATGATGATCAGTTTCGCTGTCAAATAGCAAAAAAAACAACAAAATAAATTAGAAATTATTGCATCAAGTAGCAAGTGATACGAGGAAGAATTTGTCACAGACACTTGAATTGATTCAGAACAGAGCACGTACACTTGAGCTTCTGGTGTGTCTTCACTGCAATTGAAATCAGGCGAAATTTAGATGTTCAGACTTCGTGTCACAAAACTTGCTCGAAACATTATAAGTGCAAATATCTTAACCGGCCCAGGATGGTTTTCGAAAGGGTGAAAATGAAATTATTACAGATTTACCATTTCAATTAAAAAGCCTTCAATCCCAGATTAACAGAGTTTCGCTATGACAATTAATAAGGCACGAGAACAAACAAACTAGCGGGGAGAACTTGGAAAAGTCGAGCTTCATTATTTTAACAATAGACAGCGTTACTTTTGGTTTCTCTTTGTTTCATTTGATTGTGAAAAGCTTATCAACCAACTCATTTATATACTTGGACTTGGATATTTTGATTTTACCTCCTGGATATAGATTTTTTTATTTATTTATTTCAAAATCGCTTACAAAGTAGGACAAAAGTCTCATACAGTTTTCAGCCTTTAAATTTATTTATTTTAAATAAAATTTAAATCTTAAACTTCACATGCATATAATATAACAGGTAGTAAAAAAGGTTCGGCAAGTAGCAATTTAATCTTAGTTGGAATGAAACTTCGAGTCAGCTAAAGAGCACGAAGACTACCGTAGACTTTTCCAATGGTACTATTAAGGTGGTCGTTTCATGTAAGGGTACGATTGAAAATTATTCCTATATTTCTGGCAGTACTGACATAGTCTAGTCAATGACTTCGCCTTCAAGCTTTAAGGGGTTAAGGACCGAAAAATCAAAGGTTTTGTAATATATCGGAAGAGCTGTTGATTTAAGAGGATTTAAGCAAAGATGGTTCTTTTTGGACCATTGTAGAATAAGGAACAGGTGCTCATTCATTAAATTTACGGCATCTTTTTTCGCTACAAAGGGTCGACTCATAAGGAGCTATACGTCATCAGCATAAATATGAATCAGACAATCTTTAACAACATGTGGAAGCTCGTTTACATATAGTGAGAAGAGGATTGGTCTGAGGATAGATCCCTGAGGCTTTCTAGCTAAGACATTGAGAAAGGAAGAAGAACGTTCACTTGTCACCACGCATTGTTGTCTTCCGCTTAGGTACGAATGAACAAGCTTACAGGGTTCTAAGGATGTGAGTATGACAACTGTTCTTAAAATATTTAAAGGAAACTAAGTTTCAGGTTCCTGTGTAAAAATTTATATAACAATTTTATGACTGCCATGATTTACAATAAAGGTATTTTATAAGTTTTAAAATTGAAATACACAAAGAATTCCTAAACTTCATTAAATTTTATTAGAATCGATTCTTCGATAAATAAGCATAGTTTAGAAAACTAGCCTACCCTTAATTTTCTATTCTCTGGAAATTCTTCAAACCACAAACATGCTCGTCTTACAACTTGAATTTATATTTAATTTTTGTTTTATTAGAAAAAAATTAAAATTGAAAACTAAAAATATTTCTGCTGTGTGCAGCACATTTTATGCACATTTCTTTTCTATATTTTTTTTTTCAATTTTATTTTCTTAATTTATTTTATATTTTATGCCATTCACCCTACAAAAACGCCATTCCCCTAAATTTCATTCAACATCATTCTTCTCCCACAAGACAGGACAATGACGACGACTATGATGATGATGATGCTGATGCTTACAACTTGAGAAAAATGAATATTACGATCATCAAAAAAAAAAAGAAAAGAAAAACATAATGGAAAGAGGAAAATTCTTCATGGATGAATTCTTAAATTGTGTTTTTTTGGAATCGTGGCTAGAAATAGAGTAGAATGAAGCATAATAGCTCCCTGGTCAAGGATATGGACAGAACAAAAAAAAACTACCCCACCACGAAAAAAAAATATGGAACAAGGGTTGAGTTGAAATTTTTGAACTCGTACTTTTGTTCCGAATAAATTACACATTCTACATTTTTAGCAACTTAAAAAAAAGGAAAAAGAAAAACAGACAGGAGTGCAGCCCAGAGAAAAGAATCGGACGGAGATAAATGAGGAAAACATAAAAATTAAATCCTTAAAGGAAAAGAGCGTACTCTTTTATATAAAACCACCAAACTCAGGACATACCTTCCTCATATTTCATATTTTCATATTTTTATGTTTTTTTTTTTTTTATTTTCCAAGGATAAAAAGTAGTTCACTGAACCATGTTCATTATATTCTCTTGTTGAATGGAGTTGTTAATATCCTGATTTTTTTTTGTGTGTGTGTGTATTCCTTTCAACATCATAACTGTACTCTATTTTCTGGTTACTTTTCTATATTTGTTCTGATGGGAAAATTGCACATAGCAAAGGATTTAAGTGGAAAATTTAAATTGGATAACGATAATAGTTGGGAAAATGTGTTTTTTGAAAATAATAGAAAAAACTTTTAAAAAAATTTGCAATTAATTGGAGCATGAAAAAGACCTTTGGAGTGGGTTAGAGAAACAATTGAAAAACCTACATGGAAAAAATTAAAAAAAAAAACAAAATGTTTTTGGAAGTCCAGGTGTATTCGGGTATTTTCAGGTAAGTGGAAAATTGGCAAGTCTGGTTAATTAAAAAAATCTGCTCCAAATTGACTCATTGTTACAGACACTTACACTCTAAAAGAGAGTTGCACGTTTTCACTTTACTTAATTTGATAACTTTTGGTATAAATGCATGAAGACTTTTGAATGGGATTCCCATTTAAAAATAATATTTTATATATTATGGTTTTAGTTTGAAACAAAGCTTTACAGTTTTAAAATAGGTTAAATGCTTTAAGTTTTCAATATTTACTTAAATCCAAACTTAAAAGTAACCTTATTTTAAGTACTTTTAACAAAAAAATGGTCTTTTGTTGAGTCAATGAGTTTAGAGAATTAGTTAAACTTACTGATTAATTGATAAAGAGGACTGTTAAGTCATAGTTCAATTTACTAAAAAGAGTCCTAAGGGGTAAATTTCTTTTCAAGCTAGTCTGACTAAGATTAAAATGCTATCGACAAAGAATAGAGAGATATGAAATATTTCCAGTAATAAAACAGGACTGCAAATACTATCAGTAAATACTGGAACCCTCAGGAAAATCTTTCGAAGAGGTCAAGTTTTTCTTTAGCTGTTTTATAATGTAATTATAGTGATCAGAAAACGTTAAGTTGAGTTGAGTCTAGTGCAACATCAAGATCAGAAAAATTGGATTTTCTATTCAAACGTGACGAATTACTTTTGAGGGGAGAACACATTGTTCCATATTCGTCAATTTTTAAAATAAAATGATTTTTATTGCAGTATTCCCAAAATTGGTTTAGATTTGTTTCAGCTCTTCACAATTCCCAATGGAGTTACTAATACGAAAATTTTGAGCATGATCTGAAGTTATTAGGGATATAGAATAAATCAAATAAACAGCAATAGA
The DNA here is from genome assembly GCF_945859685.1 of Eupeodes corollae. NCBI lineage: Eukaryota > Metazoa > Arthropoda > Insecta > Diptera > Syrphidae > Eupeodes > Eupeodes corollae. The sequence goes on from NC_079147.1 coordinate 29,505,263, forward strand.
ACAACGTGACTCTCTTGAGGTACCCCAGAATTGACATGAAGTGTTGCTCATAAACATGACGCTATAATATCTATTTTTGAGTTGAGGCCAAATCCACGGTCGTAAGGTGCAATTTAATTTAATTTATTAAGAAGAATTTCATGATTTAATTTGTCAAATGCCTTTCCAAATTCTATAAAGATACAATCGACTTGAGAGTGTTTTTCGAAAGCACCCAAACAAAAAGTAGAGAATTATAAGTTAGTTATTGTAGATATTTTCTCACAAATCCAGTTAATGGATAAGAACTGAAAACAAAATGATGTTATAGGCAAGGGATTCCAGCAATTCAGGAGTAGCAAAAAACTTCGCTATAGGACTATTATTCTTATAACTAAATTGTTAGAACCTCTATTTATGGACTGGCGTTATGAATATTTCCAAAGATAAGATATGGGAATTTCTAAAATGTTCCTTGTTTTTTTTTAATTTCTTAATACATTTTCTTATTAAGTCCCTGTTATTCACTAAAATACCGAAAATAGGTAAAAGTCGGGGTTGTTATTGAAATGGATATCGATGTTGGCATTTCTCGTATTGTAGGAGATTAAAATCAGATTGAATTTTAGTTTATCTGGCCTGCATTGAGAAGGAGGGTTATCCCTGATAAGCTAACCTCTATTATCAAAGAAACTTAAATTGGGTCTAAATGTCACGTCTTTTACGGGGGTAGGTTGTCAAACGAGTTTGAATTCCAAGGTGGAGTCAGGCAGGGTTGCATATTGTCACTAATACTTTTCTTATCTGCATTAGTTATGTGCTGCAGGACTTGAATAAGATGGACTCTAAAAACACACCTAAAACACCTTGATTTTAAAGTCTATCTATGCTTGAAATCCCACGAAATATTTGATATCCATCAAATGACAACAAGGTTGAAGAGCGAAGAAATCGTGGGGCTGACGATCAACACGAAAAAAATAAGGTGCTTCGCCTCGAAACGCCCCACTCATCATCTCTAGTAATTATTGCACAGTAAGTATTTGGAAGTATGCGATCTCTACCGGAAGTGCAACCAAACCAGATATCGTTAGCCGTAAATAGGGAAATCTAAGGCTGTGTTCAGGATGTTGCTCAATGTTTAGAGGAACAATTTCCTCAGCTGGAAGACAAAGCTACGACTGTTCCGCTGAAACGTTAAATCACATGGAATATAATAACAAAAATTACTAGGAAACTGCAGACCTTTATTAATATGATCCTACCTTCATTAATTTGTGTCTTTCCAATGAAGGAGTGAATATGATAAGGTATCAGGAAGCCGTATACGAAGGCGCAAGTGGCGCTGTGGATTAAACACACGCTTTAGTAAGGTAATCAGCTCAATCGCAGAGATTGAGGACTTTATAGGTCTGGAACCTTAGTAAGTAATAAAGTAAAGGAAATACAAAGTAGTAAGCATTTTAAAGACAGTTAAGTAAATTAGTCAAGTTAATGGAAGAGAACGTTGAACTCGCCAAAATATTATTTTCCAAAGCTGTAGCTAATGAGATAATGTTGCTTTCGAGCTTAATAGCATAGGTCCTCCATAACAAAAAAAACTTCAGAAAAGTGGAAAAACCGATCTGAAATGCCGCATTAAAAAGAGAAAATAGAAGTAAATACCACTAATGGAAGCCCCAACATGTCATAGTCATAGGGTTTCACATTTATTCTGTAGTATAAAGTTTGAAGGGCAGCTTTTCAAATCCAGTGGTCATTTTAAGCCACTTTTAAAACTATGTGAAGTTGTAAAACTGGTGTTTATTTTAGGGTTATAAAACTTTAATTTTGCAGCACTACTTTATAAAGCGGCTTTTTTGTCTGCTGTCAAGCCGTTTGTCTCTAAGTTTGGATTGAAATTTAAAGAACTGAAGCCATGAGATCAAGATGCTTTTACAATATCGATAAAAAATGGATATGTTCAGGAATACATTTTGCTTAGCGATGAAGGGTACTTTTGGGTAAATGGATACGTCAATAAACAAAACTTCCGCGTTTTTAATGATGATATTCCACATGTTTATGTAGAGACACTTTTACATCCACAAGTGGACTATTTAGTGTGCTTCAGGGGTTTGGTTGATTGATTTCTCGGTATTTATTTAACACATGATTCAAAGGGCTTCTGTCATTAGTGGCATATTCACATTGGCGTTCAAAAGGTGTTAAGATGGTTTGAAAAATGATTAAATTCTTATCTCACTAGTCCACCATTAAAAAAACAAACAAGTTATCCCACTTCTGAGCACATGTAAAATTATTTTTTTTATTTAATCAATCTAACTAACTTTAAAATGTTCAACTTGATAAAGTTTTATAATTTAGCAAAAATCTACTTAGAACTTGAGGAAACAAAATAAATCAATTAAATTCAGAAATAAAACTTTATTTTATTGAAATTATTAAAAGCCTATAACAATTCCTAATAATAAATATAGTTGAGGACCCATTAGATAGTCTAGAAAGTTTAAGTATCTCTTTTAAAAATATTTTCAAATAAAAGAAAAAATACGAAAAAAAAACTTCTTAATTAAGCTTAAGAAATTTTAAATTCCAAAAGTCTTACCGCTTGAAATATTAAATAGAGCAAGACTTATAAAAAATCAACGTTATTAAAAAGCCTTAAGAAAATTTTATATTTCCCCACCTAAAAGCAATTTATGAATATTCCGGTGGTATTTTATCGTAAAATTTACTGAAGGATAAAAGTTCCAGGACTTAAAAACAAAACATACCTCCCAAAGCTAAAGCTAACTTCCTCGAATTAAATCCTTTATTTCTAGGCCAATGATTTAAAGAACAATTGTACATATTTATACTTTCTTCAAAAGTTGTGCGAATTTTGACTTTGTAACTGTGACCATCCTTCCTCCCCAAACAAAAAAAAAATACAAAAAATTATAATATAATAATCATAATTCTGATCGACGACTTCTAACTGGAAATAAGTCATAACTGTTGTTTGTTTTGGACGTGGACATGAGCGTAAACGTGGTATCATCATCCATCGCCTCAACAAGCCCTATCCACCATTTTGTTTCTTTTTTATAAGAGTGGGAATGTGACTTTAACGTTAACGTTCTTCACAAGGTTTGGTTTTGAGGATGAGAATTGGGGATTGGAGCCATCAATGTACTCGGTATTTTGTTTTTGTAGCTACTTTTCTTTTCGAATGATGCTTACAACCTCCTACTCCTTGTTCATCTAATGCTGTTCCTGACTGTAAGTGCTGTTCTGTTATAGCAGCTGCTGTGCGTGACTTGAGAGAAAGCCCAAACTCATTGGCTCTTCCCATCATCAGGACGAACGAAGAAGTATCCAAAAGCCTAAATATATATATATTATATATTTTTTCTTATACATTTGTATTTGTTCATGGTTGGTTGACTTGAATCCTGAAATATTTTCCTTAAGTTTTTGTTGCTTTCTGCCCATTTCGTTGTGTTATTGGAATAACTTTTACTTTATTTCAATGGTTTGTGGCAGTTTTCAATATTTTACGATCCTGTTTCAATGCTTTGTTAGGATTTTATTGTTCCTTCAGAAATGATGGCTGACAAGAATAAAGGAGAGGGAGGTGATGACGAGGACGATGGTGATGGTGGTGATGGTGACTATGATTTTTTTTTCTTTTCTATTGCTTTGATTGTTGCTATACTCGTACTTTACAATGATATAATATTTTTTGTACTCATTGTAGAAAGTATAGAAAGTCCTTTTTGCAACAAAAAGGACTTCTGGCAAAAGTCATTCTTCATATTAATGACGACGATTTCAAGTGCCCCAGCGACAATTTCAATGGGCGGGCAAGCAAAATTTAGTGCGAATATGCTACTGTTTCCGTTTTTGAAAGCAACCATGAAGGATATAACATAAAGGACGAACGAGAGACGGCAACGGAACACAACGACGACGACGTGCGGTAGCAGCAGAGAGAGTAGATATAGAAGGTTAAGTATACCTACGTATATTTCTATGGTATACCAAAGTATAGAAACGAATATAAGGACAACGAATAGGAGTTGTGTTTATTTTTCACATGGCTGACAGGACGAGAACAATAAGTTATTTTATATTTTTTTTTGCGTAACAAGGAAACAAGAAAAAGAAGAAGAAGAGAGATGCTTTTCGGTCATAAATCAATAGATTCCAATTAATTTTTGTAATTTTTCTTGATTTTCTGCTGTGCTATGTGACGGCAGCTGTTCGGTGGTCCGTGATGTATCCTTATACACAAATATATATATATAAGAAGAAGGAGTCCTTTTTTGTTTGTTTTTTCTTCTTTTTTTTTTTGGTCATCCTCCTATTTAATGCGGATGGTTTGGTTTGTGTAAGGACTTTAAGGAGGAATTCCTTCAAATTTGATGGAGGTATAGAGAAAATAGGAAGAAGATATAAAGTGCTGCGGTGGAAGAGGTGGGATAAATTTATGGAAGAGAAAAATATGAGTATTTCAATTCGCGACAAGTTCTTTTTTTGGATACATTTTTTCGTCTTGTTTTTTTTTTATCAAAAGCAATAAATTTTATGATGATTATGATTTGAGAAGATAAACGATCTGATTGTTAAAATGTGGATAATTTAGTTTTATCGTGCTTTGACGTTGAAAGAAGGAATTAGTAGAGAATTTTTGTGTTATGGTTGAGGTTGAGTGAAGTTCAGGAATTAGTTCTATAGGATTTTCCAATTATTTGTTTAACTGTCACTTTTAAAACAGTCATGTTTAGCGTCAGTCGAATAAAGCTACGCTTTTACTTAAGAACGAAACGATGCAAGCTTCAACAACGGGTTGAAATAGTTACAATTCACTTAAAATAATGGTGAACATTTTGAAGACTAGTTCGAATAACTAAGCGACTTTTAAGTCGTCATTAAACACCTTCTCGGCCGACAATAGTTAAACTAGGAACATTTTAGCTGCTGGATCATGTTTATGATGATGTATATAGCTAGTAGTGGGGACGAATCCTCTTTGATCTTTGGGTAAAAAGTATTTAATTATTGACAATAAAATATGTATTATTCAAGAACTATTGTCTTAAGGCTTTTAATGTTCAGTTAACATAAAAATAATTGAGTCCACACGAAACACATTTGTAAACAAATTCGAAAATAAAATATTATTTAAAAATGAAATAAAAAAAGTGGTTTTGGCGATTTTGTCTGTGGGTTTGTCTAGCCTTGTTTGTAAGACCTAAATTATTAGATCGATTGAGTTAAAACTTGAAAATAATTTTGCTCAATGACATCTTTTTCAATTTTAAACTTGTATGTAGACCTAAGTTTCATTTTTATAATAAATGTCCTTTGTCTGTAGAACAATTCTTTAACTCCTAAAAATACTGTCAGAAAATAATTATAATTCAAAAGATAGCACTAGGTTTTTCTAGACGAAGGATGTGTAACACCCTTAATACCAGCCAAAACCTCCACATGTCAAAACTTAAGACCAAATCAACAAGGGAAGAAATTCAACACTGCATGCCACCGGAGAACGCTAAATACTACAATAAGCAATTGACCGGGAAGATATCAGTTGCATTTTAATTCACAAGCGTCAACAACCCTTGGAACCTGTTACGTGATATTTTAAAGCTAGGAGCTGAGATTGTCAGCCAACAAAATAAAAGAATCCTTGGTATGATGATGAATGTGCGGAACTGAAAATTCAAGGATCCTGCAATGGAAAATAAGAATAGCTTATAGAAAGAAATGAGCATCCGCAGCTTCTTAGCTCAAATATCTCGAGGAGTCCAGCACCACCATCAACATACGTTGGATCCACAAAACTGCCAAACAAATGGAATCTGGTTTTAGAAACGGCACGCAAGCTCTTCGAAACAGCGAAAGAAACTTAGTCACCGAAAATCTAGGGTATTGTTGCCGGGTTTACGTAGCGCTTCAACCAGCTACTGAATGGATCATTATGTAGACGTAAGAAACAAGCAAACAATTATGAGACAAGTCAATGAAGACCCAATCTCAACGACCGCTAATAAAGAGGTTAAGAAAGCCATCCACTAGCTTAAAAACAACAAATCCGCCGGCTCGGATTGTCTACTTCCAAAACTATTGAAATATGGAGGTAATGTCCTCGTAGGGCGAATCTCATCATTTAAGTGTAGGAAGAGAAAGTATGCCTGATGACATACTCAATATGCCCAAACTACACAAACACACTCAATATGCCCAAACTTGTAAAAATTACAAAGGCATATCCCTGGTTAATGCCTCTCACAGGATCTTCTCCAACATACTATGTAAGCGTTTTAAACCTTTCAGCAGTACGACCCAGTGTGGCTCCGGGCTAGTAAGATCAACGATAAACCAAATTTTCACATTAATGCAAATCCTGGAAAAGACCAATGCATGTTAAGCCGAGACCCACCAACTTTTCATCGACTTCAAAGTCACTAAGAGCTTCTATAGAATTCTAAACTCGCGATCTCGAAAAAAATGTTAAAGCTCTGGAAAGTGCAAATGGGTAACAACAATTTAGGATTTTGGCAAAGAGATGCTTTAACTTCTAGCATGTGATTTCTTCAACACAGAACTGAAGCAGATAGTACGCAAGAGTGGTGTTAACCTGAAAGGCACTATCTTAAACAAGTCTTTACAATTGGTATACAGTCAAACTTCCTTATATAACGAACTTCTACATAACGAAGATCTCTCTATTACGAATTGATTTTGAGCACACATCTGTTTGGTTACGTTTTTGGTGTGTTTTGATCTCCTAATAGCGAATTTTTCTCTACAACGAACAGATTTTGTTGCTGGAAAACCAAATCTCATACATTTTTGTTTTCACATAAAGATTTAAAATGCAAACATTCTAGGTTCAAGCTTCAGTAAATTTAATTGAAAATGTCTCGAAGTATCATTTCTCTTGAGAAAAAGTTGTTGATAATTAATAAAGTTGACCAAGAAACAGATAGTACTATTGATGTGTTTCGAACCTTTCTGGAGATGAAGAGTAACGTACCGACTAATTTATTTGAATATCTCAATTTATTAGACGATTTTGTTGAAAAAGAAAAATGGAAGAATGTTATCCAAACTAAAATCACTGACTTCTTTAAATAAAAGTAAAAACCAAAAAATTTCTGTATAACGAATTTTCTATAACGAAATAATTTTCTGGTCCTGTGCAATTTCGCTATAAGGAAGTTTGACTGTATATTGACATCATCGGAAACTCTAAGCGAGCTATTCTACAAGAATTTACAGCTTTAGATGATAAAAAAAGTATATGCTATTAACAAAGTTTCATCTGTCCACCACCTTGGACAAAAATTCACTATTAGTAGCAATAATTTGGAGGTAGTCAAGGAGTTCACCTACCTAGGAACAATATTCTAAGAACGACACCTTAGTGGAAATCGAACGAAGAATTATCCTAGCGAAACACATTTCAGTTTGGCCAAACAAATGGGGTTCAGAACTATTTTCTCGAGAGGCAAAGTGCACGTCTACTAACTAACTTCTACTCTACGGCGCCAAGTGCTAGACGATAAGTAAAAAGTGGAATTGATACTGGGAACCTTCGAGAGATAAATTCGAACTTTGGTCCTATATGCGAAGAGGGCGAATGGAGGAGAAGATTGAATCGTGAAATGTTCGGGCTGTATCTAGATAGGGATGTAATTCAAATCAAGCTTACTACACTGGCTCGACCACATCTTGCGAAAGGAGAACAACAAAATCTTCGAATACCAGCTGCCAAGTTCGAGACGACGAGAAAGACCGAACATTCCCTGCAAAGACAAGGCATGAGCGCTTTGTCTCGCTTACTGCAGAGAGGTGGCAAGGGACCGCAAACGATGGAAGAACGATGGATCGGGAGCAGCATAAGTAGGCAAGTAAACGATGTTCAATTTGAAATTGAGATTGTACAATTCTTTCAAAAACACACTATTACTCTTTGAAAAAACACTGTTTTCAACAATTAGTTTCCTAAAATCTGTTTTCCTTAGTAACAATTAGTTTGTTTTATAAACTGATTTATTTGCAACCGATGCCCCAATAAGTGTCTTATTTGATAAATATTTCCAAACATATTTTGTTACCAGATCTGAGACTCTTCTGTTTCCATATTCTTCTCTTTTATGAAATTATTGGTAAATTGTCAATATTCATATCATATCCACTCACTCAGGAGGGAAAACAGTATATTTACCAACCATTATAAGACCTCATCTCCTAGCTGTTTCCCAACTATAACGCCCATCGCTTTAAAAAGTAATATAGATCTAGAGTTAATTTCATTCTTCTTCTAAATAGTCAATCGAAAAACCTTATTTTTTAATGTCTATCTATCGCAAAAACAAACCTCCCTCTGTCCCCTATAATCGTTTGTATATCGCAGCACACTTCTAACATCAATATATCCAAGTGAAACGAGGTCCTTTGCCAAAAAGGATAAACAAAAAATAGGTATTGGTAGGTAGGTACTCAAAAAAGAAAAATCCCATAAAATTGCAAACTCTCATACTCGGCGGCGCGCGGCGGCGGCGGATGACGTAGATATAGCAAAGAACTAGGACAAAATACTAAAACAATATCCTTCCAATCATCAATCTCAATATCTCAAAATCGATGGCGTCCTAATTTTTCATCTAAATTTTTTTCGGAGAGCGCGTGTAGATATGTATTGACGTAGTTTAGGTATATCGTATACAGCAGTAGCGTAGAGGGTTTTCCCTCCAATGTTCACATCTATTTCAGCGAAACGAGCAGTTGTTATTTGTATGGCACTTTCAAAGCTAATAAAACCGAAACATATATAGAAAAAACAATCAAGCATCCTTTCTCGTCCTTTTAGATCCCTTTTACCTACGAGTAAGTATAGTAGCAGCAACAGCAGGAGCTGTAGAAAGCAGAAAAAGAAGCAATTTTGCCTGCCAATCTCACACCATACCTACACCAAGGACTAAAGGACCGAAACAAATGATTTGTGGTTTTATATTTTGAGGGTAATTGCTGCAGAGAAAACCATCACCACACAGCAAAATGGCCATTTAAAGGGGGTATAGAGTCGGTATTCTTTAAATTGAATTGTGGAGGGTATTCCACTCCTTTTTTTTTTGTTATTTCTTTCACTTCTTCCTCCCGTTTTCTACTTTCTTTTTTTTTTGATTTTTTGGCAACAACCCCTCAGTTTTATAAAGTACTATAGATATACTCATAGTGGTGGTGGCCCTTGTCCTCGTCCTGATCATAGTCGTCCGTGTCGTAAGAATACACTCTACAGCTTTAGGAATATTTTGATTTCTGACCTTTTGTTGAATGAACCCCGGATCTGGCAATTCTACCGAGTCGAGTGTAGCTAGCTAGCTATTAACGTAAAGTGCAGCACCAGGGTGACTGACTGTAGAAATGGAGTTCACATTTTTATAAATAGAACGACCACAAGGGGCCAAGAAAAAGTCCAAAAGTAGCTCTATAAGTCATCGATTTCATTCGGTCAGTAAACCAATTTTTGTGGGTATACCTAAATATATACGGTGGGGTTCTTAAAGGGTTCCACATTTTGCCCTCTATACCCTTATTTTTGTACCATTTACACTCCCCCTTCCACCCTTCTCCCATACGATGGTTTTCATTTCGCTCTTTGTGTTTTTTTTTTAGCGCGCTAAGTTTTGGCGAAATCGGTTTTCGGTTTTCGAATGTGTAATGTAGTTTTTTTTTTGGTTTTTAGTGTCTTGTATGTTTTGGTTGGGTTGCTGCAATTGGAAATGGAAACCAATTACTTTTGTTTTTTTTTTCATTGAACATGCTGCACGAGTCCTTTCTCAAATCAAATTTCCATTTTTATATTTTCTCAATGTACATACGAAAAAGTTGTTGATTTTGTTTTATTTTGCTTTTTTTAAAGGTGCAAGTAAAGAATTCGTAGGAAAATTTTACAGAATTTGGAAATTTAACACTGGCGTACCGAAGGGCAGGCAGCTAGGGCCAATACTTTTTTAAAAGAACTAAATTCTCAATTACTACGTGATGTTTAGGTTTTTAAGTCATCTTAGCAATCAACATTTTAGTTATTGTCAAAATAATAATTTTCGAAACAAAATTTGGTGCCTCGAAATAAGGCCAAGTCAAATAAGACCAACTTTTAAAACTTTGCCTTATTGCAATTTGCAAAAGTGAAATAAGGCAAATGAAGAGGACTTGGTTATGAATGCGCTATGACAAAGTGAAATAAGGCCAAACTATTTTGGGAAATAAGAATAATAAAAAAGTTTACTTTTATCTGGAGGTAAGGTTAAGGGGGGCATGTTGCCCTTTTGCAGCTTCCCTACTTGGGAACACAATAGGATTTAAGGTTGGTGCGAGGATAAGTGTATAAAAAGTTTCTTTGCATTAAGGACAAAAGTGAAATACAATCAATATGGATTTATTTCACGTTGTTTAAGGTTCTAAGACCAAATGTTGGAAATGAGTTTAGTTACATTATACAAAGGTGAAATAAGGCCAAATTTCAAGAATTTGTTCTATTTCACGGCACAAAAAAATGTTAACTCAAAATTATAGATATTTAAATGTTGAATAACTTTTTTCTTTGCACTTGCTATGTTGTTTTGTTCTAGAGAAAAGAAAAAATCAGCCTTTTCTAACTAAGATTTCTCGTATTTTTTGAAGTTGCTTCTTAAGCGTTTTAGGTCTTTTGAACCAATTCCCTGGACCTGCTAACAAATCGAGAAATCACTGGTTGAGTATCACTCAAACACTCGTCAATTATTTTTTGCTATGATCCTTTTCCAATAGAGCCTGTTATTGACGGTAGATAACTATCTTAAGCTTATTTTCAAGATTCTTTTCCACAGGCCAAAATTAACGCCTTAGGAATGGAAAGGGATTTATTTTAACGAACAGTTATCTGCGAATTTGCTCGCGTGATAAAAGAAAATCAAAGTTTAACATAGAGACATTTTAGGAGTAAGTATAAATGAGTTAGTTGGTAAGCTTTCCATTATCAAAACAAACAAACTGGAACGAAAAGTAACGATGTCTATTGAATTGTTGTATTGCACCTTATTATTTGTTAATAAGTGAGAAAATAGTCTTCTGCATCGGCTTCTAACCGCATATCTTCTATTTTTAATAGTGGTTCGCTATAGTTTCGTGCAACAATTCTAAGTCCAACAATAGGCAGCACCTAAGAATATGCTACTAAATATTGTTTTAAAAAAATAAAATTATCTAATCATAAGTGTTACCTGCTTGAATAAGCTGTCAATGAGATATTTTATCACCGTTAAAACAAGCTTCAAACTCTCTCTAATTTTTGAAATACCACTACACAAAAAATCATGTCATAATTCAGGTCCGTTGCGACGTGAAGGATGGACAAACAAGCAAGCAAACAAACAAACTAACTTTCCCATTTATAATATTAACATAGATAGAATCGGAAGGACTGCAATAAATACTGGCTTTTCAAAATGTTATTTTAGACCTTCAAAAAGCGAAGATTTATTTTATTTGTAATTGTTTTTAGATTTGAATTCAGGTGAGCTGTAAAACATTACTGATACGTTAGGCCTTCACCAGTATTCGATCCGATTCGACAGCATATTTCTTCATATATCGAAGTAGAACGAAAAAAACTCCAAACCATGTCCAAGATAAACATCTGCTAGATTTGCAATTAAACGTGGTAAGCAGCATGAATGTAATTTTCCTTAAATGGCGCCCGACGCAGAACGTCTAATGAGCTGAAAACTTTGTTATATGCTCAATACCTATTTTAAACCTGCTCATGAAGTGTAACATAAAGCAAAAATGCATTATATGTGTTGAAGAGTCTCAATTTGAAACAATGCCCGAAGGAAGAAGTCTAAGATATTAAGATAGGATAGGATTGTTGGTTGAGATGCAATGGTAGACATTTTTAGAAGAACTCTAGCCCCAAAGTAGTAGGTTACGTTGTAAATTCTAAGAATGATCAGAAAAATCTCACTCAGGTTTCTGTAAATCCATTGTGTTTTCCAGGATATCATCAGGACTAATGTGGGAAGGAGGAAGGTAGTGGGTGATAAGAGAATTAGGTTAGGGCACCACTTTGAACCACCTTGATTATTAGAAAGAAGCAGACTCAAAGTCTGAATGCATTTAATTCTACAAATATATGTAATCTTTTTGGATACCTTTAAACTGAAAGACCCAAAAGTTAAATATATTATCTTTAAAAAGCTTTCTCAGTTAACAATGTTGCAAGCATCATTTTCTTATTTCCCACAAGGTGTTGCCCCCTTGTAGGTCGTATGAGGCAAGGATAACTCTAAACACCTTTCAGCTCTTTTTTGACCGGCATTTCTTTCGACAAAATGGCTGATGTTTTCAGACTAAGGTTCAAATTTGCATCAGTTTAACTCACTTTAGATTTATGAAGCCTTGAGTTAACTGCATGCGACTATGACGTCTACATTATTTTTTGTGTACAATGTACTCCTCTCGACTTTCGGACGTTAAGAAAAAACATATTGAGAATAGTGATGGGGGTGCAGCAAACACTGTGTCAATTCAAACACACAAGGATAATGGGAATTTCTGCCAAAAAACAAGCCTCTATAAAAGTGGGCAATTTTTCAAAATACATATAAAGGTGCATATACGAGATGATGCGATATGGTGGCATAAGCAAGGAGGAAATGTTTCACAATATTGAACTATTGATTTTTTCCATACGTATATATTTTTCGTATTTCGTTTATTGTGGTGTCCCGAGCGCTGGCTGTGGCCGTTTGTCGTCCTTGAATGTCCTGATTTTGAAAGGAATATAATTTTAGTCGATAGGATGTGTTTTTTTTTCCTTCAGATTGTATACAACAACAAAAAAGAAATAAAATACATTTTCCAGAGTCATTTTTTTAAAAAGTATAATATGTGTAGGCATAGGCCTTGAAACCTAGAAAGAGACTTTGGATGTGAATGTGGAGTGCTGTGCACGCTGCTGTAATTAAAAAGTGAGAGAGGCAGCAGCCAAGACCGGCAGCTATAAATTTTACAATTCTTTTAATTGCGTTGACATTAATCACTAAGAGCAGCAGCAGCAACAGCAACAACAGCAGTGCCACTAGAAGTAGCAGAGAACCAGGAGCTTATATTTTGTGATGTTGCCAAGGATGATGGTGGCAGTGAAATGCGGAATATACTGCGACGAGAAGACATGCGGAAGGATGAGATGTTTAATGATGAGTCGCAAGGCAAGGAGTGTGGTGGTAAAGGACTGGTAATAGGGGCGGAGCAGAGGCAGTGGTGGCGGTTGACCTACAAAAAGCCAAGTAAGCCACATTTCTGGTCTTTTAATTATTTAAATATAGGTGGCCATTAAAATTATTTCTTCTTCTTTTTCTGCTTCTTTTTTTATTCTGTGTTTTGTCTTGTTGCCCTCTCTCATTTACTCATTTAAGGACTTGTTCAGGACACTCGTGAATTTTTTAATAATATTTACACTCAACATTATTTACTTTAAAGCCATTTTTATTTATATAGGTTCATTACATTTTATTTTAATTACAAAAAAAGGAAATATCTTTACTTAATTTGGCACACAATTTTTATGTTTATGTTTATGTTAATGTTTTTTTTTATTTTTAAGGATCTCTAAAGTTAATGGGTAAAAGTATAGATATAGGTTTTTATTTTTTATGGAACTCGGTGTAATGAGATGAAGGATGCTACCTGCCATCAGAAGAAAGGGGAATAAATGCTTCGTTTTTCTGACCTGAAAACTACTAGAACGGAAAATGTATCTTTGAATTTTTTCTTTGTTGTTGTTTTTCTTCTACCTCTGGTTTTGATGTTTATGGGGATGTTAGGGATGTTGGTGGTTAAAAAAAATTGAGGCTTGTTTCTTTTTTTTGCAGGTTAGATGACCTAGTAAATAAATGAATGAAACTATTTCGTCCTAAATTTGATGATGATTACAGAGTTTTGCATTAACAACAAAATTATACATATATGCATATGAATCCTTCCATAAGGATCCAACAATAATTTATAAAGAAAATCATAGGTAATTTTTGGTAAAGTTTAACAGCCTTTATTTTGTTTTTTTTTTAAGGCTATTCATTTATATTTAAAACTAGAATTTAGTCCACATAACCAAGGAAACTTAAAGGTTCTTTCTTCCTTCTTGTTGTATCAATGTGAGAATGTTTTTTTTAGAATAAAAATGAGTTTTTAATGAATACAATTATTTTATTATTGTTTTTATTTATATAGGTTCAAAATTAAAGTGAAAAGATTTGATTAAAAGAATTTCGTATGTGTGTCAAAAAAAATTCATTTAGCATAGAAGACGAAGAACTTTCTAATGAGTTTAAACGTTTTTGTGTGAAAATATTATCCTTGTGCTAGTTTTTCTTCATACTTAGTTTACCCTAGTTTAAATTATGTTTTTAAGGACTTTTTGTCTCAGATAATTGTATCTAATTATCCACAAGTGATGTTCATTAAAATAAGAAGAAAAGTTCTTCGTCTGAATGTGTTTTTGATGGAAAGAAAATTGTCCTTGATAAGTTTTAGAAAAAGTTTTTTTTTGAGATCTCATCTTGAAACAGACTTTGTGATTGCATCAATTAAAGTCTTAAATTTCACGAATAGAATCCTTATTATAGTCTTAGTTTTTAAGGATGTTGAAAATGGAAGCTTTAAGAACAAAATATAACAGAATTTTTGAACGAGTATTTAAAAATGTTTTGTTTTTTGTTTTGTTACTAAACAAATAAAGAAAACTAGAGAACTTTTGAGTAGTCGTAGAATCTTTTTTCGTAGTGTTGACGGAAATCCTAATAAGTTAATTCCTAATCTATTTCTGAAACAAGGCATTTCACAAACGACAAGGTTTTAAAGGACTCAGTTAACACAAGAACTTAAACCGGTCAATCAGATACAAAGTAAAATCTTCTGAGTTCTTGAATTGAAGGAAAATTATCCAGAAAAAATCATCTTCAGGGATCGGTACTACCTTCACCTTGGATGCTTATAATGTTCACCTTCTGTTAATGAGCAAAATTGTAGCATTTTAGGCTCAAAACATCTAAGAATTATGAACGTTATAACCGTTCATGTAACGTTAACAAATTTAAAGCCCATATGATGAGTCTTTTTATTATGAGCTTCTTTTCAGAAATAGATCCAAGAAAATATTCCAAGATCTTTTTCGAATCATACATCGAATGTTTTTTATATTTTTTCTCAAAGCACTGGTGGACAAGATAAATTATTTTCTCGGGAACACAAACAAAACAATACTTTTTAAAAGTATTGAGATGTCCTTATTTCGCCCTGAACTTTTTCTATCATGTTAAGAAAAAAGGTACTTCATAAACTTAAATAGCCTCAAAAGAGCTTTACACTCCTGTGTTTTTTTGATTTTAAAAAAGGAATGTCACAAAAACCTGAAGTGATGCATTAATTTTGAAGTCGGATTTGAATTAAGGATCTCAAAACCCAATGTAAAAGATCATTTTTTCCGGTAAGGAAACTTTGGAGACCGGTGTAACCTTACGATTTTTATGAGCAAATATAAGTTATTATGACAAAAACTATGATTTCCTGCAAGGGCAGACCACTTCATTTGAAGCTTCATTTCATTTTGTCTAAGGATTTCATTAAGCAAATATAAGCTTGTAAGAATATAGAACTCTATCAAGAAAATGGAAACATTTATAGGGCTTTTTTTTAAATATATAACTTTTGAGCTGCCTCTGTAAGTTAGCTATGGAATTTGACAAGTTACTTTATATTGACACCTATCAGTTTCCATAGTTTAAAAACTAAAAAAATAATTAACCTTTTAAGCTCAACGTCTTCCACAGTTTCATACTTCAAAAATCCCCATTTTCCAGCTCAAGAAATCGTTTTGTTTTTGATTTTGGTAAAATATTTATACTTTCACGTTTTTTATACATTTTGAATATTTTGGGATATTCCAAAAATCTTCAATGACTTAACAGGGCCCTAAAGTATTTTAAATATCGAACTTGGCAAACGTCAAAAAAATAGTGCCCTAAAAACTACAATTTGGTCCTCTATCACACATTCGGTTTTTAGATATTTTTAACTTCCTACAGGAAGTTTTAGTAATGGGTCCGAATTGGCATATTGAAAATTTTGAAATTTCTCGACGTTTCAAGGTCCCTAGAGTCGAAATAAATTTTGTTATACAGATAATAAGGCAGTAAGATGCAGAAAGGACTCTCAAGAAAATTGCGTCTGCGGTTTTTTTACCAAAGCAGTTTAAAAAAAGGTGAAAATGTTGGTTAACACTAAATATCTTACGAACTACAAACTCTAGAGACTTGAATTAAATTGTATATAATATATGGTAACGTGAAACCAAACAAGTATATTTTTTGAAAAAAGTCAAATTAACAGTTTTATGTATAAAGCAAAAAAACTGAAAAAAAAACTTGTCACTTCAAAAATTTTACAAATACAAAATAGTTATATCTTCAAAAAGTTTTTAACATCTAGTAAAACTTTGAGAAAAATCGAATTGACAGTTTTCTTACAAAAAATAAAAACCTTAACAATAAAAGTTGATAAAAATTTATTTTCTACTCTAATATCTTTTAAAAAACTTTGAGATATTGGCTTTAAACTACTTTTTTTTTAAATATATTGTTTTCATCTTTCAATAAAATTTTGAGAAAAATCAAATTGACAGTTTTCTTTACAAAAAAATAAAAACTTAAAAGAAATTTAAAAAAACTTGGTAAAAATTGATTTTCCACGCAAATATCTTTTCAAAACTTTGAGATAATTGCTTTCAACTGATTTTTACTTATAAGAAATATTATTTTCAACATTGGGAAAAGTTTTGACAAAAATCGAATTGACATTTTTGTTACAAAAAATAAAAACCTAAACAAAAAAATTAATAAAAGTTTGTTAAAATTGATTTTCGACACAATATATTTTAAAAAAATTGAGATATTTGCCTTAAGCTACTTTTATCTTTTTAAATATGTTCAGTAAAATTTTGAGAAAAATCAAATTGATAGTTTTCTTACAAAAAATAAAAACCTAAACAATAAAAGTTGATAAAAATGGATTTTCTACCAAAATATCTTTTCAAAACTTTGAGATATTGGATTTAAATTACTTTAATCTTTAAAAAAACATTGTTGTCAACATTCAGTAAAATTTTAAGAAAAATCAAAAAGACATTTTTTTTACAAAAAATAAAAACTTTAAAGAAAATTTAAAAAATGTTGGTAAAAACTGATTTACGACTTAAATATCTTTTCAAAACTTTGAGTTTATGGCTTTCAACTAATTTTTACTTATAAGACTTATAAGTTTGAGAAAAATCGAATTGACAGTTTTCTTACAAAAAATAAAAACCTAAAGAATAAAAGTTGATAAAAATTGATTTTCTACTCAAATATCTTTTCAAAACTTTGAGATATTGGCTTTAATTTACTTTAATCGTTTAAAAAATATTGTTGTCAACATTTAGTAAAATTTTGAGAAAAATCTAATTGTCAATTCTTTTTTACAAAAAATAAAAACCTTACAAAAAGAAACACTAAAATTGGTAAATATTTACTTTGGATTCTAATAGGTTTTAAAAAATTTAAAAATATTGTCTTTAAACTTTTTTTATTTCACAGAAACTATTGTTTTCGATATTGAGTAGTTTTTTTTATTAAACAAAATTAAATCTACAAGAAATAGTACACAAAGTTGGTAAAAACTGATGCTCGGTTCTTGATATCTCACAAATTAATTACATTCACCCAAATTGTAAAATTTTAAAAAATGCTGCTAAAATTGTTAAAAATACGTTTTCTTCTAAAAATCTAGATTTTCAAATTTAACTTTTTCTTTTTTTGAAAATATTGATCGTAATTTTAATTTTTTTAAGAATAATTCAACTAACATTTTTTGTAACCTAACGCGAAAACTTACAAGCTTTTAAGCAAGACAAATCAACAGACGGGATGGAAAGTTCTCAGTGTGAGTCGCATTACAGCCTCTTTTGTTATTGGTACCGAAAAACTTTTTACATTTCAAAGACTCCTTAAAATAGCCTTTATGAATTCTACTTCAACAAATCTAGAACACCCAAAAATCCTATCTAAATTGAATTTGTGTAAAATGCCAAAGATCCTTAACTATTTGAAGTAATTCCTTGATTTTAACTGCATGGAAAATCCGCGCTGATTGCATAACTTGCCTTCCTCATATGAATCCTTGAACGAATGAATAATTATAAATCAGCCCCATCAAAAGTACCTACCTCCAAAGGTTCAAAATATAACACCCCGCTGTATGAGAATAACGATTGTGCTTATCTGATGATGGTCTCTAACGCATAAAGCTACTAAAGGATAAAAATTCACACAATACTCCAAAAACCCTCAACCCTGAAAACATTTTTCACTCTTTCCCTTATTTTTCAACATCATTTTATGTTTTTTTTTGGGATAAAAGTTATAAAAATTATAATCATCTGTGTTGTGTGTACGAATTTATCCTTAAAATGAAAACCCCATGTTTCTTCAAGTATGTGTGTGTGTGTATAGACTATTGTGTGTACACATAAATGCATATATATGTAATGTAGTTGGGTCCGTTTTGTTGGAATGTATGATGATTGCTTCAATGAAGTGCGCTCCTTCAGAAAATGTGTAGAATACATAAATCTGTGTACGATGTGAGTTCAAGGATTTCCGTATAGAATTCCATTCGCACTCTTTACATCTTAAAACACCACCTCCCTTCCTCCTTGCTGCCTGCTGCCCCTTTATCCCTTTTTTTTTCTTCATATTATCATGTGAATAAAAGCAACAACTTATACCCCTTAAACTCAACAAAACATACAAACCCAAACCAACAACCCAAGGAAATGAAGAGAGGAAGAACAAGTGTAAAATTTAAGATCCTAACAGGCAAAGATTTCTATACTTTCTTCTTCTTCGAGAGATCTCTCCTTGAAATTATATATATACCCATGCAGAGAGTAAGTCTAAAGATATAGATGGCGTTGGTAGTGGCGTGGTATGGCGTATCGTGGGTGTGCATAAGACACAAGTTGGTGCTGACTGTGAGAGTGCCCCATTCCGTTCTTATTTCGTATAAGGATATGTGCAAATGCCATCCAACCGAAAGATATTTATGTGTGCTTAGAATACGAACAACTCTGTACCTTCCTTCTTTAGCTACCTACCTACCTACCTATCTTCCAAAACCAACCAAGTCGGGAGTCTCGGTCTTGGTAATCTAAAATATGCAACCTCCACGTTCTTCAATAAACATTTCGAATGCGATGCGGGGTGCGGTTGTTATAAGAAGAAGAAGCAAAGCGCAGAGAGGGTGGTTTTTCGGTTTGAGTTTAAGTTTAGGTTTAGGTTTGGTTTGGATTTCATTTTTCTACATACCTACATATATAAGTATATAAGCTCAAGAAAGATTAGAGATGAACTTTTTAAAATTAAATCTTGATGCGGAATGTGTTATGTGTGTTATATGTGTGTTGGATGCTGGAGAGATTGTGTGGTGTTTTCTTCGGTCGTTTCGACTTAATCTATAAAATAATGGCTTCAAGAAGAATAATTTTCTTAAGAAAAAAAAAAGAAGATGAAGAACTTTCAACTTTCTTTTGTATTTCACTTTTCTTTAAATCGTTTTCATAGTTTATTGGCATAGTTGGGTGTGGGCATATTTGTATAAACCTACATTCAAATCAATTTCAAATTCCTTTCAATAGTCTATGCAGTCTTTACAGTTTTTGTATATAACAAATGAAAACTTTTGATATAGAAATATTGGAAATAGTTTTTCTAGACATGCGGTGATTTTAAGGAGCATTACTTATTTAAAGGTAATTAAGATGCAAAAATAAAGTTTTTTTTTAAGTCATAACATAATTGCGGGTTGCGGAAGGAAGTTCTTATGAATTATTAGCTGCTTTTTTGTGGATTAAGAAATTTCTGAAGTATGATTTACTATTGTTTAGGGAATTAGAAGGTTAAGTCTTACAGTTGGTGGTCAAAAATAGTTTTTTAAGAACTGAATGGTATCGTATTTTTTTCTATATTTAAGTGATAATTTGTAAGGCTTTATTTTCGTATCATTTTTACTGTCAAAAGGACTTCGGAATAATTTCCGAAAAATCACCACTTAAGTTTAAAAAAAAATTATTATGGAACTTTTGGCAAAATAGTCGAGATATTGATTTAATTTTGTATTTATTTTTGTAAACAGTTCACTGAATTGAAATTGGTAAATATTATATGACTGGATAAACTATCTTCGTGGTAACTAGAACTATACTTACACCTACTAGTTTTTGCCTTTTAATGGTTGCAAAATTCCAAACAAAACGAAACTTACAACAAAAAGGAATGAAACTAATGAAATTCAATTAAAATAAAAGTGCGTATACGCCCAGCGTAGCATTTTTGTAGTATCATTTCTGGAGTGAATAAATTCACAGTATAATTAGCTTGCATACTCAATTAAATCACACCAGATATTTTGAAAATAAATTCAATACGATTAATTTGTAACACTTGCTTTAAACCTTGGCCCAATCACTGAAGATGATTAAATCCGCATCCTTCTGACACTATTTTTTTAAGCTATACTATTCAACATAACGGGAGCAAACGAGAGAGGGGGGAGAGGTGTTTCCACTAAGGCACTTCTCTTTATCCAGACGGGGTGACTTTGTGGCCACGTAAGAACGTAATAGTTGCGAAGCACCAACAAGCCTCAGATACTGCCGGATTTGCTGTTGACAACCTACGCAAACGAATTAAGGACAACGAAGTTCGGATCTATACGTGGAATGTTAGGTCCCTTAACAGAACACGTGCGGCCGAAGAATTAGCGGAGACCCTTGACCGCTATAAAGCAAACATCACCGACATCCTGGAAATACGATGGGATGGGCTGGGCTAAAAAAATATAAAAACAGCGATATTTACCATGGTGACTGCTACCACAAAAATCAACAGCGCTTATTTGGATGCGGCTTCGTCATTGGAGTAAGACTTAGGCAAGACGTCTTGAGCTATAGGTGCATCAATGAGCGCCTCATGACCATACGCATCAAGGCTAAATTCGGCAACATTAGCCTGATATGCAGGCTTGCCCCACAGAAGAGAAAGATGACAACACCAAAGATATATTCTTCGAGCTCTTAGACAAAACATATGAGCAGTGTCCTAGCTACGATATTAAAATTGTCTTCGGCGATTTTAATGCCAAGGTGGAATAATCGGGGAGAACAGCCTGCACGACAATACTTCCGACAACGGATTCAGGCTCATAGAATATGCTACGAAGGGAAGACATCTTTGACCATATTGCGATCGGAGCCAGACACTTTTCCAGCATCATGTATGTCCGAACTTTTCGAGGAGCTAACATCGACTCGGACCACTACCTCGTTCTAGACAAGCTAGTACTTTCGGTTTCCAGACCGATGTTAAAACAGGGAGGTGCTGGGAGAAGGTACAACGTCGAACAGCTACAATCGCAGAAGATCGCCAAATCCTTTTCCCGGCCGAGTTACAAGTAACCTCTCTCGAAGTTCTCTGATACCAGAAGGTATCGATAAATAGTGGCAACATTGCCATGATGCAATCACAGAAGCCCTCTCTGGTGTGCTGGGTTTCAAGCAGCCACCAACAAGGAACCCTGGTTTGAGGAGGAATGTCGGGAGGCTCTGCATAAAAGGACGAGAGCCGCTCATGAGCTCTATGAGCAGAAGAGGCGAGAGGAACACCGACTTCTCAGAAGGAAAAAGAGAGGGCATGAGAAGCGTGTGGTCGAAGATGTTGAGAGGTTTATAATCAGGAATGAAGTTCGAAAGTTCTATAAACAGGTGAAACGAAATTCACAGGTACATAAGCTAGAACCGATGGCTGCAAAGACGAAAATGGAAACATCATAGTTGAACCCCAGTCAATGCTGTGGATATGGAAGGACCATTTCTGCAGACTCTATAACGGCAACGACGAACCGAATTCCGCAGTCAGGCAGGATGATCCATTCAACATAGACGACGAAAGCCAACAATCCCGTCCTCCCGACTTAGACGAAGTAAAGATTGACATATCTAAGCTGGAGTCTAATAAAGCCGCTGGAGCAGATAGCTTGAATGGCGAGCTCTTTAAAGCAGCTGGAGATAAGATGGTTAGGAGCATGCACCACCTTATCTGTAAGATATGGTCGGAAGAAAGCATGAACGATGAATGGAACTTCAGTATTGTTTGCCCGATCCTGAAAAAAGGAGACCCTCTAAACTGCACCAACTACAGAGGAATCAGTCTACTTTATATCGCCTATAAAATCTTCTCTACGGTAATATTTGAACGTCTTAAGCCCATCGTCAACAACCTGATAGGTCTTTATCAATCGATCAAATGTTCACATTACGGCAGATCCTGCAAAAAACCCAAGAACACCAAATCGACACCCACCATTTTTCCATCGATTTCAAGGCCGCATATGACAGCATCTACAGGGACGAGCTGTATAGAGCTATATCTAGTTTTGGCATCCCTGCCAAACTCGTTTGTGTGTGCAGGATGACCATGGAGAATTCAAGCTGCTCTAAAAAGGTTGGAAACAACTTAACAGAACCTTTCGATGTCAAAAAAGGTTTTAGACCAGGTGATGCACTGTCATGCGATTTTGTTGACTTCGTGCTTGAAAGAATAGTGAAGAGCTCACACTATCTTTCAAAAGTATGTCCAATTACTAGCATATGACGATGACATTGAAATAATCGGTAGAAATCAGCGTGATGTCAATGAGGCTTTTTTGAGTATTGAGGCAGAGGCGGCAAAAAGAGTTTAACGGCTAATGAGGGCAAAACAAAGTACATGCTGTCGTCAAGAAAGGACATACAATCGCGACGTCTTGGTCAAAACGTCACCATCGACAGACGTAACTTTAAGGTAGTCAAGAACTTCGTCTACCTAGGTTCCGCTGTAAACTTAGAAAACAACCCCAGCGCTGTTTCTGTCGATCAAGAAAGCAATTGAGTGGTAAAGTCCTCTCTTGAGGGACCAAAGTGTTACTGTGCAGAAGCATGGACTATGACAAAAGCGGATGAACGCACCTTGGGTCGCTTCGAGAGAAAAGTTCTTCGTGTGGTCTACGGTCCCGTATGCATCGAAGGGGAGTGTACGGGCTGTTCGGGCTGTACAGCGACGTAGACTTAGCCACAAGGGTAAAAGTCCAACGACTAAGATGGCTGGGTCAGGTAGAGCACATGGAAACCAATGCTCCGGCCCGGAAAGTTTTCGAATCCACACTCATAGGACAGCGCAGTAGAGGAAGACCGCGGATCAGGTGGCGCGCACACGTGGAAGGTGACCTCACCCAACTTGGAGCACGAAACTGGAGACATCTAGCTAGGGACAGAGCTAGATGGAGAAGTTTGTTGGGTGAGGCTCAAATTCACACAGGACTGTAGCGCCACCTTAAGTAAGTAAAGGGAGGGAAATTATCAGGGTTTGGTTTGATTATTGAAATTGGAAGAGCTTTCATTGTTTCAGAATTGAGTTGAAGTCCGTTTCGTGTCGACTAATCATATATAAACTTAAAATCAATGTTAATTTTAGATATTGCATCCTTAAGCATCATCTTAGGAAAACTAATAATAATTGGACATTATCTGCATAGATATAAAACTGACAGTAAGACAAGACAGAGGGCAGATCATTAATTAACAATGAAAACAGTAAAGGTCCAAAGATTGATCCTTGAGGAACACCATTATTAACAGGGAGGAACGAGGACATTCTAACATTACAAGACTTTACTATTGACGTATCACCTGAACATATGAAGGTTCATTTTTAGATTACACTCAGTATTCAAAATGAATTGATAATACAGGAAGTTTTAATAAGGCAAAAATCGTATTGCAGTGTTTTTTAAACTCTTAGCGCTTTATTACTCTTTGATGGATTGAACTTAAACCAGGCCTTATATCTTTTATTTTTCAAAGTGTTTAAATAAGAATCAAACCAAGTTTTTTTAATTTACGCAGTAGAATAGTATCTACGAAACAATTAAATAAGATTTCATAAAATCGAAAAATCATTAAATCCAAACACAAATTTGAAAATAACGTATTTCAGTTGATATCTAGTTTTAAGTAAAGTTAATTTTTCAAAGTCTCTCTGATTAAACCTGAAGGTAGTTTTTTTTACGAAATCAAAACTAAAAAAAATACTTTTCTATGTTTTTGTTTTAACCATTTTTAAGCTTTGAAAAGCAAGCAAGTTCTTAGTAACTCATTAAAATGCTTTAATCCAATTGTGGAAACTTGTTTATAATATATTCAAAAGAACCAATGCCACTTAGATAGTTTTTTTTTCGTAAAAAGATAACTTAAAGCTAAAAAATTACCTTCTCCTTCTTTAACTCCCCCTCTCCATTTATCGTCATTATTAATTCGATCAAAAAGAAATCTTAAACATCAAACCAAAAACTTTCGATATAAAAATTTAAAAAAGAGACAAAAAATTCAACTTCACTCTATCATCATCACTGCGAGGAGGAACATCCTTAATTTGATTTAATTTCCTTGCTATTTTTTTTGTATGTATATTTTCTTAAATATTTTATTTTTGTGTTATACTCAAAAACTCATACCCATCATCATTTCTTCCTCCTTATATTTATCTTTTCTTCGCCGTCTCTCTTTTTATATATACTTATAATTTTTGCAAACATAATTTTAATAATTATCCTTGATAAGTTGTTTCAAAGTGTTCTGGGAATAACATTCGTTAACAAATTCTGTCAAACGACATAGAAAATAAAAGGAGATAAGAAAACGAAGAAGAAGGAAACAAGAACAAGATACAAGAAGTAAAAAAGAAAAAAAAACGTAACGTATTTTATAGAACGCGATCTTCTTGTTCTTCTTAAAGTTAAGATATACATCCTTGATGTTCATTAAAAATTCCGGGTGTGTTTTACCAAAAAGGGAACTCTGCCGCTGCCATACCCACCCCTCCTTTGCCTTTAAGATATTTTGCTAACAAAATAAAATAACATAAGAATGAAAAAAAAACAACAACAAGCGAAACACTTTTTCTTCTACGTCGCTTCGCGTCTTCGTATTTCTGAAGGAAGCCCAAGAAGTACGAGTATACTCATTAAGGACGCATTTGCAAGGAATGTATGTAAGACATCACGACCACGAGTACGAGTAGTGAGTGAGAGTGGGAGTGGGAATGGGAGCGTGAGAATGAGCGTGAGAGTGAGAAGTGAGTAAGTGAGTGTGACGTGACGGTGATTGTGAAGTGAAGAAGTTTTTTGGAGCCCAATCTGAATGAAGTGTGGTGTGGGTAAATTTTCGTGTTGAGAACAGAGGCAAGGACGTGCAGAAGAAAGGATCCTGAAGGATGGCCGATTTTTTGTTTTTATTGCTGTATTTTTAAAATTTTAATTTTGTCGCTTTTGCTTTCGGTTTTAGCTTTTGTCTTAATTTTTCTTACTTATTTTCCCCATATTTCTCTCTTCGTATTTTATTCCCTCAAGAGAAGCTGTGAAAATTGTTCATATCTTAATAAGAAGGGAAGTTTTCAACGTCATCTTTGTGTCGTCCTCATCGTTGTCGTTCTCGTCGTCGTTGTCGTCTTCATCGTCATAGTCGTCCTTTGTACGTATGGATAACGAGTTGGTACCAAAACGAAAGGAGTTGTATAAATTTATGAATACATTGATTGCTTTAATTTTAGATGAGTACCCTTAAGAAAGCGAGATAGGGAGAGTGTGGTGCGGTTGAAGTTGAAGTTGAAGATAACTGATGACTGTAAGGATCTTTTTCTTTACAGGACTCTTTATATGTTTATGTATGTCTACAACATCGCACTGTGCGGTAATTTAAAATTGTGAAACCAAAAATTATAATGTGTGGGTAATGAATTTTTAATGTCAAAAGTGCAAAGTCGTTTTCTTTTTAAGCAAGAAATTGAAATCACTACAAAGTTTGACAAGTTGTAAATTACCTAATTTAAAAAGAAGTTTTTTGAGATGGCAGAAAAGATTGATATTTTTTTTTTCAAATAATGTAACTACATATGTACTTATGTTTTTGTATGTCTTTTGTATGAAACAGACGTTATAAAAGCAGTCATGGTTTTCAAATAGTTAACGACGACCTTAAACTTTTTTTTTAAATTCAGAAATATACGTATTCAAGGCTTATGGAATGATATCCCTTTTTCAATAAAACTCTTTGGTGTTTGTTCAAATGTTCAATGTCGAAAACAGGTATTTTTAAAAGTTACAAAAATAGTAAAAATTAAAGTTTGGATTCGAAATCAGCACTAAAAACTTATTTTTTAATATTTTGAAAGTATTAAATTCAAGGTTTGTTTAAAGAGAAAGATTTGTAATTTTCTAAATCATCGTACAATATTATTGTTAAGACATTTTTCGAGTTTTGACTAAGCGGTTCTTATCTAGCTGTAACTGTAACCAGTAAGGTAGATTTTGAGTTTCATGTGGAACGGACCAACTATTGGCATAAGTTTGTTGGTTTTTCCGTAAACAGCAACCTTAACATTTTTCAACAAACAATGAAAACCTTTGTGGTACCAGTTTTAGCAAAGACTTTCAATCTAATAAATAAATGAAGTTATTGATTGTAATTTTGTTTGAGTTGTTAAAATGTGAATTTGTCATCATAACTTCACTAATTTGACCTTTTATACATTTTGGGCTCATAAATTGTATTCCAATAGGGATTTCTCAACTATTTCGAGAATATTTATGCCATCGTCAGAAGGCGTCAAGAGTTTTTGTACGGTCACAGAGAGTTAGAAGACTTTTAACAGTTTCAGTTTTTAGTCTGGAAGATCTTATTTTGAATTTAATCAATACCTAAAATATTGTTAGCTTGGATAAATAAAGAAATTAGGTGGCGCAACAGTTCGTTGAAAATTAGGCCTATTGATTTAGAACTCTCAACCATTCCTGTGTGCGAGTAATATTGTCAGGAATGGAGGGAACCTACAGTTTTAAATCGAATCCAATGGACGATAATACAGGGTTGAACAACACGTGTGAATAAAACAACTATGGTTTTTGAGTTGAAGAGATTGTTTCTAAGGGTGGAAGTACTGATATGGAAATTAAATGTGGAATGCACGTTGAAAGATATGCACAGCTCTCTTGTTATAGGTTTGAAAAGGTTATAATTTATATGGTGATGAGAAACACGAAAGAGAGGGGCCTGTTGCACTATTTACAAAAGTCATGATTTGTTTGTGGGACTTAACAAAATTGGGTTAAGCATTCCACATTCTTGATGCCCGGCTAAACAACAAACCTCTACGCGGTGATCAAACGATTGAAACGTTAAGGATATAGTTACGCTGACAAAGATTTTCAAAGTTTTTAACCCTTTGACAGTACGGTCAAGTTTTGAATTAGTATTTATCGGTTAAAAAGGTAAATTCAAATCCAACGATGAAGAGATTCGTCCATACCATTCAATTATTTTCGAAAAGAGAACTTGTTTCCAAACTTTATTCAAATTGTTAGTAAACTTATAAGAATAAGAAAGTCGTTATTTTTTTTTATTGAACGTAATTTGGAATACCATCTTGAAAAAGATTTTGAAACACAAGTGTAAGGAAAATAATTTTTTCATACATTTTCATGATAATATGTTAGAAATCAACTTAAAAAATTTGTTGAACTCCCCTATAGCTTCTTTTAGATTTTTTTTAAAAAAGTAGCAACCTCGTTTAAGCTTCACATTTGCAAAAGTTTTTAATGGAATCAATTAATATTAAGGTCTAATATTTTCAATCTGTATCTAATCTTTTAAAGTTCTCTTAATATAAAGACGTGATTCATTACAGTTTTTTTTTTATCTTTCTAATGGTTAAAAATGATTCAACAAATGACAACTTCGTTAAAGCTTCTTTATTTAGGAAATTTTATTATTCTCTAAATATGTTAATTTATTATCAACATTTTTTAAATAAATTAGCAAGAATATTCGTCAGGTGTATAATATAAGAAATATTGGATAGAAGAATCCTTTAAAAAAAATCAATGATATTCCCAACTTTTAAGAACGGTGGTTGTATCCAACACTGTTTCTGCGGTATGTATAGGAAAAGAGATGTTTGAATCTTTTGAAACGCTTTTGGTGTTGATGCTTTTTATCGCCACTTCTGTTTGCAGTTTATATAAACTATTTGCATGATTTTTTTGAAAAGGGGTCTAGAAATAGAAAAATTAAGCATAAGTTGTTATGCACCAAAAGATAAGTCGACTCGGAGGAAATTGTAAAAAATAGAGTTTTGAGACGAATACATCGAAATCAGAGATGATTGGGAATGGATGTAGACTATCTAAGCAAGAAAAACATGGGAATTCTTTTAACTTCTAAGATTACCTTAAGATAACATTTCGATTAGGAACAATGCTGCGAAGAATAGCGTAAATGCCACTTTAAAATGTTTCTTAACAAAAAAAAAACATAAACATGGCATCGAAGTGGAAACTCTTTTTGGCTGTCTCTAGATCTATGCAAAATTATGGTGTACCAGTTTGGGGTTTCGGTTTTTTTTGATGAATTATACCTTGAATCTAGAAACCGGTGCTGAAGATGGTCATTTTTACATCCTAGAACTACAGAAAAGTTATCTTATCAACTCTCTAAAATTCTTCTACAAAGAAAACAATCCTAAATGAGATTGGGTCCAGACATGGTCTTCATTTGGATGGAAGATCTTGTTCAAGAGAGGAATGGGCCTTTAAATATTTTAACCATTTTAACTACCATGAAGTTCATGAAAGCAATGTAAATAGAGCAAATGAAAACAGCACACGTCTCGATACTTAGATTCTAAGATTATTAAAGAGGTCAGATATATTTCAATGGAGGTTTTGATATTGGTAAAGTGAAAAACATTTTCAAGGCAGGCATATCGCAGTCATTGTCCCTCAAACACCGGAATCTTTTAAATATGAGATGGGGCAACGTTGAACCATACCGAGCACCCGTAGGCAATCATCGGCCTTATAAGGACCAAATCACATTCACTCTGCTGTCAAGACGGCTGCTAAAAAACAGCTGTTTTCTCAGGGCAAAGGCTCGCTAAGCTCAGGCAGGAGCAGCACTCATATGTCTGCCCAAATACAAGTACTGATACGACCAGATGCCAAAGTACTACACTTTTATTCGCCAGTGGTGGCTGTCGATTGGGTGCAACGATCACTAGATTTTTCCAGTTCTTTCTCGTGTCCCTTGAGGCCTCATATAGCGGTTTGCTGAACAGAACAGTTTCGCATTTCTGAAAGTTGATTTTCAACTTCAAGTCGCAATATTGCTGAATCATGTCGAAGTCACACTGCAAAAGTGTCTTGATAACTTCAATTTTTGGGGTCGTTCTATAAGCAATTAGATTGTCGGAGTCTTGAGTTTGCTATTGACGGAATCAGACTTATCAGATCAATGGTATAAATGCTTATTTATTTATTAATTGAATTTGTAAAACAAACTAACGTTAGAACTTAAGACTTATATAACATTTATCTTAGATTTATTGATTTACAATGCTTTAAGCAATTTGCAAAAAAAGGTAAACTGAAGTATTGAAAAAATGTACTTTAAATGTTTTACTTTTAAAATCATCGCTTACGGAATATACCAAAAAGTAATACTTGTTGTAAACTGAAATCAATTGGTGTAGGGGACAGTTTTTACCGTATTTCGATCGGCTTGATGTAAGACGTCTAATACTTTAATAAAGTTTAATTGTTCCAAAACTGATGGTGACTGACTGACTAATTTTATAATAAACCACAGCTGAATGTTTTATCTGTGTTTAGAAAGCAATGGAAGATTTATGAGCGGAAACCTATAATTGTAGATTGGAAGTTCGAGCCTATTGGACCATGGGAAGAAACGGAGGCAGAAGCGCATGAATCTTCTTTGTACTCCTATTATGTTTATATGGACTGAATAAAAGGGAGCTTATTTTATGCAATATTCCAATATTGGTCTCACAAATGTTATATAATGAAATTTAAGAATATAAGGGTCGCGAAAATCATGTGAAAACCGATTTATAAATCCGAGTGTCTTATTTGCTTTTTTAATAATATAGTCATAGTGATTTGTAAAAGTTAATTTTGAGTGAAGAATAATACCTAGGTTAGAGAAAGTAGAGAGTTTAGTTAAATAAGAAGACTCTATTTAATAATTGAAAGTCAAAACATTTTGATTGCGTGTGAAACACATTGATTTACATTTGTCTTTGTTTAGTAAAAGCTTATTTATAAAACACCATTTGCGAAAAATATTGAGATCATCTTGTAGGAGTCAATACGTCATCAGCGTAAATTAAAACAGATGAGTGTTTTATAATAGAAGGTTAGTCTTTAAGGCACAAAATAAACAGTAAAGGACCTAAGTGGCTACCTTGTGGTACGCCGGAGTTGGTATAAAATTATGATGACTGCTCATTCCAAAAAACTACGCTGTATGATCTATTATATAAGTACGAGAAGAAACAACTAACAAATTTATCGTAGCCTTGGGATTTAAGTTTGGAAGTGAAGGCACAGTCAATTTCTTTTCATTTTTCAAACGAATCAAAAACAAAAAATATATTAATATATATTGAAAGAGGTTATTACCTGTTTACTTATTTTGAACAAAACCATGTTGTTTAGACTTACAATTAAACGATATGACTTTAAATTTAATGGACTTAAGTAACTTAGGGATGACGGACAGTTTTGTAAAGGGACGATAATTTTGTATTTCATTTTTACTACCCTTTTTATGTATTGGTGTTATTAACGAAGTTTTCCAAAATTCAGGTTTAAGCAATTGAATATGAAAGAATATGAAGAGAATAGAATAAAAAGGATGAGCATTTTTTCAAAATATAAGAAGGTACACCATCTGGACCAGGGCTATAACAAACGTCAAGTTTCGAAGCTTTGCGAACGATTTCATCTTCAGAGATCCAAAGACTAATTGAATTGAAATGAGTAAAATTCTGTGAGAGGGCCAATGACTCTTGTTGAATAAGATCGGCGAGTTAACCGCTCCCTGTTGAAGACCATTTTTAATATAAAAGATTTTGTTAGATGTTAGATTGTCAATTTTGACCATAAACCGTTTACCATTAAGCATGTCATAAAGAATATCAGAAAAGCACCTGTACATTGCCTTTTATACTTGTTTCACTGGATATCAGAAACAAGCTTAGACGCATCATGCCCGCCTTCAGGCCGAACTGATTACCCAAATTTATTTTGTTGTATTCAGCCCACTTGGACAGAGCTCTATTTATAACCTTTTCGAAAACCTTACTGATCGACCGAAGATTCACCGGATTGGAGTTGTTCTTTCCCTTTTTCGGGAAAGGATTTACTACAGCGTCCAACGGACCGGATAATACGCATTATTCAGAACTTTGTTAAACAGAGTGGTATACATTTCTAAAGCTTCTTGCGATAAATATCGTAGAACAATGTGGGATATATCATCGACACCTGCTGACACTTCTTTAATGAATCGAAGATGAGTTGGAGCCCTATCTTCGTGACTAATAGGGTATGAGTCCCTTGTTGCTCGGCGATGATTGCATTTGCCAAGTTTTATTATCTTATAATCTTAAGAGACAAATGTTCACAAATATTGTATTAAAAATGCTTAAATAATTAAAAGCCTTGTTGTAGCTTCCTTAACTAAAAATGCGTTATTAGTAAAAATGTTCATCCTTAAACATTAGAAATTCACCAATAAAACAGTATTGGGATATATTTTGTAGACTTTCCTTTAACTTTCTGAAAACACATAATATATATTTTTAAAAATCAAAACATTTTTACCATTTAAAATCAACTTCAGCTATTAAAAAAAATAAAATTTAAAAGCTTCGTTAAAAGTTCTTTAAACAGGGATCAACTTCGTTAAAGCCTGTCATT
Source organism: Eupeodes corollae (assembly GCF_945859685.1). Classification (NCBI taxonomy): domain Eukaryota; kingdom Metazoa; phylum Arthropoda; class Insecta; order Diptera; family Syrphidae; genus Eupeodes; species Eupeodes corollae. The sequence continues at coordinate 29,537,243 of NC_079147.1, forward strand.
TGCAAGAAATACTATTCTTTTTTCTATATAGAAAAACTTATCAATTAGAAAATGTTTATCTTTTAAAATCTATTCAATCTACTTGAATCCTCTAAGACACACCCTTAAATCTTCTCTTTAAGAAATCGAATACCATTAGTGCAGTGCATATACCCAAATTTATCTTTTTATAAATTCAACATTCGTCTTACACCCAAATACAAATTGCTACTTAAATATTCATCTAACGTATTCATAAGTACAAATTTCGTTTTCGTAATTATCCATATCTCTTGAACTGCATCATTATCATCATCAAACAAAAAAAAAAGGAAAAACCAAGAAAGATATATATACTTTTGTTGTTGTTGGATAAATTTATTATTTGCTGTCAAGAAAGAAATCTTTTCTATGTGCAAATTTGCAAATAATAATTTTATTTCCGCTAGAGTAAGTATGTATACGAATATCTAGTACATTCAAAAAACATCCCTATTTTTTTTCCTTATTTAGGAATATTCACACTAAGGCTTTGTGTGAACGCACAAACGAACAGGAAATCTGAAATTTATCTTAATTGGACATTTATTAAGCTTGCATCTCACGTATCTATCTTTAGATACAAGAAAGTTTTTCTTTTCGTCCTTTTTTTTGTTGTTGTCGACAGGAAGGATATTTTTTGGGGAAACATACAAATATGACGAATATAGAAATGTGCAGGATTTATTTTATGTGTTAAAGATAGAATTTAATCTGATATTTAGTATAATGGTCTTCGAGAGGCATACAAAAGCTGAAAGCCTAAGAATTCTACGCCACATTCGATGTGCATTGTTGTGTTCTGCTTATGAAAAGTACTTTTAGTAGGAACCCCTACCCGCAAGGAAGAGGTCGAGAATGAGAACCATGTCAACTAAACAATGGTTATCCTTATTCAGGAAGAGAGATAGTGCATATGAAATCTGAATACGAACCCTTGAGGGTGCAAAATAAAAGAGCACATCGTTTGGTAGCGTATAAATAAGGATATTGTTCAGTAAAATGCAATTACTCATCACTACACCCCTTCTGCCATCATATACACAAAACCCACCACATTCCAAAGAACTTTTGTACCTACTACAAACTATACACCTTCCATATTTATACCTTAAGCTGAAGCCAAAGCTGACGATGCGATGGCGGAAAAGGTCATTTTGTAAACAAAAATTATCCATAACCCTTTCAGCTTTCATCATCAGCCCCTGCCCTCCAACTATATACATGGATGAAAAGTAATGCCGGTTTACACAAAGTATCTTTGTATCTAGATAAATTAGGTTTACGCCGCGTTGGCCGCTCGCCGCCTTTGTCCACTCGATGCGATGTTACTGTTGCTGATGGTCGATGGGCTATGGCGATGCGGAGGTTAGTTTGGTCCGATTCGTGGGAATGGAAAGTCCTGGTTGTGTACTAAAAACAAATTCATTTGTTCCTGAATGAGTGGAAAAGTACCTTACATCCCACATAAATATTATCAAAAGAGGGGGTGTAGTCAAGTCGGATAAGAATTATGCTCCGGGTGGTTTTAGTGCCGACCATTATGCTCACCACCATCACCATTACCACCACCACCATCGTGATCACCACCACCGACGGGCAATTGGATACTTTTCTGCAATATTATTTCCCGTGCCCCTTATACTCCCCCCACATTCCAAACTGAAAGTTTGCCTGATATGGAGGGTATAAAGTATCTTCAAGTTCAAATCGTTATCCTTTTTGGCTGAATAGGTTCATTGAAACATATACAGGGTGGGTCAGAAGAGAATTCTTGAATTGAAAAAAATCAGGAAGGTAAGTTAAGTGGTCAAGCATTCCACATTCGTGTAGTACGGCTTAGGAACGAATCTCTCCACTTGGTGTTGTACGTTTGAATTGAGGTCGAGGGTATACTGATGAGCATTCATGGAAGACGGTGAGTTATTCTGAATACGACAAACTGGAAAACCCAGAGGGTGTTCAAGTGTGCCACATTCGTGTAGTATGGCTAAATAACGAATTGGTGCACTTAAAATTACAACCGTGATTAAGCTTGAGAACATAATGGTGAAATTTGATGGATGTTAGTGAATTTATGGAAGAGGAAAAGATATAATGGGGTCAAGCATTCCACATTCGTGCAGTACAGCTAAGTATCGAATCAGTGAACTTAACAGCACAACCGTAATTGAAATCGAAGTCATTATGATGACAATTCGTGGAGGACAGTGAATTACCCTGAAAATGGAAATGATAGAATGTGGTCAATCATTCCAAATTCGTGTAGTACGGCTAATGAAAGAATCTCCGTAACAAACTGCACAATAGATTGAACAATTATTTGATCACAATTCAATTTGAATGTTCTTTTTTCAATACTCTCCAAGAGACTGAAGCAAGTTGTAGAAGCATCAGCCAAGATGTGGGATTTTCTTTCAAGATTTGGCTGAATACAAGTTTTGTAGATAAAAGCCACATTATTGGGAAAGACAAATTTCATGCCAGGAGATCCAAACACCTAGAGGCTTTTATAGAGACATCACATTTATTCTTTAAAAATCTACTCGATTTTTAATTATCCACTTCAAAATGCGCTTAAGGTCATACTTTAAGGAGCTTGCCATGCTTTTCCGTTGAAGATCCACATTTTTAGGGCAGAGTTATGAATATAACAGCAATTATGATAAGCTTGAGGTACTCGTGAATGAAGTAACTAAGGAGATTATTTAAAGAAATGAGAAAGAATGAAGGAGTCAGAACAAAGCCCTGCGGCATACCAGATGTATTAGGAAGTTGTATAGAAAACGCTCCCAACGCTTTCGCAAAGCTGGTACTCTTTAAAGGACCTTAATTTACAGATTAAGAGTTTCTTACAGATGATGATTATCAAAAATGAAAAAGAATGTCGGAGACAGGACAGAGCTCTGGGGCATACCAGCTGTTCAATGATCCCAGTGCTTATTTGAAGGACATTAAATTTCATACTTGAAATTTTCAGATTAGGAGTTTTCGACAGAAGATCATAAACAGGAATGAGAAAAAGTGTTGGAAACAGGACAGAACCTTGAGGCACACCAGAAGTCGTACAAAGTGCTGTAAAAGACTCTCTAAAATGAACCCATCTAAGTGAGCATGAAGCTAATTCTCATTTCAAGGACATCAAATTTACTTACACTTTTTGATATTAAAAACAAATCATTCTCACAAAGTTAATAAGGAAGTCGCTTTTGATCCACCCTGTAGATATTCTATATGCGTGAGTTTTTTTCATTTTGTATATTGCTTGTTTGCTGGTCGTGTATCTCTGTAATCCTTTATTGCAATTATAGTATCGTGTTACTGCCCAGTTAGTTGGTGATAAAGAACAAAGCAAAATCAATATCACTGAACATTATGTATATAGAAAACACTTGTTTTCCGCATACACATTATACACCCCTCCCACAAATTCCATCCCCGTACAAATCCACACATCATGAATTCGCATATCTCTGTCCTCCATATAGTAATCGGAGAATCAGATCGGTCCTTTAGTCCTTTTACCATGTTAAGGGGTGGTATCAAAAGGACGAAAAAAAAAGAGAATATTTTCCAAACAAATTTCGGTTTTTAATCTTCCCCCATACAGTGCGACGCACACATCGCTAACACAAACATTATACACACCCTTTACCAACCCCCTCCACCCTTATCACCATCATCATATGAAGAAAAGGGTCCTTTTTTATGATCCTGGGTCAGAGTAGAATTACTGCACACATTTTTCCTGCTTAGAATTCAGGTCGAATGAAGGAAAAAAGGGTTTGCCTCATATTAATATCCTTATTCCTGCCATTTACAAATACACACACACAGACAAACACATGAACGTGGGAGTGTAGCAACAACAAAAACAGAAAAGAAATATAGAATAGTCTTCAGGCTTTTTGCAGCAGGTCCTTTGCTTTTTATGATTTTATTGCTTTCGCACATAAATACGGATAGTATAGTCCTTTCGCGCATACATATTTACACACAATTTCATTTCAATTCATTTTCCATACTACTTCTCTTTTTCGTCCTCGTTGTTCTAATGGTCTAAAGGACTTAAAGGTAGGTAGGTATGTAGGTATGAAGGTACCTATACTTGAGTTGTTATATGGGTCCATATCCTGGAGGTAATAGATAAATACTCCTTTGATTATTACTTTCCATTTAGGTATAAAGGAACTCGCTCGCCAAACATAAGAGTGAAATTTTTTACCTATTTTTGTATAGAAATAGAAAGATGTAGAGCAGCAGATACAATTTTATAGATATTGTGAAGAGCTTGAGGTTATGAAAAGCGAAATCTTTCTTTCTTTTTTTTATTTTCTAAGCTTTATGGTAATTTTTGTGGAACAGTTTTTCTTTTTTGTAAAGGATATTATAATTTTGCGTTTAGCAATGTAATTTTTGGTGTTGTTGTTGCTGTTGTAAGGATTAAAAATTGATTTTTATTGGCACGCGTGTTCAAACTTACATAAATATATAGGAACTCGAGAGAGGGACACTGACGACGATGACGATAAAGACGACGACGACGACGGTAGAGGATTGGAGATGAAAAGGCTATAAAGAGTGAAAAATGAGTTTATTTTGTGACTTGCTACATTCTTATTTAGTTCTTTCTTTTTTTCGTCCTTATTTGAAAAAAGTGAAATGTTAAAATTAATGGTCTTTCGTTACACATTTGTTTTGAAAAATGTTTTCTAAGAAACAATAAATAAGTGTAAGGAAGAAAAAAAGTTAAAAATAACTTTAGCTATGGGAACACATTTGAAGAGTGAATTATATTTTGTATTTCTGTATATGTGTAAGTTTATGGCAAAAAGTCAAAGTCAAAGAGACCCTGAGACCGTATAATGGCGATAGAGTGTGGGACACAAGTTCTGGATTTGATTTCGGAAGCTTATTTTTATTGTAGGCATAAGAATAAATTACTTTCTTTGAATGTGAAAGGAAGAGGAAAGGGAAAGAGAAAGTTGTGCAAAATTTGTAGTTTGTAACTTTTATAAGTAATTGGTTTCTTAAGTAGGTCCCAAAATCATTTAAATCTTAAAAAAAGGATCTGATGAATTCCAAATGCCAACTATTTGCTACTGAATTGCTTATTCATATGGAAACATATACTTTGAAGGCATTTTTCAAAACAGGAAAATGTTTTTGTTAACTTCCTTTTATAAGCATTTCGATAAATTAAAACGATTTTAACGACTTTGTGGTGCTAAATTATTGGTTCAATTTAAGTGACAAATTTGAAAAACTTAATTTGGTATGTACGAAGTTTATCATAGTTAGGAACACCGAACACTTCAGCCAATAATATTCATGCTCCTTAAGGGATCTTATGGAAGCTAATTGTTTTTTTTCAGAATTATCAACGTGCAGTAGTTTTGAGTTAAAAAATCTTCTAAGAAGTTCTATGCAGATTGAAGCGCTGAAATTAGAATTCTTAAAAATGTATAGTTTCTAAGCATCAAGCATCAAAGGGGATATTACCTCAAAGAGAAATTTCTGAAGTCAAAAAGAAAGCCTTCCAAACAAGACTTGTCAAAGCTTAAGATTCCTTCAAATCAACATCGGAGCTTAATTTAGCTGACTTCACACCAATTTGTTGTTGAATTTTCTAATAGAAGATATTTTTTAGTTTTTATTTTTGTTTTCTAGAAATGGGTCTAAGGAGTAGTGCGATATCGTTGTTCTTTTTAATGGATGCCATTAACTGTTATCCTTTTTTGAACTAGGCTAAGGTATACTCGAGGTTCTTTTTAATGAAGGGAAAACAACTGGGTTAAGAGTTTTCAAACTCCAACTTAATTTTAATCGTAATCGTTAGGTTCTTGTTAGTATGATGACAATGTATTTTATGTCCTTAATTTTTGTCCGATCACTACACATACATCGTAATGATTGCGTTCCTTGTCCTTAGCAGCAAACGGGTTGCCTTAACCTTACAGTCATAGACTTAGAAGAAGTTGATTGCGGAACAAAACATGGCTAAAAGTCCCTTCGTGCTTCTGAAAGCAAATCTATATGGTGGTGGGGGGAGGAAGATGGTATTTCGGGAACCAAAAATTAGCAGACGGTCCTGTACTCGGTAATTAATTCTTTTATATGCACACCAGATTGCCACCTAAACTCAGTAAAATTTGGGTGAAAATTTCATTTTATGTGAAAAGTCAGTGTGAATTAAATGCAAGTGAATGGAAAAAGCTTGGAGTCAAAGCTTTGAATCTTAACATGTTTATGCCATTGTCGAGCCTACTACATCGGCTGGTGTTATGTTTTATTGTCTCAAGTTCGTGGTTATGGAGGAGAAGTGTAACACTTTTTTTAAAAATTCACAAGCACTAAAGGGCTTATTAGTACCCTTTATATGTTTATGTTTGAACACAATGCGAGCGTTAGGAAAATAGGGAAGGATTTAAAAGGAGATACCGGTTCACGTTGGTCTTTAAGTTCTGAACATCAAAATGGGAGCATTCCACATTCTCGCTTTGCAATTTAAGAAAGAATCTCTATACTTGACAGTACGCCCGAAATCGAGCTCAAGGGTAAACTGATGAGCATTCCCAGAAGTGCGAGTATTTCGGCTAATTAGTTTAAGGGGTGGAATGACATTGGCTAATTCGACAGAACATTTTTTGTAAAAATATCGATAAAACAACGAAAGGCATGAAACATTGAGGCGGTGTTCTAGCGATGTAAATGTTTCGATTATAGTTCTGTCGCCTTTCATTTTTAAAACCCTTTTTTGAATTCTATCCAAGAGATTTAAACTTGTTTTGGGGGCACCTGCCCAGATATGCGAATCATATTCAAGCTTTGGACGGACGAAAGCTTTGAAGATTATAGCCAGATCAGAAGTGGTGAAAAATGTCTTGCATCGTCATAGAAATCCTAAGCACCTGGCAGTACTCATACGGAGTACTGAAAATTGATTAGTTTCCTGGATGCAAGTGCCCGCTCATGGATAGCGGCATCGGGGGTGGTTAACGCTTTAAAGACAGGAGACAGGATTGAGTTTTCGAAGCATTAAATTCTAGTCGGGTTTTGATTCCCCATTGGACAATGCTGTCAAGATCAGAATTCAATGAGCTTATCATACGCTGCCATTGAAATTCCACATCCGAAGGATAAGGATGTGAATCTAGAAACGAATATGAAAAGCTGAGGTTACTGTCGTCGACGAAACAGTTTAATGGATTAGAAGTGACAGACAAAAGATCGTTTATGAATATAAGGAAGAGAGTCGGAGACAAGACGGAGCCCTGGGGGACACCAGCATTTATTTTATGAATTTCAGACTTGATACCATCCAATACAACTTGTATAGAACGGTTAGAAAGATAATTTCTAATCTAATGAAGAAGAGATTCATCACTACCAAAAGCACGCATTTTCGATAAGGGAGTTTGGTGCCAAACTCTATCAAATGCTTTTGAAATATCAAGTGCAATAATCTAACTTGCTTCGTTACATAACTTCCAATTTCAAAATTAATGGAAGCTTTTCAGGATAGTGTTACTTCGGACATTTCTAACAAGTATTCAAAAGCTACTTTTATAAATTAAAGAATATTTACATTTCTTTGAGCATATTTGACAGTTTTTGTTCTTTATTGATAAAAAGTAATCAAAGGGAAACTTTGTTTTCAAAAAAGATATCAGCTACAAATTTTGACTTTTTCAAACAAACTGAAGTCGATGTTTATTTCCAATACTATATTTCAATTTTTAACAACGTTAAAATATGCGATAGATCTTTTTTGAGTTTAAAATTAAAATTTAAAGTTTTGGCTTAGAAATGGTAATCAAAAATTAAAGGCCTCATATAACTGCCTTTTGGAACTCCAATCGATAAGTTAACCCCGAGTCATCTAATTAGCCTATAATATTTTGGATTAGCAGGCATTCCAACTTACGTACGTATTTAGGGCTTCTCTAGACCTAATGATGACCTTAGGATGAACTTAACGATACTGTTAATAATTGTTGGCTAAGAACTTTTAAAAATCGGTAACAATACACACACAACTTTGCTCCTCCTTATTTCATAAGTAATTTTTGTCTTTCACAAAATCTGGATATGAATAAAGTTCCTGAGATATTAATGCTTTACATATTTTAGTATATTAATTCTAGAAAGTCACTAAAACAAATTCGGAAATGTTGCATTCTAAGGGTTTTAGAGAGCTCTATCCATGGGTTTATTTCATCAGTCGTTAAAATAAGACTTTGAGACTTAACTTCCAAAGGCTGTACCATTTACCAAAATTCAGACGTATTCAAAATGAACTAACTGCCATTATTTTGCTTTTTTTTTAAACATAGAATAAATTGAGCTATAAAATATAAAACGAATGATACCCTATGAACTTCTAATAATTTGATTATTAAAATAAAAAATACAATATCCAAATAGAAATTACTTCCATTATACATAAATCTAGTTCCATTTTGAATTTCAATGCCAACTTAGCCGTTTTTGTAATAGAAAAAAATAAGAACAGAAATAAGGTCCTTAAACACAAAGTCCTTTAGCTTTGCTTCATTTAAGCACTTCATGTTTGAGACGTTAATTTATGGATCAAGCTTATCAGAAATTTTGTCAAAAACTTTAAAACTTTATTTTAAACTTGAGGAACTAGAAACAAAAAAGCAATTTAAATTATAAATGAGGGTCCGATACCTAGCCTCACTTTTACAATGGTGTAGAGTGCTACTGCCGAAATTTCAGCCGAAAAGTGTTCGTAATTTTGTTTTAAAAAATGAAAGAAGAAACAATATTCTTTTGGATTCGATCCTTGTTGTAGGAAAATGTCGACCGTCAAAAATTGGTATAACTAGTTTCAGAGTGGTCACACATCGGTTTTTGATAAACAACGCCCCAGGTGAACATGAAACGGATACTACGGAGGATAAAGTACCAATATTCCACGATCTCTTATTGACGGACTGCCGCACCGATTAAAGGTACGCGAACTTTCGGTGTGATAAAGTTGTTGACGCGATGTCGCAACCGTACAAACGTGCTATCAATTCAGAGCTTTGTTTGACAAATTTTGAAGTAATTCGAAGGATTTCCTGCATCAGTTTGTGACTGTCTATGAAGCATGGATCCACAGGTACATATATACCAAAGACCAAGAAACAGTCGAAACAATGGGCTTGTTCCGGCAAACGTGCTTCGAAGAACGCGAAGACTGATGGCCACTGTTTTCTGAGATTCACAAAGTGTAAACTACATCTGGCCGTATTTAGCAAAGTAAAAAGGGCTTTTCTAACATGACAACGCATCGGCTCCTACTTTTACCCTCGCAACGGCTAAATTTGTCAAATAAGGCCCGAACTACTACTCCATGCAGATTTGGATCTGAGTCTTCTTTTTATTTCCAGAACTTAAAAAAGTAACTCTCTATGCAGAAATTTGCATCGAATGTGGAGGTCATTGCCACCAAGGCGCCTACATTGTATACCTTAAGAAAACCTATTTTTTAGACGGCTTAAAAGTTCAAACATCGCTCGGTGAAGTGTTTGGAGTCACAAGGTGTCTTTGTTAGAAAGAAATATAAACTTTTTTTCAAAATGTTCGTTTTTTTTGGAGGCTAAATATTTATCGGACTGTCCTCGTAGATCGAACTTATCGACGAAACGAAGTTTAACTAGTTTGATATTAAGCTGATGAAATTAAAATTAACTTACATATAAGGATTTTTAACAGGTAGGAATTTTGTTCATGCAGTCTTACCGATTTAAAACCCTAAGTTATTTCCGAAACTCAAATTTTTAAATAGGTTCTAAGAACTCAAAATTGACTTCTTCAATTGTAAGTTGCATTTTTAAATTTGCAACGTACGATCTGGAATCATTATTCACAATTTTTGTATTCGCTTTCAAAGATATTATGTTATATCTTTTAAGACACGCACCTAATAATAACTATATGAATACAGCATGCACCGTGACATCTATAAGCATTTGACATCAATCTAAATTAGTCTTAATCTTAAAATTCTTCCATGGACTTGATTAACAACAACAACATTGCTATATATTTCATTTATATTGTGAAAGCAAAAAATCCTGTCCTTCCGCTTATCGTAAATCAAATGAAATCTTCTTTAATTCAACGCAACTCAAATTTGACGACTTAAGTGCTTCATTTCAAAATGAGTTATAATTTCACTCAAAGTCTTCTTAAACTTCTTATTTCTATACCTATACTTGAATGGGTGGATTCTGGATGAAAGGAGGACAACAATAAGAACTTATATCTAAAGATGGAACATGGTGCGTCATGACCATGAGCCCACACCATCTTCGACGAGAAGATACCTTGAGACACGACATAGGTAAGAACCTGTAATATTTCTTCTTCATCCAAGGGCAGCGTAAATCCACAAACATACCAAGTCACCCATTCCGTTGCGTCGTCGTCGTCGGTTTTTGTCTTTCCTGTCTGTACATTTCCTATCAAAAGAACTAAATTCCAGAACATATCAAAAGCAAAGCAGCTGTCAAAGGAGATCTATTTCCATGCTGTATGTACGTCTGACGGCTGCAATTAAAATCATTTCAGAACTGCTCTATGTCAGCATTACAACAACAAAAAAAAAAAAACATATGAAAGCAGTACAACTCGTTTGCCCGAGATCTATAATTCAGTTTTTATTGGAATTGGAGGGTCTGACTGTGAAGAAAGGACGACTGACCGGACCACAATCATCATCATCATCATCACAAACAAAAACAACAACGAAATCCACATCGACAGCTACAACGAAGAGAGGGCGTACGAAGTCGACTACGACGACGACGATGATGATGATGATGACTATAGTACTCTATGTAGGAAGGTAAGGTAACTATGGCCTGTCATCTAGCAGAGGATTAATGTTCGTCATAATATGAACGCAAAAAGGAAGGAGAATGCATAACCCCCTTAGGAACTATAGCGAAGTTTCTTCGCGCACATAAATGCTTCCAAGTGGATAGCATTTTTCGTATTTTACTTGTGGTAAAGTTATGAGTACCTAGATACTTTAAGGACCACTTTCTGGATTCATAAAAATAAGAAAAATCACACCTGTGAAGCACATTTTTTTTTAGGAACACGGACTTAGGGTCGGTTTTAATTGCGAGATCAAAGTCGAAGAGGAGGTTTTAATTTCTTCAAATGTGTAAAACTTAGTCAGACTTAACTTAAACCTTACACAAAAAAACCTTTGTCAAAGATTGAGTTTTTCACTGAGAGATTTTGTTTGAAGTAGCTCACTGTTTAAAAGCTGTCATTTTTTTGACATTTGAAACTCAAAAACTAAATCAAATGGAGCTTCCGAATATAAAGTGTTCTAGTGAGAGGTTTTGTTTTAAGTAAATGACAACAAAAACTGTATCAAAGTTGAACCCAAGTGGAACTTCCGTATGGAGTTTTCTGGTGAAAGGTTTTATTGACATGGGCTTAAGTTTGACAACCCGTATAGTTTTCTGGTGAGAGATTTTTTTAAGTAGCTTATTGAAAGGATTTAATTTAAATAGCTTGCTGTTTGACAGCTGTCATTTTTTGACATTTTACAACAAACCTACGCTTTTTTATAGATATAGAATGATACACGCTCTAACAACGCATTAAGATTAAAAACGTTTTAAGAATTATGTAGCTCCCAAAACCCGTGAAGTCTTGGGTTCAGTCTCTGTCATTGCCACCTATATTTTATTACACGGGTATTCTCGTGCAAGGAATTAACAAATCCTAGAAGAATATTTCTTGTCATAAAAAGTGTTTTATCAAATTAGCCATTTGGATTTGGCATAAAACTGTAGGTCCCCTCCTCATCTCTGAAATGACTTCCGCACAGAAATGGTTGGGAGTTGTAAGTCACTAAGTCAATAGGCTCTAGTTTTTAAGGACTGATGCGCCACGTAAGTTGCCAAAACTTAAGCATTTTGGTATCATTGTGATGTTGATCGTATGTCTTAAAGCTTTTAAATATCAGCAAAGGAAAGTAAGTAAAATAAAAAAAAAGTTTGTGTGGTGGGATTGGGTTGAGCTAGAGCCTTCTTTATTCGAACGTAGAGCTATGGTTAATGATTATTTAAGCCTTAACGGCCAGAATTGAAAGATATTGACGTATTCGACGTTTATTTTCAGCAGGACTGAAGAGTGGTGCAAGACAGGCATGAAAACGATCGCAACTTCGCAACTTTGGACCGTGTTTTATATCGAAGAGTTGAGTAAAGTTTGTACAAATTTTTTTAAGGCTCGCATGAAAGATAAGGTCTGTGCCAATGTTCAAAAATTGACTCAAAACCTTGAAGATGAATTTCGTAAAGTAATTGAGGAAGCATATGTGCATAGTCTTAATGAAAAGGATAAGCGCCTGCAACCGTAGAGGGGTCACCATTTTGTGGAGGTTGTTTTCCATTTTCAATGGTATAACATATTCTTCAGAAATCAATAAACCTCTTGTTGAAAAATATCATATTTTTGAAGAACATCTTCCTATAGGCAAAGTTTTGGGTTAAAACTTATAGCTGAAAAATTGGGCCTCAATCTATTATAGAAGGGCAAGTGGCTGAATTTTAAGAATGATGACCACTCTTAAGAATAGTTGGAAGGGATAGGGATGAAGAATTTGCAAATTATATTCTAAAACATATTAATATTTTCAAACTTAACGGCAGCAAAGAGTGCGACTGAGTTGTTGGCTTTATCTTTTATTAGAACTTAATATCTTTGCTTTGTTATCTTCTTGACCGCATTTGATGTGTCAGATGGAAGTGGATTTTTTTGCAAGACCCCGGTGGTCATTATAAATTTATTATTGCCTTGAAATGACAAAGTCCAATGAGGGTTTAGTGCTAAATAAATGCTGAGGCTGCCCAAATAGCCAGATAGCCAGTGAAATAAGTTCCATTTGAAGAGTATGTATCTTAAAAGTACCCAGATATTATCATCAAGACTTTTATCATTATTTTTAATATTTTGCAGCCAAAAAAGTTATAAAGGAAAACTCTGGTCTTAAAAATAGAAAAACATTTCCAGAGAAAAAAAAACCTCCATCAATTTGTTCCCTTTTTCGACATCCGCGTGGACTCAGAACTGGCTGTCATCTCAAAACCCATTCAAGTACTTATTTTAATAATAACCATACCCATCTCTATTCTGGTTTTTGAAATTGGATTGTTTAATGTTAATACTATACCCAATCTTGCTTTTCCTTCTTCTTCTCACTCTGTCTCCTTTATCTATCTATATATATTTTAGGTTTCGTGCCAAGAAGGTATTAAACCCAAAAAAAGCTATAAGTATAGGGTATAAGGAAGAGAGTAGACTACCTTACCTATGTTATAAATATTATGGACTCTGTGTACATCCCACATAGATATAGACGGAAGTTAAAACTTTTGGAAGTATGTTTATGGGTAGAACATTTTAATTCTTTTAGGGGTTATAAAAACAGAGTTTATTTCAAGTCTGATGAACGAAATATTCACGAAGGTCTATATAGCTACATTTTTATTAAAATGTCTACCAACTGAGGTAAGGTACTGTCTGTCGGTCGGTAGTGAAGGTGTTCATGTCTTTTTTAGTTTGTTTTTTAAAGGAATACGAGGAATGTGAAATGTAGGTTTTAATGACAGTTAAAGGCGGACAAAACATATCAAGAGGAAACGAACATGAAAATTGAGTGATTGAAATATACAAATTACAGGAAGTATTTAGTAAAGTTGAATATTTAAAGGTGAATCATTTTCATTTTGTAGGAATACAAATATTTGATGAAAAGTTTAGTAGGAGCATAAACTGTTTCTGAATATTTGGTCTTAAGGTTATTTTTGGTGGCATTACCAAGATTGTTCTTAAGGGAAAGAATAAAGGCATTTCAATTACTGCAAATAGATCGACAGCTTATGTGATGTTTGTTAGAATTCAAAGTTTTCCATAGCAATAAAATGAATTCAAGAAAAAGTCTTAGACCTAAGATGTTCTCCTGTGGTTCCCCAAAAGATGAATTCAAATTAAGAAGAGGTAATAGTTTTTCACTGTAACTAAGTATTGAACCCTTTTAAATTGAAGTATATGGTCAAATCACCAATAGAGAAGAGACTTTGAAAAATATATCTTGAAACAATGTTTCGTTTAACTTTGAGTGTATCAGTGCTATGCTAGAAGAATAAACTCAAAGACATGGATTTGGCATTATGCCATCGATTTTTTAATCACACTATGAATTCATCAATCCTGGAAAAAGGAGACCCTCTTAACTGCACTAACTATAGAGGAATCAGCCTGTTTAACATCGCTTATAAAATCTTCCCTTCCGTAACATGTGAACGTCTAAAGCCCATCGTCAACATAGGTCCTTATCAATGTGATATTAGACCAGGAAAGTCCACAGTCGATCAAATATTCACATTACGGCAGATCCTGGAAAAAACTCAAGAATATCAATATATCAATAAATCCCAGAGTCGTAGAGGAACAGCTATCTTCGTGAGGGACAATGCATCCTACAGAATTAGTGAAGTTATCATCCCAGGGCTTGATTTCTTTCTTCCAAGTTCAAATTTTGTTTTTGTCATTCCAGAAATCTGCAATTTTACGTGTTCAACTGTCCCAAGCGATTCGGACCACGAAGCAGTACTCCTTTCCAAACAAATCAGCCAACCAGCTATTTTAGCAGCGAGACCTCAAGCGGACTTTATCGACTACAAGAGACTAAATTTCGAGATTGCAGTTGGACATTGAAGGAAACCTGGTGCTTGATGCCCAAAAAATACACAACGAAAGAGAGATACCAACAACTATACTCTCACCGACAAGGGCTGAGAAAGCACCTTTACAGAATTGATCGAGGGAACTCAACAGGCTGAACCCCGAATACCGGACTATCAAGAGCGAACTGGAATGTGTGAACATCATGTTCCGAAACTCCATCCGACACCACAACGACATCTCCTTCAAAAAGAGATTGAGGGAGATAAAACCAAATGCCTTCAAGGAAATCAACCACCTTATCGGAAGGAGAAAACCAGTGCCGGAATTCATGATGAGTAACAACGTACAGCTAACATCAACGAATGACAAAGTGGAAGCTTTTGCTAAACACTTTGAACAGAGTTTCACTCTAAACATCAACGGGAGAAACCTTCCTGAACGAAGTAGAAACTTCCATCCAGTTGACTTAACAGCCAAACGTTGTTGTTCAATTTGACGACACCTTCAAAACCGATGAACCAGCTAATACCCATAAATTCTGCAATCTTGAGGAGAAAGCTGAGATCATTAACAACTTGAAGCGGAAGAAATCAAGTGGAATTGACGGGATTTCCAACTATATTCTGAAAAGATTTTCGAAAGTTTTTATGATAATCTTGACTATTATCATAAATAATTGTATCAACAACGAATACTTTCCATAAAAGTGGAAGACAGCTAAAGTAGTGACAATTCCGAAGAAAGCCGGCACCAATATGATCTGCAGCTACAAGCCAGTCTCACTCCTCAACAATATCAGCAAAATTCTGGAAGAAGTCATTTTAGCATCATCCCCGACATGCAGTTTGGATTCCGACAAGCTCACTTAACAATCCATCTACTTGTTCAGTTTCAGTCCGACGTCACAGCTGCTCTCAATAGCCACCGAGTCACAGGTGGATGCTTTCTGGATGTCCAGAAACTTTTGACAGCGTATGGATTGAGGCCCTCATCCATCAGCTCCGATTTTTTAATAGCCCACAGCCAATAATACAAAATTTGTTTTCTTTTCTTTCTTTCAGAAACTTCTTCGTAGAAATCGACACTTGCAAGTCAACGATTAAAGACGTAAGGGCGGGAGTCGCCCAAGGATCAAAACTTGGACCGTTCCTTTACAGCCTGATGATATCTGATCAGCCTGTGCCAACGGATTGTGAGAACCTGCTGTTTGCGGATTGCTCACTCACCTATTCGTCCTCCATGTTTCCTACGATCTCAGCCCAAAGAGTAGAAGCACACATGAGCAGGCTCTACGAGTATAAAGAATAAAGATACACACCTCCAAATTGGAACTGGTGTGATTCCGGAGACCCGTCACCAACAATAAGTCGCCAGCCACCCTAGCCAATTGATGAGAAGAATGACTAATCAGGAAAACACCCGGACCCGAGATACCTGTGTGGTATGGATATCTTGGACAAACTCCCCACTGACGACGACAACGACGTCTCCTGAGATGAACCTTGTCAACAAGACTTTTTTTTAACCATGTGTTTTATTTGTACACCAGCTAGATCCTTCTTACCTATATATAGGACCCATATCATCGCCGTCTTGCTATACAGTGCAGAAGCATGGGATAGAGAGACATTTTTTTCGAGTGATCTACGGTCCCGTGAGTATTGCTACTCAAGCTAATAACAAAAACCTATGTGTTCAGTAAGTCAAGCCATTTAGAGGCTTTGACGAAGTTCAGAATGTTAGTACCTGGCGAACTAGAGAGTTCATCTAAATCCCCGAAGAAATAGTTGGTCAAACAGTTTCTTAATTTTATGGGAGATTGCGGGACAGTGACACAGAAAGTGCGGAGTGTCTTCATGCACCTCCTCAAAACCGCATCCTCTGCATAGGTCATCTGAACCGATTCTCATTTTTTTCGTATGATAGTCTAACAGATTATGTCCGGTGATTATGCTTTAAAGGGATCGAAGTGATCCCTAGTGTAGCTGCATAATTTTTTCCGTTCTTTGTTTGTTAAGACAGGGCCAGAACTTTCTTGTAGTGCCGCAGATGTCAAGAAGGTCCCACCTTTCATCGGCCTTGATAGTTATTCTTTTTGAGATTTCCTGTTTTAAATAACTGGTAGGGATGCTAACTCGCAGAACTTGTCTTACGTCAAGTATTGAACCTAATCTTGCTAATTCATCGGCTTTTTAGTTGCCTAGTATATCGCTATTGCCTGGGACCCAGCAGAATCAAATGTTGTGCTGTGCGCCAAAAACCTTTAGCCCTTCGCGGTAGCATGAAACAAGCTTTGATTTTACCTCAGTTGTAGTAATCGCTTTTATTGGCCCTTGGCTATCAATGAAAAAGGTGATATCAGCTCGTGGTATCCCCATCATTGAGGTCTAGGGGAATAAGATTGAGTACAACTTCCAGTCCCACAGTTGGAGGGGATCTCATTTCTCCCAGTGCACGCAAGTCTTTGAATTTTTGTCAAAGTCTTCAGGTTCTTGCTCTTTTTTAAAGCTTTCCACCATACCAAATTACCAAAGGTTAGTATTGAGATACTTTGCGTGATCAGATATTTTAAGAAGGCAGCCTTCAATTGAAGGTATTTTAAAATCAGGTATTTTGGGCTTGATAGTAAATAGCACTAGTTCTGTTTTAGCTGGATTTTCTGTCAGCCCACAGTTCCTAGTAAATTTGATGACCAAAGAGAGGGCGTATTCGGTTTGTTCACTGATAGTGGGTAGAAACTTGCCAGTCGCTAGTAATGCAAGATCATCAGCGTAGGCTATTATCCTTACTCCACTTGAGAGTATGCCGTTCATGTCAAGAACACAAAGTAGCGATGAGAGAACTCCACCCTGAGGGATGCCCCTTGATGTGGTACGGAAACCAATTCTCAGGCCCGGAAAGCCTTCGAATCCACTTTGGAGTGCAAAGAAACTTAGCAAGATAAAGAAATTGTTGTGTTAGCCCAAAGTTCAGGACGGTAACAGTGAAGGACTGAAGGCTAATATCGTTCGAGCCAAAATCCTTCAAGTATCCTTAGCATGATGTTAAATTTTGAAAACTGTCACATCAGAAGTCCGTGCCACCTAAATCTTTTTTTCTATGTATCAATAGATTAAGCCATTTTACCCGCTTTACAATTACTTAACGAGTATGATAGAAGGTACGTGCATAAAGGTAGAAAAAAGGTCTCATTAAATATGGTTGTTTCCACAATTTATAAGCCGCTACAATTAAGGACAAAATTTCAATTAACCTATTGCATGAGTATAGGTAAAAAATGTATTGAGTTAAAAATCTCAAATATATTCATTTACTTTATACGTATAATTAAATTCCAATCAATTAATTTTCATCACACCCTGCACCTTCATATATGCAACATATATCTTCTCTATACATACATACACTCACCTATACATACATACAAACATTTTGGTATTGCGATGAAATTAATTCTATTAAATGTAATTTTAACACAACAAAGCAGTGAACTATAATTTAAAATTAAGGATATAATAAAAATTCAAACTCGCATATTATAAATTATACACATACTGGTATATGCGTTTGTATGCTTTATGTGTATACATGTGAATAGTATTTATATATGTATAAGTGTAGCAACGCGCGTAATTAAATATGAAAATAATGCGAAGAACATTTAATTAAAAACTCAATGGGTATCGTTATTGTATAGGATGTACTATATATAGGTACGTAGTGTAGCAATTATATCTAACTACGTCCTTTTATTAAATCTGGATGCCTACAAACACACCTTCACTTTACACACATGAAATTGTGTGTGTGTGTATATTTGTCATATCCTTCCTCACATCACATCAACGGGATGGGATATATGTATGAATAATTTCAATTTGTGCCTCTGATTACACACTTTGGGCCAACCTCATTCCATGCATATCCTTTATACATCATGTGAAGTAGGTAGTCCTTTTATTATTCAAAATATAAAGTGAATCCTTGTATGTGCTCCTTTTACTCCTTTTTTTTGTTGTTGCCATCAAGTTCTGAACTGACTTTCTTGGCGTTCATCCCGCTCTCCCGCAGAAAAATGACACTTAATGACATATCACGGCACCGCGTAACTGTGCTTTCTAATTAATTCAAATAAGAAATTGTACGATCATCATCTCACCCACCTTCTTTCACTCTTCTCCTTCAAACCTCACTTCCTTATGAAGTCGTCCTCTAAAAATATTTTCTTCCTCCAGAAAATTTTATCGACCCTGATGGTAGAATGAAGCTTGAATTCGTCGTACTTTGGTACGACTCCCTCCCCCTCCTTCCCCCCTCTTTGAGGGTCTTACAAGGAAAAATGAAATAAATGTTAACCCTTTTTTTCACTCACATGCAAATATCCTTTTTCATATAAAAATACAAGACGAAAAAAGAGGAGGCAAGGAGAGATGACAGGAAAAAAAAGAAAATATAATCTTATGACAAGGATAAGAACGTAAGCGGTACTTTTGAATTAAAATGGGAAAGGGAATCATCATTTGAAACAGTTTTTCTTATCATTCTTACTATGGTACCATAACGCACCTCATAGGGTACTTCTTTTTTGACACTCCCTCATCACAATCCCCATCCCCATTTTTATCCATCGTCCTGGTGCTCCGCATCTCGTCTTCTTCTTTTATGATATGACAAAAAATAAGGTTATAAAATGTTAACTCTTTTTCGGGGACTTGCAACTCAACTCATAGTCGGCACTTTTTATAGTAAGTATAGAAATGAGAACAGAAACTGTTTTATCGTCCTTGTCACACTTTGAATGTGTGGTTTGTGTCATCCAAGAGTCCCTGTGGTGCTTTACAGTTTTACTCATTGCTCTATACCTTACCTACCTATGTGAATATACACAAGGACTATAAGGAGTATCTTTAGTTTTTTGGTGTTGCTTCTATGTATACAGCTTCAGGCGGAATAGGCAAACATGGTCCAACTTAAAATTGTACCCCTTTTATACTGGGTGAAGGTATCCGCATATGAGCTAAGAGGAATAAGTTGGTTGGGTTTGAATTTTGTAACTTTGTCACAGGATGTTGCATTTAGGTGGGACATCAAATAATATTACCTTATAAACTTAAATTATATGAATAACTTTCATAAATAAAGGGTAGGGCCAAAACTGAAGGTACGGTACATATGCGTGTACCTACCTAATCAAGTTGTTCTGCACTTTTATACCTGGAAAAGTGAGGGGATGTGTAATATATAGGATAGTAGATTTAAGGCACCGTATTTTTGTATGACAGATATGAAAAAGCATCAAGCGAACTCTAGCGGTAGGTGAATTCTAGAAAACTTATTATGAATTCATAAATGAGTTTTGAGTAAGTTTAAAATTGCATTAAAATAAAAGAGTGAAAACTATACACTACATACACAGATACATAGGTAGAAGGTACCTCATTTAATGAATTTGAAGGACGGGGGAAAATGTTTGAAATTATATTTGGAATGCATTTATCTTCAGAATTAATTTCTTTTAATTTTTTCTGAGAGGGAGAATAAGAAGACGTGTGATGGAGGTAAATTCAGTAGGGGTTCAATTTGCATTTAGTTTGACACTTAAAATTTATTATTATTAAGGAATGTACATGGTTAATTTTTTAGGTAAATCCTTGAGGTACGTTACCACATGCATTCCAAAAGAAGGCAGTCATATTTCTCTTAATCAGAATGATGATATTTAAATTGCGTTATCTCAAAATTAATACTACTTTCTCTATAGAAACGAAGTTTAATGTCGGTTTATGAGTTCCAGTTCTAAGGATAGGCTCAACTCACTTAAATTATTTTGCGTTAAACTTAGTAGAAATAAATTCAAGGAATCAAATAAATTATTGAAAATGATGGTTAAATTTTAGGGCCTGATGTTGAATGTGAACCACGAATTAACGTCAATTTGTTTTTTGCATTTTATTTGAGATTTCACAATTTTAGACTACTTCAATTTGAACCAAAGAAAGATTTACAATCGAGCATCTCGTTAAAGTTATTCAGGCTTATTATGATAATGGCTGTTCAAATCAAAATGCATATCGTTAAATTCGTAATTTTTTCGTGCGTACGTGCGTACAATCGGAAAAACCGTGCAAAATTTGAGCAAACCGGGTTTGTAGGAGATTTGAAAACACAAGTGCATGCTCGTTCAGCTCGTATTGCAAAAAATATTGCTACTGTTCGAGAAATCGAAGTTGAAGAGCGGTTCACATTAACTGGTCCGTCGTCAGCGTTATGACCAACAATTGCACCTCTCAAATTCGTCGTTGATGAACATTATAAATACAAACTTGCGTTTACACGCTTACAAGGTGCAATTGACTCAAGACCATTTCAAGCATCGTCAATGGATAGAATGGTAGCAAGAAATTGTAACAGTGGATGATCAGTGATGATGGCACAATTTCACCTCAGTGATTCCTCAATAAGCCGAATTTCCGCATTTGGGCGAATAATAATCCAGGACTGATCATAAAAATACCAATGCACCCACAAAGCGTGACCGTTTGATGCGTTTTATGAGCTGGCGGCATTATTGGGCCGTATATTTTTCAAAATGAGGCCGTTCAGGAGGTTACTATGAATGGTGTTCGCTATCGTGAGATGATAACGAACTTTTTATGGCCAGAATGGAAAAATAGGGATGTAGATGAAATGTGGTTTCAAGAGAACGGTGCCACTTGAAACAGAGCTAACGTAATAATCGCTCATCGGCGCTACAAATTCAATGGAGATTATATATCACATGGTGAAGATGTTAATTGGCCGTCAAAGTCATATGATTTGACACCGTTGGACGTCTTTCTTTGGGGTTATTTGAAAATAAAAGGTGTAAGTCGATAAGCAGCAGTTCCAGACCAGTTAAAGGATGAGATAATTCGGTACATTAACGGCGTAGAACCTTAATCATGCCTCATTGTTATACACAATTTGGACCATGGGATGGTAGTGATAAGATTGCAGGGGCCATTTGGTCAACATTTTATTCCATACATAATTGAATCATCCTAATTGTATCACAATAAAAAGAAATAATATTAATTTCCTTTATAATTTCTGTTTTATTCAAAGTCAACATCAGCCTTAAAATTTAACTACCCTTTATATGGTTGTCTTATTTCAAACACACGAGATAATTGCTGAAATCATATTTCTTCCATGTTTTAATTCAATTAATTTTGAAAGTCTCCTTTAAGGGTACTAGCCTGGAAAAGAGTTTCTCATTACTTGACAAACAACAATGCTCGGAAATAGACTAAGTAGCTAGTAGATACCTTGTCAATCTACAAGGCTGACATAATAGCGTTTGAACGATGGAAAGTGGTGTTTAATGAATTGCTTAACGATTAACTTAATGAAAAAGTGGAGCTTTTATTATTTCAAGAAGAAGCCCGTATGTTACCGACAACAAGCATAAAACAGGTTGAGAAGGCAGTTTAAAGGCTCAAACGAAACAAAGCCCCGGGAGCCGATATCATATCAGCCGAGCTGATTTAACATTTCGGACAACCTTTACATCGAGATATTTATAGACATATGGGAGCATGAAGAAATGCCATAAGACTGACGAAAAGGTATTATTTGTTCCATAATCCATGTCTACGTACAGCAAGTATAAAGGTATCACGTTTTTGAATACGGCCTATAAGATACTTTCCTCCATCCTAGAAGATCGATATCAGTGTAGTTTCATCCAAGGCAAATCAACATTAAATTAAATTAAATTGTGTGGCGCAACAGTCCGTTTGAGAACTAGGCCCTAGTGACTGACAACTCTTAACCATTCCTGTGTGCGAGTACTGTTGTCAGGGATAGAAGGGACCTACAGTTTTAAGCCGAATTCGAACGGCAGATTTGATAAAGCACTTTGCATGACAAGAATTACTCTTGGGGAATTTGTCAATTCCTCGCAAGAGGCAGTACCCGTGAAAAAAACTTTCGGTGGCACAGGCAGAGATCGAACCCAAGACCTTTGGCATGACAGTCCAACGCACTAACTGGCGTAACAGTCTACAGAAAACTAGGGCCTCAACAATTCCTGCGTGCGAGTAATGTTGTCAGGGATGAAGGGGACCTACAGTTTTATGACGAATCCAAACGGCTGGAAGATATGCCAATTCTTCGAAAAAGGCAGTACCTGGTAAACAAACTTCAGACGGGACAGGCAGGTATCGAGCCCAAGACCTCTGGCACGACAATTCTAAGCACTAGCCACCAACAGCATAACAAGCCATGTTGAAATAGCGGGATTGCTATCGAAAACCAATCAATATCAACATTGTATTTCGCCAAAGGGATGGTTTGACCTACTTCCTGTTCAATCTGGACTTGGAGACTCTGACACATTAATAAGAGGGACCTATGTCACCAGCTATAACCAGACACAGGCTTACGCAAACGATATCGACATCATAGAGAGAACCGAATAAGCTGTACACGATTCCTTTTTCCAGTTAAAATTCTAGAGCTGGACATTAGTGAAGGATAAGCAAAGAAAATAAAGGTGAAGACCTTGAGAAAAACAATTGGTCATAGACAATCAAGGCAGCGGAGCATACAATTGAAGTAGTGCAATCCCTCAAATACCTGGGTTCAATAGTAGCAGCCGATACCAACATAGAAGAAAAAACAGGAGGGCGGTTGTTCAAAGCCGATAGACCCAATTTAGAATGTCAAAGCTTGTTAAATGCAATAATTTTTGCCATCAGTATTCACATAAGGATCCAAGGCACTTAGCCGAACTCTTAGGACGCGTTGGAGAGGAAAGTCTTGCGGATAACTGATGATCCTTTCTGTAAGGAAGTACGATTCCGGAGACGCTAAAATCGCAGATTGTAATCACATATGATTTCAAAACTTAGGGTGCTTAGCGAAAGGTACTACGACCTCTATGGTTCACTCGTTCGAGACGAAGGTTTTGCGGAGAATTATTGGCGCCTGATGTGAGAAGGAAGTAGTACCCGTGGCATGATGGTTAGTGCGTTGGACTGTCATGCAAGGGGTCTTGGGTTCAATCCCTGCCTGTGACAGCTTAATTTAAAAAAAATAATTTCGCGGGTACTGCCTCTTGCGAGGAATTGACAAATCCTTCAAGAGTAATTCTTGTCATGAAAAAGTGCTTTCTCAAACTAGCCGTTCGGATTCGGCATAAAATTGTAGGTCCCCTCCATTCCTGACAACATTACTCGCACACAGGAATGGTTGAGAGTTGTAAGTCACTAGGCCCTGGTTCACAACGGACTGTTGCGCCACCCCATTTGATTTGATTTTGATGTGAGAAGGACAATTCAAGAGACGCTTAAATCGTGAACTGTATGAAATTTATCTGAAATTTGATATTGTGATTCCGGTGGAGGAATGAGCTCTCAAAGGCCACGATAGCGTGGGAGACCATGATAACGTTGAAGAGATTGCGTATATCAGGAAGCCCAAAGCCTTGTGGTGCGCAACTGAATGACGTCGGCTGGAGATTGGAATAAATGGAGAGACTTGCCGTATGAGGCCAGGACCGGATTTCAGTTGTCGAAACATATATTTTATGATTTTAAAATGTACAAGCAAAACAAGTTCATCTTCAATAATGTAGATGTTAAATAATTTCTCAAGTAAAACCTAACTTATTTGATGTTTTGTTTCGCAAATCGTTAAAGGTTTTTTTTTAAATTATATTGGTTATTTGAAGGTTGAGTGGGTGGCGGCTCAACCATGATGGCATTCTTACCCTCTCAAAACTACAACTAAGGATATAAATTCAATTCAGAATTGAGATATCCTCTTTGGAAAAATCCTTCAAATTAGTCAGTTTTTTTTAAGTTTCTTTTCGCTTTTGAAAAAAGAAAAGCTTGAAGAAAAAATGTGACTTCAAAATAAAAAAAAAATAAAATAAAACCTTTCTATTTTAATTACACACTAAAACCCATTCAGTCGTTTTTTATTATTTTTTTTCTTCTTTAATTTAACTGGTTCTATTTTTCAATTGCGATTCCATGAAAAATGTAGGCCAAGGATATTCATTTCAAATTATGTATAAATATGTTTGTATAAGTGTATTCCTTTTCGTCTTTATAACGATAAGAAATACAAAATTTTTCTCTTTAGATTGAAAGAGCCATTCATGAAATTACCCAACCAATTGCGTCCTTTTTAGAAATTCTCATCAAAAAATGAGAAAAATAAAATCAAAATGACACAAAAAAACAACAAAAATGTTCGTCTTTTAGATTTCTTTGCATATTTTCTGCTGATTTACAATCATGCCTATAAACAAACAAACCAAAAAAGGACTATTCTTCCACACCAATAAATTTAGCTTAACCTCAAAAGGCGAATTTATTTAATTTTAATAGCTCCCAATAAAACAATGGAAAGGACATCATCCCGTTTTCTTTTTTTTTGTGCTTTTCTTTCACTATTTTGCGATTTCAAATCTCATATACATACACATAAACATATTATGCAATATTGATGATGGATGTCCTTGAAATCCTTTTCCTTTTTCAATGCAACAAATTTAACGAAGCTCAAGCCATCAGTTGGTTTTTGATTTTTAGCGCTGATGACCCTATACAGGAAAGTTTATGAGATCGTAAAGAAAAAGGACATCTTGTTTTTGTGTCCAAAAACAAAAGATACAAAAGCAAAGGGGAGGAAGTGTGAAGAAAACAACAACAATAATGATAATGTCTACATAAACATCTCGCGTCACTCAAAATGTCCTTTCAGATAAACATCTCATTATAAACGTTGTTGACGTTGTTACATCAAGGATAAGACAAGAGTGTTTAATTTGCAAAACGGAATTCTTATATATCCTCACGAATCCTTGACAACACAACAACAAAACAACAAATGTGTCAATGAATGTCGTACAATACACACATAGAGGTATACCGACATTCATTATAATCCATCCAATGCGCTCGCAGGACATCAAACAATCTTTTTATGGCTTATAAAAAGAGAATATATATACTTAATGCTTGACGTCTTCGGTCGTGTACATTTTCTAAGGTAGATATAGATTAGGTATAACTCCCAACCTAACACCATCGACATCGCCATCGCCATTGCCATCAAAGCTTTCTCAAGAATATACGAAACAATAAAAAAGAAAGGCAAGAGATGACATAAAAAAGTCAAAATGAGAAACAGACTTAATGTGAAGCCCATTTCTTTGTTTCAAAGCAAACAACACAGTACCATCATCGTCAACCAACGCAAACGCCACCAACACCAACAACGACAAACAACACGAGACGCCAACCTTACCGAGAGTCCCTGTGCCGCCAAGTAAGGATGTCATTGGGGCTAAAGCCAATATAAATGCGAGAAGGAAAACTCCGCGTGTAATAAAACCTATTTTAAGGACCTTGCCATTAATCCAGCTTAGAAGAAATAATACTCCTTCTAATGCGTTACTTTGTCTTTATGTTTCGATGTATATGTGAATGTTTTATTGCTTTGGATTATGTGTATATGTTTATTTTTTTTTGTTCTGTTTGTCATTGTGTAAGGTCGTATTCTATCACATTATTTAGTTCACTTTTCAAGGAAAATGATTGAATGGTTTTGCCGTTGTTTGAATTTTGGTATAGGCCCCTTTTGTAATAAGGAAATATAAAAATATACAAACAATGTAATATAGGCATGTTGAAGTAGGTAGGTAGGTATTAATTTTATAGGTGAAATTTTACCGTTCTCTTACCAAAGGACTAATGGACGACATATAGAATTGACAAGTAATTCTCGAGATATGGCCATTAAAATTTCGAGCATAAAAGAATTAAGCCTCAAAGGATTTAGAGAAGACATTTTTGTTCCTCATCTCAATCTCCATCTCTTCTTCCTTTCAATGTCACTCACATTCAAAAAGGACGACTTTTAACGTTTTCATCTTTATTTTAGATTATGTTTGTTTCTTGTTTGTCTCGTTTTTTTTTTGTTTGCTTTTTCTTTATATTTTATTTTATTTTTTTAATGTTTTGACACTCGTTAAATTTTCTTGATCGACCCTTAAAAACGAAAGGGTAAAGTAGATTAACTTCGTAGATAGGTAGGTTTACATTTTGGAATATAATAAAAAGAGACAAACTTTATAAAATAGGCACGAAACGTCAATGTAGTAAAATTGAAACAAATTCAAAGTGCTTAATGTGTTTTTTTTTGTTGGAATTTTCTTTTTTAAGGACTCTTTTTTTATGGTTTTTAATGATACAAAGGATTCTACTTTGTTGGAAACGTTGTTTATTTTCAAAAAGTTTATTACCGTTTAATTCTTATTTTTGTTGAGTCATCAGAGTTTGAATTGAAAAAAACGTTTGATAAGGTTTATTTTAGATTTATTACGGTCAAATGTAGGAACCTACTATGATTTATTTGTTTTACTTTTTGTATTGTCTTTAAAAATGTTTATTCAAAAACATTAAAAACAAAATCATAAGGTCTGACAGTACGAATAATATAAACAAGCTTGATCGAAATCTTCAAAGCCATTTGAGAGAAAATTGATTATAATTTAAAAAATAAAAAGAAATAGCAGATCAAGTGACTAATGGTTCTTTTGTCTCCGTCATATGCTCCGTGGATAAATTCAATTGAACTTTGGTAATGACTGCTTTTCATACAGCTTTTACATGGAGTTCCTCACCGTTGTCAACTTGGACCATTCCTTTTTCAATATTTCAAAACAAACCACTTACAAAATTTGCTAAGTTTGCGTTATTTATAACTCTTTTAAAGAATAAGTAACTTACATACAAATTTTACGGTCCCAATTTTTTCTACATTTATCGTGTATTCAACGATGTGATGAAATGGCGCCCTTTTATGAGTTTCACACGAAATGAATTTAATTTTTAAAAATTGTATTCCACTTTTCTTTTACTGGAAGATTCACTAAAAAATGGTTAATTTCTGATAAATTGCACTTTTTGATATATTATTTTGTTGAAAATTCAGCTCTTCTTAAGACTGAAATCTTTACTTAGGTTTTTGAAAGCTGTTCAAAATCGTTTTTTCGAAGTTGAAGCGATATTTCGATCAAAATAGTGAAATTCATCATGAATCGATTACTTAGAAAGTTCCAGAGCCAATAACATAAAAGTTTAAGTTGGAGTTCCTCAGGGCAGTCTTCAAGGACCACTTCTTTTTAACACGAACTGAATGATATTTCAGCACTGATTTACAACTTACTTATAATCTCCTTTTGGTTTACCGATGATTCGTGTATATGTATACAATAAAACTATGACCACATAAGTATAAAAAAATATAATATTACAACCAAAACATTTTTGAGTACAATGAGAAATTATTTTGAGTAATTTAATAACATGAGAGAACTTAAATATTCAAAATCAAAGGACGAAGAGCCCAGCAAAGGTCTAAGACTCTACTTCTTTTGAACAGGAAACTCTGTAGATTTGTAACCCTCTTTAAGACCATGACTGACTTAGAAACTAATCATCAAAATTATGAAGCTTTTCCTATCATCATGGAATCCTTCAAAAGCAGGTGGTATATAAGGGCGTGGTATACACCCACCTTTTAAGTATTTGTAACTATTTAACACTGATCCTTACAGAACAATTTTTTCAGAGAAATGGAAGTTAATGCGTTCACAAAAAATTATAGAAAACTTAAGATAATGTAATCAAAAGGCTTGATATCCAACTATGTATAAAGGGTTCATCAATAGGGATAGGTTGATTTTATGTTCCTATCATCGTAGAATCCTTCAAAAGCAGGTGCGATTTAGGGGTGTAGTATGCACCCACTTTTCAAGTATTTGTTACTATTTAACACTTCTGATTCTTACAGAACAATTATATAAAACTTACGATAATATTTATATTTAGAGGGCTTGATATCCACCTATGTATAAAGGGTTTATCAATAAAGATAGGTTGATTTTGTCAGCTCGTGGAGGCTATATTGCTTCTTTTACTTTCTGTCAAAACACCTTCTTTAATTCAGACGATAATGTCAAGATCAAGATCTTTCAAAAATATCGCCGTTGCTCGTAAAGTGTGCAGCAGAATTCAAGGCAGTCAATTCCGTGTCGCTCACAAGAACTTGGCCTGTCGTAGACCACAACATGGCGAATTTGTAGGCGTATTTTGAGCCCGAACCCATACAAAATTCAACTCATAGCTTCTTGTTCGCTAATTGATTCCAATATTGGTCGCAAAATCATCTTAAGCCATGAGGTGCGTTTTTGAATCAATTGGTACTTGAATAAGCAAAACTGCTGGTTTTGGGACGATATCAATCCACGCGAGATTCACTAGATGCCAACGCATCAAACGAAGTTCATGTTCGTTATGGATTTTGGCTTGGAAGTATTATCGGTAAGTACTTCTTCCAAAATGATACTAGACAGACCATCACCGTCAACAGCGATCACTATAGGTCGATAATCACTTACCTCTTTGTGGCCTGAATTGGATGATATGGACACCGAAGACCTATGGTTCCAACATGATGGCGGTATGTGCCACACATAGCTCAAGACACAATCGATATTCTTCACGTTCGATTTCATGGCATTTTTAACTTACGCCGAGGCTACGTGAATTGGGTAACAAGATTGTGTAATTTAACCCCTTTAGATATTTACTTTTGGAGCTTTCTATATCGCAGATCTTAACATAGAGGCTCTAAAAACAACATAATCATTATCATCCTGATTTTTGCGCCATGCTCATAGGAAACTGAAACGAAAGCAAGCCACTTAAAACAAATTGATACTACACCTTCGTAATAACAAGACTTGTCGTATTTTTGGGTCTAATTGCTTTAATAGCACTACCGCCGGCATGATGGTTAGTGCGTTGGTCTTGGGCTCGATCACTGCATATGCCATCTAAAGTTTATTTCAAGGGTACCTCTTGCGAGGAATTGACAAATTCTCCAAGAGTAATTCTTGTCATGAAAAGTGATTTCTCAAATTGGTCGTTAGGATTCAGCTTAAAATTGTAGGTCCCCTCCATTTCTGACAACAGTACTCGCACACAGGAATGGCTGAGAGTTGTAAGTAACTAGGCCCTAGTTCTCAAACGGACTGTTTCTATTTATAACTACAGTCTTTTGCGAATTAAAAGGGTTAATCTTTTTACAGCAATTTGTTAGCCTTTAAATAAGGCTTTGGTACCTTTTCTTTGCTAAAACGCAGTTAATACAGCAGTAAGAGTAAATTACATAAGATCCATATATACAGTAAATGAATTGTGATTTTGAACATCAAATATAATTTTAATCAACTCTGTGTAAATGAACAATGAAATAAAATCGCAGCTTGCCACCAAAGAGGTCGCCATTGACTGTTATGTGAAGCTCATATTAAAACATAAATTACAGTACCTACATATACTTTTCGAGGATGAGGTAGGATTTCTTGATTCTTTTTACCGGATGTATTATCCATTTGTTTATGACTTCACCATAAATTAAATCTCATTGAGTTTCTTATAAACGTTTCGCTTAGTGAAAGCTTCATCGTTGGTTTGAAAACACCTGTTAAGAAAAGTGGTCCGAGACAGCTGCCCTGCGGAACCCCAACAAAACTATTTTTTTTTGTTAATTTGCTGATGTGAGTTGCAAACTTTGAATTGCAAAACCGTCCACATTGTTATATACAAATTTTAAAATAATTAAGTTCAACCATTTTATTTATTAATTTAATTTTCTAACTTATTTTGATCCTCATAATTTAATTCAATAAAAACTAAAAAAAAAACTAAATTTCTTAAAAATATTTCTGACATATTAAATTTCTTTCACTTAGAGAGCTTTTTGAAATATAGTTTTTATTTACAGCTGCTTAAGTTTTCCAACACATTTCAGAGACATAACAAAAAAAAAAAAAACAAAAATAAAACAAAAACAAAAACTTGTCGAAAAATAAAAACCTTCATTTGAAAAATATTCACAGCACACTTTTGTTTGTCCTTTTTTTTTATTTTTTTGGTTTTTCTATATTTTATTTTTAATATTTCAGTTGAAATTTTTATTTTTAAGTTCATATGCATGTTCACTTGAAATCATTCCAAGTTATGCTTGGAAAGGATAAACTTTTCATTTGCATGTTGTGTTCTTGTCACACTGTAGACCTTCCCTTTCCTCCGCCCTCTTCCCTTCCTAAAAACGAGATGTGTATATTCCTAGTTGTATTCCAAAAAAAAACCCTGAACCTTGTGAATGATGCGTGGTCCATGCATCCGAAGGATTTGCCATTTCTCATACACAATATATATGAATACGCTCCAGAGAAGAGCTAGCTCTAGTATCCTTTTAAGGTAGGGTATGAAAAGTGGTAGCGGTACATAATCTGGGAATGAGAGATGCAACCACAAAAACAGATTTTATAAATTCAACTCATGCATTGTGTTTGTAATAAAAAGAAAATACACCAACAAAACAAAAATAAATAAATAAAAGTACCCCATAGGAAGAAAAAGAAAAAGAAGAAGAAAAAAAGGAAGAAGAATTGAGAATACAAGAAAAAAGAATCCTGTCATCCCGTAGAGTTATTTCTTCTCCTTGTATACATACATCCCCCTACAAATGTATGCACAATATTGTGTTATACAAAATGTAGTACTATGCGAGTGTCATCCGTTTCTAGAATTTATATTTTTTCATCCCTTCCCTTTTTTAGACAATTTTTATTCCATCTCTATTTAAACCAATCCAAGAAAATGAAGGGGAGGCGAATTTCACGGGAATATGTCCCCATTCTGATGCTAGACATTTATAACAATAACAATATGATTTTGCATATCCTGGTCCTGGTCCTGGTCTACAGCCCCCGTAGTTGAATATTCTAGGTACATAGAATACAAAAAGGACCTATGTAGGTATACAACAATAATATAACATCCATCAGTAGGATATCTTCAGAGGACGAGTGAGGTTGGTGAAGAGGAGTGGAGGTGGACAAGAAAAGGGATAATTTTTAAACAGCATTTCTAAATTGAGTTGAAGTAACCGCATACCAAGCCCGCCACGAACAACCATGACGCAAAATATTAACATCCAAACCAGGGGTGGATTTTAATTTCACAGCAAGGACTTTTTTTGTTTGAAATAAGAAATGGCTAATCGAGAAAATACATGGTTCGTCCTTAAGAAGGAACAGGTTCGAAGCCTCTTAGGAAAGTATTGACACTTGGCTTTGAAGAAAATTATCAAATGGGCCGCTAGCAGTAGACTAGGTGTTAATCTGAACAATACTTAACTATTTGCCTCCACTCTACTTTGATTGAAATCCGGTCAAAGTCTGTCTTTATCCTCCAGCGCAAAATGTATGGAATTTATGTCATTTTAGATCCAAAATAAACTGGAAATTAAACATTGAAGAACGTGGGGCTTTCAATCGAGATGTTGCACGACCTTTTATTGCCATATGGATCGATTATGTTTTGAGTTGAGCTTAACAAGAAATCCAACATCGACAAACTGTAGAAGGTTAAAAAAAGCTAGTGTTGGCATTGCAGGGGCACTTTTATCTTTTCTAACAGATGGCTTAAATGTTTTTCTGCACCTCCAACCAGTGGACCTACATACAAAATATTTAATATTGTGCAGCGCCTAAAGGCTCAAAGAATCAAACTGTTAATTTTAGAGACAATATGGTATGACAAAACTAATGAACTAACAGACACCGACTTCTCTCACGCTGCCCTGAACCTCAGTAAAGATTTTAAAGTCATCTTTCTTGGTAGAAACTTTTGGGGTGATGGCATGGTTACGATAGACTTCGGTAGCAATATCTTTTCTACTGACGATGACGGGTCAAAGATGATGTGTATAGTCCTTAAATGTTTGAAGAACTTTTCGGCTTCCTGATTTTAACAGTGCGTTTTAAGCTGATCCGACAATGTCAGGATGAACTATCCAGCTTAAACATTAATTATCGTTTCACCCTTATGTAGGTTCCAGGTCATAGTATCATTGATGAATATGAATGGGCTCATGAGTTGGCATGGCAAGGTTTGGCCCTTTGTAGCCTCGTAGTTCACTTGGGGAAAAGGTTAAATACAGAAGTTTTCAACAGCGATGCTACAAAATCAAACCGATAGGGACAGCAAATGACGCCATATTTTTTGAAGCTCTTTTGACATTTCTCTTCAGTAAGGTTTGCCATTTCATGATGAAACGTCGTATGTTCCTGAATTGGGCTGAGCAACATCTTGAAAATGATTCGAGTTCCATCGAAAAATCAATTTCCGCGATGAGACTCAGTTCTGGCTGAATGGCTTTGTCAATTAACAAAATAAGCGATATTGGTCAAGCAGAGATCTACACGTCCTCCATGAGTCATCATTGCATCCTGAAAGAATTACGGTTTGGTGTAATTTATGGGCCGGCTGCGGCTTCATTGAGCCGTACTTCTTCCGTGATGAACAAGACCGGCACTGTACTGTGAATGGGGATCGCTACCGTTCAATGATAACCGAATATTTTAGGCCGCAATTGGACGCTATGGGCTTGAAAGACATGTGGTTCCAAAAGAAGCGTCACACACTGCGAATGTCGCAATGAATTTATTGAAAACCAAGTTTTGAGAACGTGTAATCTCACGAGATGGTCGTGCAATTTGGCAACATTAGACTATTTTCTGTGGGACTACCTTTCTATAAGAACCTTTTACTATGTTAAAGAGACTTTGAATCGTTAAGAAATATCAAAATCTTCCTTTGGGGAGTAAAAAATGAAATACGATTTAATAAAAATTCATCCGGCTGTTTTTGAGAACATTCGAGTTGTCGATATTTGAAATATATAGAAAAATATAATCGAATCAACTCAGATTGATAGCTGAGGCTGTCAGATGGACTGCGAAATAATTTCTTCATGTAGCAAGTTAAAGTATTTCAAACATAAAATTTCACGGACAATATTTTTTAAAAATTAAATTGTCTCGAACTTTTGTCAAAACAGTTTTTTTCAAGCATTGATATTTTTCAACTTTTTATGAAAAAAAGAATATTTATAGTTTAATCCCTCTCAAAAATTCGTTTAATAACAATTGTTTAAAAATTGTGAGTTTTTTTAAAAACTTTCCGGAAGCGACATTAATTGTTACGAAATTAAATTGTGCGCCCTTAGTTTAAAGATGGTTAGTAATTTGTTCGATCCAGCCTTGTTCTTAAAGCTATGTACAATAATACTTATTCAGTTTTGCAATAATAGTTTTATATTTGTGAAGTCTTTTCTTTTTCTTGTTAGTGGGGGGACGGGGGAGTGGGTACACGTTTTTTCTAGCCCTGCTTGCTTTGTATTCATAGGATTTCTATTTTAATTTTATTTACTTAAATATTTTCTATTTTTTTTATTTATTTTTCTAGAACGTTGTTGTTTTTTTCCTTTGAACATAATATTCTTCAGATCCTTTTGAGAATTGTGTGAAAGGATTTGATGAACAAGTAAGAAGAAAAAAAGAAATTCATAAGAGCATAATGGAAAACAACAAAACAAAGTTATTTTTCTCTTGATGGAGTGGAATCTGATTTGAGTTCTTTTATTTGAGTTTTCGCAATGAAACAACAAAAATATATAAAGTTAATGTTTTTCCAAGGGTGGGTAAAATAAAATTTATTTTGATTACATTTCAAGAAACAGATAAAGAGGTACAGAGAGAAAAAAAATAAGCGATATGAAGTGCGGTATATGATTTATAAGATAACACATACTTTCTACTTGTATACACTTAATTTTGAAGGATGTTTCTAAAGCTCAAGGAGGAAATTGTATTTTTTCCTTGTTGTTGTTATTTTCAGAATGTATAAGGATAAGTAGGCACCTACATAGACACATACGAGTATATGAAAAGAGAAGTGTCTTTTAATTTTAAAATAACTAAGAATTTAATACCTACGCAATTTAAGGACGACA
Source organism: Eupeodes corollae (assembly GCF_945859685.1). NCBI lineage: Eukaryota > Metazoa > Arthropoda > Insecta > Diptera > Syrphidae > Eupeodes > Eupeodes corollae. The sequence continues at coordinate 29,571,917 of NC_079147.1, forward strand.
TCAAAAATTTTGTGTTTCATATATAGATTCAAAAGGATACACTACCTATAGCTACATATATGTATACACATGTGAAATTTTGTATTGCATTCGGTATGGTTAGGTACATATATAAATGTGTCTCAAAAATCTGAAATATTTCCAAAGAATTTTAATATAAACATTTTTGTGAAGTATAATATTCAAATCTTTTGAAGTGATTTTTCCCCGAAAAATTATCCTCAAAAATTCGAAAATGTGTTCTATAAGATACTTTATTTGTGGTATCCTCTTGTTTAAAGGCTTAAAGAAGGAAGGTGTTTTTGGAAATTTATGTTATAGGATGAAGGATAATGTAATAATACGAACTTTTTCTTAGAATTCAGAAACCCCAGATTGACATAATTTCAATAAAACTAAAAATTTGATTAAAATGTTTTTATTACACAAGTAAGAAATTTGAGAGGCTTAAATTTGTGTCAACTCCTTGAAGAAGGATTTAAAATAGAGTTTCAAATCTATAGAACTTGAATCGAGTCTTCAAAAATAAGGTTTAAACATTGAAACTAGAATAAGGTTTTATTTGTCATAAGTTTTGTGGTAAAAATGTAAGTTCATAGTTTTAATAGAACGAACAATAAAAATACTGCGTTCATGAAAAAGTTTCAATTTAGTTAAAAAATTAATGTGAAATGACGTAATAAACAAATCTTTATAAAGAAAAAACTTCTTTCAGGTAGGTTTTTCTAATCTACAGCTTTAGCAAAAATTTTAATGACTAAACTTGGGTTTAACAAAACAGACATTATTTTTAAAATACCACAAGAGAGTCACCTCTTTTGGTAAGATTTTTTGGAAATGGTTTCCTTCATGGCCTACTATGAAAGTTGATAATTAAAAAATACTAAAACTCCTTCCTTAAATGTTCACTTTGGAATATTGTCAATTTAAAAAAAAAACTGTTACAAATTTTGCGGTCAAATATTAAACTTTAATATATTTAATAATACATTTTGAGTTCATACTTTTCAATTAGATGTTTTATTTTGAATAGTCAGCTATTTGGAATTTAACTTTTTGACATTGAGCAGGTAAAAACTACGACTTTACTAAAATTTAAACAAAAAAATGCAATTAAGTTTTAAAATTGGTGACTATTTGGATCCTTTGGTGTGGACATAAATCACTTGAATTGTTATCCAAATTTTAGCTGTTCGGTCCTTCACCACACACATCAAACCTTCGCCTATTGGGTATTCGATAAATGCATAAAAATTTTCCAGATTTAATGGGAATAACCCACGGAAGAGATCTACAGACCAATGTCTAGTTGTGGCATCCCTGTCAAACTTATCTGTTTGTGCTAGAATGACGATGGAGAATGCACGCTGCTCTATGAAGGTCAGAAAAGATAATACCGATGCATTTGATGTCATGTGACTTCTTTAACATCGAGCTGAAAAGAATTGTGCAAAACTCAACCGTCAACACTAGAGACACAATCTTCCAAAGGTCCATCCAATTACTCGGATACGCAGATGATATTGACAAAATTGGAAGATCAAAGCATGATGTCAGTGGAGCTTTTTGAGCATTGCACAGGAAGCGAAGAAGATGGGTTAAGTAGTCAATGAGAGCAAGATCAAGTATACGCTGTCATCAAAAAAGGACATTGAACAACCACGTCTTGGACAAAACGTAACCATGGACAGCTTTAACTTTTAGGTAGTTGAGGACTTTTTCTACCAAAGGGCAGCTATAAACTCAGACAACGACACCAGCGCTGAAATCAAACGAAGAATAACTTTTGCAAGTCACTGCTTCTTTGGACTTAGATGGCAATTGAAGAGTAAAGTCATCTCTTGAGTATCTAAAATCACCATCTATAAGACACTCATCATCCCGGTTCTTATTTATGGTTCTGAGACCTGGACCCTATTAAAGAAAGATGAGAGCGTCTTACGATGCTTCGAGAGAAAAATTTTTCGGGTGATTTTTGGTCCCGTACCCATAGATGGAGAATGGAGAAGAAGATATAACGACGAACTGTAGGGGCTGTAAAACGGCTTAGATGGCTGGATCATGTAGAGCGCATGTATATCAACTGTCAAGCCAGGAAGGTCTTCGAATCCAATCACTAGGGACGGCGCAATAGAGGAAGACCGCGACTGAGGTGGAGCACGCAGGTGGGTGAAAACCTCAACCAACTTGTCGTTCGAAACATGAGACAGCTAGCTAGTGACCGAGCTGGCTGGAGACGCATGTTGGGTAAGGCGCAGGTCCATCCAGGACTGTAGCGCTACTTTGAGTAAGTAAATAAGAAACCACTTCAGAAATGAGGCCACTTTCTATTTCGGAGACTATGTTAAAAGTCCTTTCTATCATCAACAATTCAATTTTGGTATAGTTTTTGGGCTGATTGAACTTTTAGAAAAATGGACTGCGCTACCGAGGTTTCATTAACTATGACTTTCGGCCAAAATTGGGATATATTTTTGTGAAAGACTTTTATTTTTAAAAAGACAGCGGTGGCACTTTTTGCCATAACTAAATTATAGCTGAAGTGTCCTCAGCGTGTTGTTTCTCGAAGGAAGGATAAAAATTGGTCATCGAGATCTTCTGAATTAACACTTTTAGATAGTTTTCTCGAGCCTTCAAGACTAATGCTATACAGCGGATTCAAGAACTCAAAATAGAATTTAAAAAGTTCTTAAGAACATGCAACGCCAAATTTATGAATTGGTTAGAAAAAAATTCTATGGAAAGGATATGCTCCTGCTAATTTAGTGACACCGTCTTCATTGCTTCTTCAGTGCATTTTCTTTACAAACATTTGCCTTTTCTTAGAGAAACTCGATAGCTTTACTCGTTTTTCAGAAATGTTTGATCAATGTCATTTGTAATAAAATAATTTCCTATGGAATTTTTTCCTAAAATTCGTCTTCGGACATTTTGATTTTATTATTTATAAAAATACAAAGTGCGTGTGTAACCAAAAGCACGAAAACACTCGTACATATAAAAGTCTTTAAAATCAGTGAATTTAGATTCTAGGAATTTTTAAACGCCGATTAATGTTTAAAATTTCAACTACAAAAACCGTACTGTTAAAAAATGTTTAGCTTTTAATAGGAATTAAAAAACACATTGCAATGAAGTGTTTTTCAAATTTATCGTGAGTACAATTTTCCTTAAAATTTTGAATAATGAAAATGTTAAGATAGAGTGTATTTTTAGTGAAGGAATTATTAAAATTCTAGATTATCTAGAATGTCATGAAATTCTTGCAATAACTACGAGAGAATTGTTTTTTTCTTCGTTTTCTGCTCGATATAAATCTGCTCGACAATGTTTTCTTACTAGTAATAAAATTCCAATTTTGCAATGAGCTTTGGTGGCCTTATTCAAATTTGACTTCAAAATTTATGTATGAGTTCAGCTTTTTGAGAAATTATTTTTCTTAGTACGAAAAAAGAACAAGTATATTTTTCAAATCAATTATTTCTTGCTGTGATTTCTGTGACAATCAATTGAAATACTCATATTATTTCATATAATATTCAAAAAATTTCTTAAGTTGTTAGATTTCTCATATCTTACAAAAATCTAAAGAAATTCTTAACCATTTATGCTTAATCTGTTTGCAACAGAAAAAGCTTTGAAACTGTTTGAAGGTAAGTTTTGCTCTTGTAACGAATCTGTTGTATTTTTATTATATCATGTTTTTGAAATATAAGCAGTTTCACGGGAATAGGGGCAAACACCAAAAGATGTACATACATATACAATAAATATCTCATGATGTTTTGGACGTACAATTACTTTATAAATATTTTATTATAAGCGCCATTTTAAGTTAAGAAAAGAACATTGAGCGTATGACGCCTATGTGGTTAGTAGCACGGAGAAAGTTATTCTAACACATTAGATTGAATGCGTTAAAGAAAGTTTCCGTCTATTAAAGCAATTTACTTTTTTTTGCATCTAAAAGTTCGTTAACAACAACGGAAAAAAACGCGCACCGTCAAGTCAGCTGAAATTATAGTAAGCCAGTGTATATCTCCAAAACGTAAAATGAAGCCGTCACGAAATATCTACGTTCATTAAGGCGATCGCAGTGAGAGGAGTTGCTCCATCTAGTTGAAACCAGACATTTGACGGGTTGATAAATAGACTTTTTCTACGAATCTCTGATTTTAAAAAGTTATTAAGAATGTGAATGCAACAGGCACTATTGACAGCGTGTTTTCTTAAAAAATTATAATTTTTTTTTAAACTGCACATCAAGCATTCACTTAAGTGCTTTGTAATGGTTAGGTTAGGTTATAGTGACTGTCCAAGATGGAAACGGAAACACTTAGGCCAGTTTAATGGCCCATTGTGATACCACATGAATCTTGAGGCTTCCTCCTAAGCTCAATAGAACCAGCTTGAGTCCCTTACGAAACGTGATGTAATGGTCGCTCGTGGTGGTTTTAAGGATTTTCTGCAGCATCATGGGCTTCATCACTCTTAAATAACAGCTTATTCTCATTCACCGCAAATAACGAACGCGTCTCTAATGCAAATTCTGAACATTGTTTATAATCAGTGGGTTTCAACTGTTGAAGAATTTTCAATTTATAAGGACGGAAGTTCAACTTACGCTTGTTGATGGGTCGAACAGAAGAACGATTAATTTGTAAAGCCTGAGCTTGTTTGCGCACCGAGTGTCGTGGTTCTTGGAGAACAGCGGCTTTTATCCTTTCCATATTTCAGGAGTTATTACAGTATACGTACGGGGACAGGTGGATTTTTTTGTAATTATTCACATTGTTCGAAAAGCTATGACCCATCTCATAATTGTTTTCCGATCGGGAACCGCATCTATATGGCCACTGTTAAAATTAATTCTAAATGATCGCTGTACTTTCAATACCGATTTATTATTTTTGACAAATGAGTCGTACACAAAAAAGACGATAAAGGGCACTCCACTGCTTTATTATGGAATTTATTATGGAAACTAAGTGACATTATCTTACGAATCGAATGAGACCTTATCAACTTGCTCAAACTCAGCCTTCATCGAGAATAACCCATCTATTTTCAATTCTATTCCATGTACCTACATTAAAAAATATGTAACTTTGGCAAATGGTTAAAATTAAGGTTTGGATTCGAAATCAACATTAAAAATTAGCTTCAAAATTATGAACGTATTACTTCTAGGTTTGCTCAAAACGTTTCATAGAATCAAGTAAACCCTTATAAAACTTATGAAATTTTTGAAATTAAATTAGATTCTAAAATGATTATAATTGAATCTAGAATATTTGTGCTTTGCAAAATTTTAACACAACTTAAACCAATATGAAATATTTAACAATATGTTTAGAGGATACGAACTTGAGTGGCGGAATGGTGATAGGTTTCAAAAATCATCTTAAAACTTCCATCATTTCCAATGAAGATCAGGGTGTAACATTTTTACATCTTAGCTGTTACTATTGGAGTGAAAATTTTGAGGAGCTGGAGGATCTCTTGGGGCAGTTAAATGAAACAAATCTACTGTTGTTAGGATTGAAAACGAGCTTGGCTGCCCCACGTCCTCCTCAGTGTTATCGAAAAAATAGTAAAGGATTCAGATTCATAGAGCTTTGTGATTCGTTCAATGTAAAAGTCTGGGTTGATAAGGAGTGTGAAACGGCTCGAAATCTATCGTTTGTGTTCCTAACCTTTTTTCGCTTATCTAGTAATGCGAACTTTAAACTATGGTACGTTGAGTCAAAAAAAAATATAAAATCTTGAGCTTACCAAAAAAGATACACTATAATACAAGCGTATTCACCACACTGCCAATGGCAAAATATTCTGCTGAAGTTTGGAAAGGAATTGAATTCTTTGTTGCTCAATGCGGTATGCAAGGCCTCAAAGATCCACTATGCTGCACCATATATCAACGATTTTTTTTCTGGATTTAACCTTTTTGGAAGAAGAATCGATTGCAGCGATAGACAGAGCGAAAGTACACAAGCCACAGACCGATTACCAGTTGAATTTTTCAAGTATGCCTCCCGTTATTTAACAGTACAACTTCTTTGCTGTTATAATGATATCTTCGAGTTTGGAGACATTCCTCCTAGTTTTCTGTCTTCCGTGATTTTCCCATTATTTAAAAAGGAGGTGCAACTGTTCCAGAGAATTATCGAGGGATATCGTTTTTAAACGCCTCTATGAAGATATTTGCGAGTATGATATTCAGTAGACTTTCTTCGTGGGTGAACGTGAACTCCAAACTTAGTGAGCTGAAAGCTGGATTCCGATCTGCATTTTCAACTACAGATCAGGTGTTTCTGCTACTTAACATTGCCTTTTTAATGTGACTTTTCATAAATTTTGAGGCACTTTTTCTAAATATCGGAATATCTTCCAAAATTATCAGTATTTTAAGGGCTCTTTATGCTAAGGATTAAATATCCATTTGGGATGGAGAATGCCTTTCCGAAGATTTCAGTTCTTCAATTGGACTAAAACAAGGTTGAGCGTTGAGTACCTTATTATTCACTCTATTTATTGAGAATTTAGTGGAGCACACGGGAATAGGTGTAGACTTTGCGGGAGAAAATGTTTCGGGCTATTGTATGCCGATGATATCGCACTTTTATCGGAATCCCAGAAATGATCGTCAAACTTGGAAAATACTGCGATACATGGAATTTATTAGTCAACCTTAGCAAATGTAAGAAAATGCTAAGCTAGTTATCACAAATTGAATTACCAGGATCAGGAAGTTCAAGTTGTTAAGGAAGTTAAATACCTCGATGTGACCATAATAAGTAATCTTTGTATGAAAAAACATATCAAGTTGAAACTTCAGGAGGCAAAAGCTGCCTTCTCCTGAATTGAAACATTGAAAGTTGAAATTCGAATTAAGGACATGCTAATCATTTAAACAAGTACTGCTCTGTTTTTGAGCAGAAAAAAAACGTAAATAAAATTGACATTAATTGGCAAGTAAATTCAAGGAAATTTCATCTATACCAACTCAGGTACCAAATGCAGTTTCAATAATCTAAAGCTGTCAAAAATGGTAAGTATTGATAAATGTTGACAATCGTATAACGGCTAAAAAATGGAGGTTTTATTCCAGATACAATTTAAAAGTCGTTTGTATATATCTTACTTATAGACCCTCTCTAAATCTATCTGAGTGTCAAAAAAGTGACTAAAATAGTAGAAAAATACATAACTTCATTTCAATTGTCCAAAATCACACACTTTTCTAAACGCTCTAAGCAGATTAAGTATCATTAAACATTCTGAAAATAATGCTAATTATTATTATATATAAAACTTTTTTAAAAATTGATAAAAATTCATAGCTTTTTAAGTTGTACGTACGATATAGGCCTTGAAAAAAAGAAGAAGTATATCATTATCGGTATAACGCGCTTTCACAAAATTTTTAATAAGATTAAATCCTAAGTCCCCTTATTCTCATTTTTCTAAATAATACTCAACGAACTTCTTATGTTATGTTATAGTTGACACCCAAAACAACAAACCTCAAACCTCCATCATCTAAATCTTCTACCTAATGAAAATCCCCATGTACTTATAACCTACTGCCATATCGACTATAAATACATACACAGGTATAATAATAATTCCTCAATAGGACTTGTTGCAAACAAGGTGTAAATACCTTTAAATCATTCAAAGTTCCTTCATTTGAATTGTGTAATCCAATATCTAATGATTTCAAAACTTTCTTCTTCATCTTCATCTCATCCATTTCCCAATCATCATCATCAATAAAGAAGGTGTCTCCATGCCGATGCGATGTTAGAGAAGAAAAAGTGGGTGCGTGCGTCTGATGTTACTGCATCTATGAGATATTCTATTTAATGGATTATTTCCCCTCTCCCCTTTTCCCTATCTCCTTGTCGAAATCTTTACATTTATAATCAGATTAAAATATTTCTTTCATGTGATTTTGATAAGTACGAGTATAGAAACAGAATACACCAGGATTTTGGGATTCTAGAGAACTCTAACGGAAGCCTCCTAAATGTGTATATGGAATATGGATACAATAGGAGTCAAGTTGATACGAGATGGACACTTGGAGCTCATAGAAATAGTCTTTGAGCGTTTGATGTAATCCGGTGTCATTGGGATATCTAACTGTCTTCTAAATGTATCTACACGTGGCAGTAAATAGAGATACATATTTACGTTACGTACACGTAATCGTTGCTTTGTGAATGTTTTCGTTGGATAAATGTCATGAATTAATGAATGTCACTCGCGTAACACAAACTAAAACTTTTGTGACACAACATCTTGTGTGACATTAATAATCCTTATTTAATCTTTTTTTTTTCTGTCAGTACTGTTGTTTCCAGGATCATCCTCGCATATCTACGAGGACATCCTTATGTGATCTTTATAATTTATTCTTTTACTTTTTCGTTTCTTCTTTCAAAGAAAATCAAAGACGAAAAAGAATGGATTAATCCATGAAGAACATATACAATCTTTTATTAACATTCCCTTTCGTTTTTCTTGATCCTTTATCATTTTGACCTCATTTCAACGCATCCATATAAAAAGTAGGATATACAAAAGTTGTCACAGTAGAACAAAATAAAATATCCTTAAGACCTAATGAAAGGTTAATCGATGAGGAAAGAGAATTATTTTGGTTGTTTGGGATTTTGTAAGAAGAGGATATAAATTCACTTAAAATTCGTCCTCATACTCACCCCCTTAAAGGACATTTTAGTTTAGCTTCACCTCGTTCAAGGAACTTACCTGAAAAGAAAAAAAGAAGATAGAATTTAAATCAATTTGTATTTTTTTTCGTTTTGTATTTTATGATTAGAAATTAATATTTCAATATAATAAAAATAAAAAGGGTTTTTGATATTTATCTTTTATTAAAAACAAGAAAAATGGTGAATGGAGTTAACGGCGGTGGTAGGTAGCTGTTGCTTTATATTATTTTCATTATATACATCTTTTTATGGCAATTTTTACGATTACCTTTTTTCACGGAAATTATTTGAAATTGGGTATGATAAAAATAAAAATGAAACAAAACAAAATTTTAGGGTAAAGAAAAAAGTAGGTAGCTGATTGCTGGTACGGCTAATAAAATTTAATGAGATCATGGATATGCGTGCACCTTTAACGAATTTAATTTAGTATACGGAATATATAATAACATTTGTCGCATTTCAGCAATTAATTAATTTTATGACTTCTTTTTGTTGTTGTTGTTGGTGGTGGTGGAGGTTAAGAGTCTGAATGAAAAGAAGATTGTGTCGGCTGCGTTAAAGTTGAACAAAAAAACAACAAAAGTAAAGAAAATGTTACAATATTTTCGATAATAAAAATTTGTCTAAAGCTTTTTATTTAGTTTTTAGTATTTTTCATTCATAGTCTGATAAATGATGGTAGGTATTTTTTTTACTATTGTTATTATTATTATTTAAATAAATGGATAATCTAACAGTATTCTTGTGACCTATTGTCTGTTTGTATCTATTCGGCTAAATGATAAGTGGGTGGTTCCATTATTTTTATTGGTTTAACTGTGTTTTTATGAGTTCCGTAATAAAATTTTAGTCATTTCCATAATTTTAAAAGTTTTAAAAAGTTGCATACTCTTTTGGGGAAATGGTTGTCCTAATTTTGAAGAAAATAACAACTTTTTTATGTTATATGTGTTAATAGATTAAATCAAAACAATAAAAATAGTTTTTGAAAATTCGAAAATCAATTTAAAAATAGATAAAGTTTATCGGAGATAGCGAACTTGGATCAAAATACAGAGATTTGGAGCAAAGATATAACATATTGATTACAAATTTAAAATTAGAAAATTGATTAAAATTATCAGGCAGTTTTATTCAACCACAAGATAAAAATAAATAGCAAAAAGTCACTAAGGCGTATACTTACTATTTTTATTTTGTTGAATTTTTGACTTTTTTGTTATATAAAAAATTAAAATTGGACGACAACTTTAATTGTTAGATTATCTTTTCATATTTAGAAAAAAGAAGTTAGGTTTTATGTACAGCATTTTTAAGTACTTTGACTTACTTAAAGATGATTATTCTACTGGACAGCATGGAATTCTTTTAAATGTCATTAAAAAAAGAAGCCATGTAGTACAATCTCTAAGCTCATGGAAATTCACGACCGTATTTAAGAAGGCATTTATAACATCGGTCTCTAAAATAGGTAACAAGTCTGACATTAGTAATTACAGATCAATTTCCAAATTGTCTCATATGGACAAGCTTTTTGAAGAAGGTGTTTGTGATAGTTTAAATTTAAACTAACAACAACCAACAATGTTTTATTCGAACACGTTCGACAATTACTTATCTACTTGCATTTTTAAATAAGTGCTAAAATATCCTAGACAGCGGTCAACAGCTCAATTGTATTTACACTGATTTTTCTAAAGCCTTTGATTAACTTTCTTATGATATCATCGCATTAAAGTTGAAAGCAATTGCTCTACCCCCTTTGTTAACTTTAATCAAGTTAAGATCTTCAGAAGTTTTTTGTTCAACTCATTTATTCTAAAATCAAGAGTTCCTCAGGGCTGTCACTTTGGACCACTACTTTTTATTTTAGTTATCCATGATGTACTCTTTTGTGTATATTGTATACTCAAAAAATGAATTAACAATTTTTTTATATGACGCATTTTTTTTATTCGCCTTAAGAGGTTTGATATTTACGAACTTATAGTTCTTTTCCTTTTTTACTTACTGCTAACACTACACTAAGTGATGAGCCAGATAAGCACACTCATATGAAATTCAACGTGTGTTCGCTTTATAAACCCTGAAATTTTTATATATTGTACGCGCACTCAAGGGGTTATGAATACCCTTATAATAATTACACACAGAGCGAGCAATAAGGAAGGGAGGATACGATTAGAAAGGAGATACTGATATAATTGGTTTTCAATTTCTGAGCATTGTAATATTGAGTCTGGTAAAGCATTCCACATTCGTGTAGTGCGGCTGAAGAAAGAATCTCAGTACTTTAAAACACGTTCGAAATTGTGCTCAAGGGTAAATTGATGAGCATTTCTGGAAAAACGGGGACTACGAGTGAATTCTTTGAGGGGCAGAATGCAACTGCTTGTTTCATTAGAGCAATGCTTATGGAAGTAGCGATAAAATAATGAAAGACATGAAACCTTACGACGGTGCTCGAGAGATACAAAAATTTCAGTTAGACATTTTTAGAGTTCTCTTTTGAGACTTATGTGGGTTATAGGAGCACCTGCCCAAATATGGGAATTGTACTGGAATTTTGGACAAAAATATAGGCTATATAAATTATTGCCAGATCAGTGAATCAGTGGGTGAAAAACTTCTTGCATCTTCGGAGAAAGCCATTGGGGGGGGGGGGAGGTGCTTGGTTACACTCTTTTGGCTGTAGACAACCTTGACATTTTGAAGTATTTAATTTTACACTTTTCTTGATTCCCCATTGGACAATGCTGGCAAAATCAGAATTTATTGAGTTTATCATACGCTGCTGTTGGTAATCAACGTACAAAGGAGAAGGATAAGAATTCAAGAACAAATATGAAAAGCTGTAATCAGCGAAGCTATTTCGTGGAAACAGAATTTTAAAAATTAAGAAAGAGTGTTGTAGACAAAACTAAGCCCTGGGGCACACCAGCGTTTATATTTTTGGATATCAGATTTAAGCCCGTCCAAGGCTACTTGAATTCATCGATCCGAAACGTAATTTTTAACCCAACAAGGAAGAGATTCATCAATATCAAATGGCCGCATTTTCGATTAGAGAGCTCGATTCCAAACTTCCATTTAATGAATATCAAGTGCCAATCTTACTTCCTCCAAGTAATGTTCCAGTGTTCGGTGAGATAAATTATGAGATCAAGAGATCGCTTGCTGCGAAACCAGTTATGCCGGTCGTTAAGAAATATTTTTTTTCAGGATATCTCTTAAGATGCAAACTGGAAAGAATGGCGAAAGAATGCACATTAAACAAAATCTTACGTTACTTTTCTCGATAAGATAGAGTTCCTGCAAATGTCTTGAAAAAATGTATGTAAATCAGTAGTAGCATATCTCAGCTCAGGTAAATTCTCGAGCATATGAAAAAAGGAATTTATTACACTTATCCTTAAGAAGGACTCTGACTTTAGTAATTACAGACCAATCTCTGTCTTTATTCTGTCATTTATTCATAAGATTTTTGTAGATGTTGTTTACGATAGTTTGAATTTTAACTGCAAGAACTTGGATAAATAATTGCGAAGAAGTTCGGTAATTACTAATCTACTTTCATTTTTTCATAAGTGCTGTAAGACTCGGTCAAGAGCTCAACTTTTATTAACACTAATTGTTCGAAAGCTTTTGACCAAATTTTTAATGATTCCTACACAATGTATCCCATGGATTTCTTCCTGTCTATAAAGAAGGTCTTATCAAGTTTAATTCAGAAATTCTTTCTTTAAACCAAATCAGGAGATCCCCAGGGTAGTCATTTAGGACCTATGCTATTTATTTTAGTTATGAATGATTTACCTCTTTGTGTACGGTACAGTACCATTAAAATCTATGCAGATAAAAAAAAATAAATTGGGTGGCGCAGCAGTCCATGAAGAACCAGGGCCTAGTGACTTACAACTCTCAACCATTCCTGTGTGCGAGTAATGTTGTCAGGAATGGAGGGGACCTACAGTTTATATGCCGATTCCGAACGGCTAATTTGAGAAAGCGCTTTTTCATGACAAGAGTTACTCTCGGAGAATTTGTCAATTCCTCGCAAGAGGCAGTACCCGTCCAACGCTCTAACCATCATGCCACGGGTACAATCTATGCAGATGATGCGAATATATTCAAAAGCATACATCTTTAAACGATCGATTACAACTCCAAGAGTGTATTAATAGTTGTGTTATTTGGTACAAAAAGAATGGGCTTACCTTTAACTCAATCAAATGTGAGGCTATGACTTTCTGCAAAAAAAAATACTCGTAGTTTTACTGATTATAAAATATCGTTCTTTTTTAAATCTTGTATCGGTTTAAGGATACCCGTAGTAGTGATCGTTAGTGTGTTGGATTGTTGTGCCAGATGTCTTCGGTTCAAACCCACATAGAATTGTTTTCTGAACATAGAATCCCAAAGAAAAAGTGATCATAACTGGCCACTTAGATTGACTTTTCATTTTTCGATTTTTCTCTCTTGGGGCTATTACTTTGTGTAATTGCATCGAACTCAATTTAAGCCCAAAAGATGGAATTTGAGAAATTTCTAAATACATAGCTGTGGTGGCTTTTTATAAAAACAAATTCTTATAAATCTTTATTACCAATAACATTTCAAAATTTTGTCTCAGAACGTCTTCAGCAGCATGATACTTTTATTGTCAAAGTACGACCCTTCTTCTGATAAGTACGTAGCTTGTCCCAAAGAAAATTTTTGTCCCAAAGAAAATGAAATCAATGGCAACCTCAAAATATTTAAAAAGCTCATCAACTTCTATGAATTCTGTTCATGTAATTGGATAGAAAAAATTTCTGAAATATATATGCTTGACGATGCCGTGACATCGAACAGCAGCATCGAAATTCTTTGTCTTATCATTGTCGCCGATTCCAGAAACCTATCGCAAACAAAAATTGCAGAGCCATCAGATAAAACAAATGGAATATATAGCTTAAAAACTGGATAAACTTCTTTGGTATAAATTATGAACAGAAGTGGCCCCAACTTAGAACTTTGTGGAACTCCATACTCAACATTCTTTGCTTCACTGTTAACATCTTTTATTTTGACACAAAACTTTTGGTTGTGAAGATAGTCTGCAACTCTAATCATACTTTCTACCTTCAACAGTTTTGAAAAGTTGAGTGTATCAAAAACCTTGCTGCAATCCCTTAAGAACACAAATAAATAATAATACTTAAACTCTCGTTCAGACAATTAGCACTCCTGTATTCTTGAGCTTAGCCGTACTGACTTTTTTTATAAAAATTTTGTTTTTTTTTTAATAAAACTTTGATTTCTATTGCCAACAATTCCTTCTAGAAACAGAAGATAGGGATTATTGCCATCGGTCTAGAATTGTTCAATTGATTCTTAACGAAGCCTTAATATTTACTTAAGGAATAAAAGCCAAAGGGGGGGGGGGTGGTAGTACGCTACCTTGTACTCTAGCATAGGTTTTATTAATTCTCAGAAATCATTTCTTTATAGTTCGAAGGTTTTAATACTTAATTGTGGACATTTTATAATTGCCATCGACGCACCAGTTAAATCTGAAAAGTGTATCCTAAGTTCCCCAAAATATCTCTGTTGACTTGTTCTCCACTTGCTTTTAAAGAGTCTTTTTAATATTTTAAAAAAGCAACCGAAAAATAAAAAATGAATCTAAATTTTTTTTCTTTAATTCAAAATAAGCAAACATTTAAAAAACATTACTCCCAAATAAGGTTTCACCTTCCACCACAATCAAAGTCGTTGAACTCGACTGAACTATAAAAAGAAAGCTCAAAGGATTTTATTTCTACACTAAATGCTTTCTCTCTGTGTACTGCAGGTTCATTAAATCTACAAAGAAATTAATTCTTTTGAAAAAAAAGATGTACTAAGAAAACCTCATCATAGTTCAGGAGAAAACTCAATGTTCTTTAGTTTTATACAAATCATCTACTTCTTGTCTTTAGATGTTTGTTCAAATAGAGAAATTCACAGAATCAGCTAATTCATATATAAACCCTCTGTATCTTTTATGCCAAGCAAAAACCTCTGCTACTTTGGTGGGTTGCAGGATATATTCCTTCTTCGCTACATAATAAATTGGTTTGAGAAATTAACATTATACTAACGCTGAGTAACTTAAAAATTAACGTTTTCTCCATAAGAACTTCTTTTTGCTTCTTTGAGTTTATTTGCATTGTACACACAATCCATCCCTATAAACCTTCCTTAGATTAGACTAAACCGTATATACCGTACCTTAAAAAACACTCTTTGAATAATTGTTAAGTTCTTATAGCTTAAGGGAACTTATTTCGAATACAAGTTAAGAAAAAGCAGCAAAGACGTAAACCCTCACTTCCAATACTAAGAAGAGAGAGTTCCTTTTTCCTATACCTATAACCTATAGGTTAAACCAGGTTAAGCAAAAGGTATGTACATTACGTTTATATGTATTTCTAGTTAACCATTGAAAAGTCCTTCATTTTTCAAAGCAAGCATTTGTAAACAAAACTTCAAGTGTATTCTTTGTAAACAGCGAAAAACGTTTTCATGTAAACATTCCTTTATACAAAAATTCGACCTAAAAAAACAAGAAACCCTCTTTATCCACGCTACCCTCGCTATTTCATTCGATGCTCTTAGAGAGTCAAGCAATAGCGCGACATTGGTTAGTAGGTGGTTACGGCTGCGGTGGCGACAACGCACCCTTAAGGAGGCGCGTATATAACTTCCCTTGTAAGTTATGGAGCTCGACCTGTTCTTTTTCATCGCGCACTCACTTCCATAAAACACAGACTAAAAGGTTTAAAGGTTTTTTTTTTTAATTTTAACCCTTAGAAAGGATATTGCCCCGAAGTCAAAGTGCAATTCTCCGTCATCATCGCATACTCAAGTCGTACCTATACTTAGTAGGTGCTCTTTGAGATCAATATTATAGCGTGCCCATAAAGGAGTCATCGCATGGAGGTATTATAAAAATGCGCTAACGAAATTAGTTGGCCATTGAGCCGCGCTACCTGTAAGTGATGTGTAACTCAAAGGACACACAAGGACTTGTTTGTAAATTCACATTAATGTCCTCTCAAAGCCTCAAAGAAACTCGAACAACTTCAATGTGTTTCTGTGAGAGTGATATTAGTCTGCAAGGATGTGTGGTGAATATTAAATTTAAAGTTTCAAGACCAAGAAATGCCTATTCCCAAACATCTATCACGTATAGAGCCGAGCTGAATGTAAACCAAAAGCAATTTTGCTTCCGAATCTATTTTTAAAGTAATTGCTTTTCTACTTTGAAAAGTCATTGTAAATTAATTTTCAAGTTGAATCGACAATTTTTTGAATTGCTTCACAAAACCAAGCGGAATGTTTACCAAAAACAAAAAAAAAGTTCCCAAAGTCACTGGGGCGTATGTGGAACAATTTGTTTTTCATTTTCCCATCCTTCTCATCATAGACAAATCTCTCCTTGTCGCACCTTTAGTTAGATGTACCTCTCTAGGACTAAGTCAGATTACTCCTTCAAATTCCTCCCCACCCTCTCTCTTATGCCCTTAAACCTATCCTTGTAGAGCTACAGCGAGTGTCCTTGCAACAATGCTTATTCATTGTGTATCCATAATTCTTGTTATCAGAATATGCAAATTAGATTGGCATCAGTGACGATGTTGTGGTTGTTTTTAGATTGGCGGGCGCGGTTAATAACCCTCAAAAGACGCGGTACGGCACAGCAAAGCACCATACCGTACCTCCTCGTATAATTCGTATACAACCAACAATTTCTGCGGTTGACAAAGAAAAAAGGACGAGAGTGCAATTTCACGAGAGAGCATCATCATCATCATCGTAATATATACAATTGATGTCACGAGCCAAAAACCTACGCAGTACTACAAAGTGGTGGAACAAAATAATATTTTCAACATTTCGTGCGTCAACTCCCCGCATCGCGTCTTGTCATGTAGGTAGTCCTTTTTTACAACCGATACCGACTGAGACTATATACGGAACTTGCTTCATGTATCCATCCCTAATTCATTATTTTGAGCAGGTTCTGCGTCAGTAAGGGTATAACCCGGGTATTATTTTGTATGTAGCGAAGAATGAGGCCTTAGCGACGACGACGCGACGAAGGTAACAAACAACAACAACATTTTGGTACAACACTCGTATATTTGAGTATCCTCGTATAAAGAGTATAGACGCTGTAGATCCTCGTGCTTCGACATTTAAATAATTCAGCACACAATTCGTGTGTTGCGCAAGGATATATGGGAGGCCTTATAGTATGTTTTGTGTTGCAGGCTAGTTTGAATGACGAAGCGGCGGCGGAAGCGGCAGCGGTGGCATTGGTGGCTCATGGTTGGAACGAGTTTGCCACGTATACATTTAAAGAGAGATCCCTAAATTCGTAATACATACGTTTCCCGCGACCGCCTTACCACCGCCGCCGAGAACGTTGATGGATGATGAGTTTACCGCCACGACCAGCGTAAAGGATATTGTGGGTTGAACTCTGTGCGCAAAAGAGGTCGGCACTGGTAAAGCTTACGAAAATGTCAGGATGGTGTGTGGAGTGGAGGTTGGGAGAGGTTATTGTCGGTACACTAAAGGCACAAGCGCCAAAAGCAGCAGCAGCAGCAAAGGGTTAATCGAAATTCTTACCCATGGCTAAAATACAAATAACAAATTCACCTCCTATGGCCCGCTTCGCTCTTCCCAAACAGCACAGCACACATGTGTTTTTCTGGCTAGCGCTTTGTTTGCGCGTGAAAGGAATTTTCAGTACCGCAATACAATTGTTACAATATCTAGATACTATAATACACATCAACAAGGATACATAAATATATGCAGATACATTATATAGAAACATAGCGCAATGTTGTTAAAATATTCAATTTGGTCAGGTGTTTGGCGCAGCAGTGGCAGCGGTAACCATCAGCTGAGAGGAGTGGAGCGGTGCTGATGGTGGTGCGGTGGTTTTCTTATTTCATTTTCTATTTTGTGAATTTTATTTTTATTTCTTTTTTTTCGAGTCCTGGAAAATCTATGTTTTTCCATCAAGCCAAGCGAATATAAGAGCGCGTGGTAAGAGTTTAAAGTCATTTTTTTTAACTTTAGAAAAGCTATTTGTATTCTTTTTCTTTTTTTTTTGAAGAGGATTGGTTTATTTGAAATAAAATGAATGTATGTTCAGAAAATGAAAACAGAAAATTGGATAGGTTCAAATTTGATAGAATGTTAGATTTTATCGAATTTCATTTACATATGTAATTGAAGACTATAAGTTAGACGCGTTTTTATTTGCAAAATTTAGATACGCAATTTAGTTAACAAAGTTAAATGTTTGCAATGTTTTTTTATTAAAAGTAATGTTTATTTTTGGAAAACTAGCTAACATCTTTAATTGATATAAATTTATATGAGAAGCAAAAAGAACTATGATGAAATTGTTCGGATAAACATTAATAGATGTTTTGTAACACAGTTATTATGACACGGATAACCCAAATTCTCAAAATAAAACAATGGAAATAATTTAGATAAACAATTTTAATAGCACATCAACAAAACTGTCGAAATTAACTTGTAAGAACGGCTCGGATAACTTATTAATGTGTGAAATCCTTGATTGTCAATTTGAAAAAAATAAATAGTTCGGATTATCAAGAATAGTTGTATGAGGACAAAATTTGATTGAATGAAGTTGTTAAATTAAAATGGTTCGGATAAATAATTTTAGTGGACTACACCAACAAAATTGTCGAAATGAAGTTGTAAAAACGGCTCGGAAAAACAATTATAGATATAAGAAGTTCATAATTGTCATTTTGAAAGAATTTAAATAATCCGGATAAACAATTTTAGTTGTCTAAAGACCAAATTTGTTTAAGTGATCACATCAGCAACATTAAAAACATAATGAATTAAACTTTATAGGAGTAACAGGAAAAATTGTAGCAATGGTGAACAAACTCATCACTTTAAGGTATAAAGATGTACACAACATAGCACAAATATTGTTAATATAAAACTATTAAGCTGGTTCGGATAAACAATTTTAGTAGAGTACACCAACAAAATTGTCGAAATTAACTTGTTAAGATGACTTGGATAAACAGTTAAAGGTATGTGAAGTCCTCAATTGTCAGTTTAAAAAAAAATCAATAGCCCGGATAAACAAGTACAGTTGTATAAGGACAAAATTTGTTTGAATGAAGTAGTTAAATTTAAAACAGTATTAAAACGGCTAGGATAAACAACTTTACAAAAATAGTAATAAATATAGTTAAATTAGAACGGTTCGGATAAATAACTTTAATAGTACATCAAAAAAATTGTATTGAAATGATCTTGTTAAAACAGTTCCGATAAACAATTACAGATATGTGAAGTGCTTAATTGTCATTTTAAAATAATTCTAAAAATTGGAATAAACAATTTTATTTGTTTAAATACCACATTTGCTTAAATGATTACATCAGCAACATTAAACAAACAGTATGGATTAAACTTTATAGGACTAGTAGGAATGAAATGGTAAAGACCGACAAAATGGACCTGGTGACCAAAAATATTTAAAAATATCACTTAAAAGGACAAAGACATACACAACATAATAGCTTAAAGAGCCCGGATAAACAACTATACATAAAGAATCACAAATATTGTTAAAATAAAACTATTTAACTGGTTTGGATAAACAAAATTTAATGTACAGCAACAAAATTGGAAGAATTAAATAGAAAACCAGTTAATTGTAGATTTTGGATCCTTTAAATAATCAGTACAAAATCCTCAAAATAATCCGGATAAAGGCTTCTAGATATTTTAAGAAACATATTGTTTGAATGAAACACTTAAAACAATACGAATAAATGCTTTGATAGGTGGAAAAACTAACAGACAAATCTAGATCGGTGACGGCCCCAATTTTTAAACTGCATCAGATGATATTTTACAAATAAGCAACTATAGAAAATATTATTACTATCATACAAGTTTGGATAAATAAGTATAAATTAATAAAATTTAATATTTATCAAATAAAACAATTAAAGTGGTTTGGATAATCACATCGAGGAGATATGGCCAAAATAAAATTCCTTAGAAAACTTATTTAATGGTTTGAATCAGGGATTAAATAAAAATAAACGACACACATTTTTAAAATAATGTGACTTAAATGGTCCGGATAAACATTTAAAACATATTTAATAGTTATAATTAACGATGAGCACTGTTTTTAAATACAAAAATGTTACAATGATGTGACTTTAATGGCTCGGATAAAGAGCTATCAATATAAGAAGACCAATATTGTTCACATAGTGCAAAATCATAATTTAAAAAGCATTAAGACTAAAACTGTCAGGGATAAAGCTTTCCGAAACTCTTTAAACAATTCATAAGAATTGGGTTCAGGTGGAAAACATTTTTAAAATTTGTTTTTGTTCCGGGTAAGGGTTTATTGAACCTTGATTGAATAACAAAACATAAGATGTCTGTATCTAGATGAAAACACCCTTATTCAATTTTAATGAATAATACAAACGGATGAATACATATCGGATAATCATATTAAGAATAATTGCGAAACCAAAAAATGGAACCAGCGTAGGAAATCATTATTTTTTTAAAGCCTAAGCCAAAATTCATTTATCCGGCAAATAACAACTTTTATCCGAACAAATTTTATTTGATAAAAAAGTAGTGAGCAGTAATGGAAAAGATTTTATCCGTAAGATTTTATCTGGAACTCATCTTCATATCTTAAAAAAGGACAAAGACTTAAGTCTCTTGTACAAATTTGTTGTTTTATTGATATTTATACAAAAGGGTGTTTAGATTTTAAGGGCCGATGTTGAATGTGAACCGCAACCGCGTCAAAGTGTTATTTTCATTTCATTTGACATTTCTCAATTTCACACTTATTCGGTTTGAACCATGGACGAGATAAAAAAGAAGTGAGTATTAATTCGGAAAACTTTATCCGTAAGATTTTATCCGGAACTTATTCTTATAACTTAAAAGACTGAAGTCTCTTGTACAGATTCGTTGTTTTATTGATATCTATATAAAAGCGTAGTTACATTTTTAGGGCCGGTGTTTTTTTTTTAATGACGGGAACTCAAGGGGTCAATAATATCGTTAACATATTTAAAGTTTAAACACAGTGCGAGCTTTAGAAAAGTAGAGAAGGATTAAAGAAGAGAAAACGATTGGTCTTTAAGTTTGGGATGTTAAAATGATAGCGAAAAACAGAGTTGGGTAAAGCATTCCACCTTCTCGATGTGCGGTTAAAAAAAGAATTTCTATACTTGAGTGTACGTCCGAAACTGCGCAAGGGTAAACTGATGAGCATTCCTAGAAGTACGAGTATTACGGCTGAATTGTTTGAAGAGGAGGGAGGGGATGCAACTGGCAAATTCGATAGCACACTGTTTGTAAAAATATCGGTAGAAAAACAAAAGGCATGAAACATTGCGGCGATGTTCGAGTGACGTAATTGTTTCGGTTATAGTTCTATTTTCAAAGCTCTTTTTTGGATCCTGTCTAAAGTACTTAAGCTTTTTAAATGTCAACCACACCTGAACGTCAATGTTTATTAATTCGATTCGAACCATATAGAGGTACAAAGAGGAATAACGCGTTGAAGTTATTCAGGCTTATTATGAAAATGGAAAATGGGGTTTGAAATCAAAATGCATATCGTGCAGTTCTTTATTTTTTCGATCAATTTTATTGTCAAATCGTTAGAAGATAACGAACTTTTAATTCTACGATATGGTTTTTGAACAGGACTACGGTACCACTCGCCACACAGCTAAGGAATTTATGGCACTTTAGCGGGACAAATTCAATGGCCTCAGTTGGTGGTATTTGACACCGTTGGACCTCTTTTTTTGGGATTAGTTTGAAAGAAAAGGTATACGTCGATAAGCCAGCAACAATTTAATAGCTTAAGGACATGATAATCCGCCAAATTAACGGCATAGAACCTCAACTATGCCTAAGCGTCGTGTGCCGCCGAGGTCGCAGCGGTCATTGCGCCAATATTTTGTTATATACATAATTGAACCATTCCAATATTATAATAACAAAAAGAAATGACAAACATTCTCTAAAAAAAATTTGTTTTACTTAAAATTAACATCGGCCTTTAAAACGTAACTATACCCTTTATTATTAGCTTTTGGTCTAAAGGTTGGTTTGATTTTTCAAACTTTCTAGCTGGATATCTGTCTATGTTTTGGATAGAATCGTTAATTTGATAATATTTGTATAAGAAATTGTCTCTTAAAATGGCTTTAATGGATTTTCCCAAATCGACCAATTCTGTATAGTAATACTCGAATTTCCATTAGCTCAATTTTAAGTACAGATATTTTGTTTTCAGCCGTACATGCTGAATGTAAAAATCTTTACCTAACCCTGTTTTCCTCTTATATCTTAATATTCACAAGTGTTTGACAACAGGTGGCTCTTTTGAATCCTACCAAATTATTCTAAGACTCCCTCTGTCGTTATACATGTCAAGGGTAGTAAAAACCACTCACTAAATGGGTAAAGTTATAGAAGGACTTTAAATAGAAAGAGATAGTGTAGAATGGTTCAAGACTTCTTGAGTAAATATTTAAAAAAAACTGCTGTTGGTTTTAGAATGTATTATCTCAAAATTTATTCTACCAAAAACATTCCTTTTAATTAATGATATTATTAGGAATAAATTTCGTAATCAAATCAAAAATTGTTTGATCACAAAGGCATCAGCCTCTCTTCTTACATCATTAATTTATTATTATTCCTTTGGCTGTTACCCCATAGAAATATTTAAGCCTTTTAATCCACAAAAAGCGCGTTTGTGTTTGATTTATCAACTAATTACAGTTGTTTCTCTTAATAAACATTAATTTTTCATTTGAAAAGCTTTAAGCAAAAGTGTGATGGCAGCGAGGAGAAATATCGTGGTGGTGGTGGTCTTATATACCCTTTTAATTTTTCATCCCCATTTAGCAACACAAAATATTGTATAAGTACTTCTACATACAAACAAATAATTAGACTTAAAAAAGGAATTTTATAAACACAAAAATATGAGTTAAGAGTATAATTTCATGCCAACGTCCCCCTCCCCCCTCGTTTTTCTACCCATCGGCTCAATAATTATAAATTAATTATTACCTTATGAAAATGAGAAAACAAAGAAAGAAAGGAAGTTAGCAAAAAAAGTGTGCAAACGAGCGTCAAATACACGCAACTATAAGATTTTATTCATCCTGTTTATTGTTAGTGTGGGTTTTTGTTGGGTTCTAGTTATTTTTGTTGTTTTTCTTTTGTTAAGTATTTTGTTTATTTCGTGAAAATCGCCATCAAAACAAGACCACGGAAAAAATGAATAACAAATTAATTCCACACTTGATATAAAGGCTGGCGCAATGTTAACGCGGAACAGAGTACGGTGGCTGGCGAGGGCGGGCGGTCGGTGGCAGTGTGGTTGGCGGCGGGTGCAAAAATCGCACGACAACAAAAATTCAACTTTAATCCTTTACAACTTGTATTCTTTTTTGAACCAACTCCACATCCCTTAAGCCTGCGCTACCCCATGAAAGAATATCCCCTTTGAAAAAAACGAACTCACCAAAACAAGGATTGTTTGATTTAAATATGCAATCATACAAAAAGTACAGAGGTAGTTCGGCTTTTTATATTTTTTATTCGTGAAACCACCTTGTGATGCCCTTTCACTCTTTTATCAGTGATTCCGTTTGCATGCGATCTAGAATTAACAAAAAAAAACAACAACAAAAAAGAAATGTTAAAACCAACTTACCACCCCTACAGCAATGAAATATGGATATCACATTTCCAATTCCCTGAACTCTTGTGGCAATGCAATAGCGGTGTGGCGGTGACGTTGGCGGTGATGGTGACTATACAGCCCGCGACTGCATAGCATATATATGTAAGTATGCAAGAGAGCACTGCGACTTAAGCTGCAGGTAAATGCTAGTTAAAGGGTGGTGAATCCATCCCCTCCCGGATCTGGGGGTTGAGTCGAGGGTAAATTATGTGTGCACACCGAATATGCATCATATTTTATATTTTTCCCTTTACTTCTCTTTTAAGCTTTTTATTTCTTTTTGTGTTTTGTTGTGTTTTTCTTTTTGACAGAAAACATAAAAACGAATACGAGAATGAATGCAATATTGCATGCCTTTGCATAAATAAAAATCTCATCACACACAAGGGATGATGGGATGGGATGGTGGGTGGTGGTTTGGGGTGGTAGTGTTGAGAGGGAGTGGTAGCTGCTGGTTATAGTCCTGATGTTATGTAGTTGGAGGCGTACAGAAAAAGAGAACAAAATAAAAATCCGTTCAAGATAATACTCCCCAGGATGTGCACTATAAAGTTGAAACGAACACAAAAAAAGGACGAAAAAGAAACAACATGGAAAATTTATAGTATGTATGATATCCGGCGGTGTTTGTTTAACTCCTCTGAGTACCGCAACACATAAATACTGCACGCCAAACCCAAACCCAAAACAGCCCTTATACACAAACCTAGTTAAGTTTTATACGACGATATAGAGAAAAGTCTCAAACTCATCTTCTTCGTCACGTGACACAGCTGGCGGTCGTCATTCGAAGGCGACACAACGGGCGATGACGACAACGACAACGAGACGCACGTTTGCAGAGTTCGCATACACATGCACAGACATATATAAATCAAATCGGATTAAGCTTATTATAAAACCACACTTCAGTTTACTTCGCTTCACTTCAATTTCTTATATTAACATATTCAAATGAAGTTGCAATACCAAATTCCTTGAAAACAAGCCACAAACATTAGGAATGTAGGTAGAAGGTTATAATAATAATAATAATTCATCTTATAACAACTGTGATAGCTTTCATTTGGAATTGACTTAGGGGTGTTGGGTGTTTTGGGTGCATGATGAAGAAAATAAGGTCTAAGGAAGTTTATAGCTTTAAAATTAATGCCAACAATGGAATGATGGATTTACGTTGCAATTTTGATTTTATAGAAGTTGGCCTTGGCAGGTATAAGGACATTCACAAAACGCACGTATGCTCATTTTTATGGTCGCGGCATGGAACTTTAAGCCATTATTAGTTAAAGAATAATCCCTCTTACGAGGTTCCTTGCAATTTTAAAATACGTGGAAATTCGAATTACTCACACAATCCCTGGAAAAGAGCCTGAATAGAAGTTTTGATAAAGAACCAATGGAAATTTAAAATTACCTCTGAAATGCGTATTTACTGGGAAGGAAATTCTTTAAGGAGTGAGAAAATATAAGATTTTATCGATCTTAAGAGGTATTACAAAAAGTCCTTGACAATCTTAAGCAACGAAGTATTTGGAGATATTAATTTTTGAATAATTTAGATTTAGAACCGACAGTAAATGATCAGTTTTAATATAATAAGTAAGGGATGTTCGTAATTTGGCAGTTGAAAGCGGCCATTTTGTTGAATATTTGTCTGTCAATTATTCAGTTTGATGAGCAAAATCATCATGGAAGAATAAAGCGTCAAAAACTTGGAAATGATAATATCTATCTATCTATCTAAAACCGAAATCAAGAAAAAGAGGAAATTATTGTTAGGGTTTGGCTTCGAAACTTCTTATTCAATTGTCATGCAGTTTTTTTTAAATAAAAGAAAATATCACGGAGCAGGTGTTAGGCATAAATAAAGTCCGATAATACTTACTTACTTAAGGTGGCGCTACAGTCCTCTGTGAAAGGGCCTCACATAACAAACTTCTCCATCTAGCTCGGTCCCTAGCTAGATGTCTCCAGTTTCGTGCTCCAAGTTGGGTGAGGTCACCTTCCATTTGTCCGCGCCAGCTGATCCGCGATTTTCCTCTACTGCGCTGGCCTGTGGGTGTGGATTCGAAGACTTTCCGGGCCCGAGCAATGGTTTCCATACGCTCTACGTGACCCAGCCATCTTAGTCGTTGGACTTTTACCCTTCTCGCTAAGTCTACGTCGCTGTACAGCCCGTACAGCTTGTCGTTCCGTCTTCCGTAAATCACACGAAGAACTTTTCTCTCGAAGCGCCCCAAGGTGCTTTCATCCGCTTTTGTCATGGTCCATGCTTCTGCACCGTATAGCAGGACGGGGATGATAAGGGTCTTATATAGCAAGACTTTGGTCCCTCGAGAGAGGACTTTACCACTCAATTGCTTTCTTTCTTAGTCCAAAGAAACAGCGGTTAGCAAGAGTTATTCTGCGTTTAATCTCGCGCTGGTGTTGTTTTTTGCGTTTACAGCGGAGCCCAGGTAGACGAAGTCCTTGACTACCTCAAAGTTACGTCTGTCTGATTGTGACGTTTTGACCAAAACGTCGGTGTTGTATGTCCTTTCTAGACGACAGCATGTACTTTTTTTTGCCCTCATTAGGCGTTAAACCCATTTTTGCCGCCTCTGCCTCAATAATCACAAAAACCCCATTGACATCACGTTGAGTTCTTCCGATTATGTCAATGTCATCAGCGTATGCTAGTAGTTGGAAATACTTTTGAAAGACAGTGCCTCTTGTGTTGACGTGGGAGCTCTACACTATTCTTTCAAGAACGATGTTAAAAAAGTCGCATGACAGCACAACACCTTGTCTAAAGCCTTTTTTGACATCGAAAGGTTATGTTAAATTGTTTCCAACCTTTATGGAGCTGCGTGTCATCCTGAACAAACGGACGAGTTTGGCAGGGATGCCAAAACTAGACATGGATCTATACAGCTCGTACCTGTATATGCTGTCATATGCAGCCTTGAAATCGGTGAAAAGATGGTGGATGTTGATTTGACGTTCTTGGAACATATTGTGCTGGCGGCAGAGATCATCGAGAGCTCTTGCGATAGTAGCTGTTTAACAATATATCCTCTCCGTGTATCTGTCTGTTATACCCTTACTTTGGAAACCAAAAGTTCTACCTTGGTCCGAGTGGATTTCAGGCCCTCCGAAAGTTCGGACATCTATGAATATGGTCAATCTGGTTGACGGTAGATTGGTCTTGAGAACTCCAAGTTCCTTTGTAGATGTTGAGGTATGGTACTGGCTACCATGACGTTTCTCCCCGCAGCAAACTCTATGAGCTTGAATTAAAATCGCCCAGGATAATTTTAGTATCGTAGATAGGACAATAATGTTTTGTCTAAAAGCTCGAAGAACATATCTTTGGTGTTGCCATCTTTCTCTTCTGTGGGGGAGTGAGCGCATATCAGCCAAATGTTGCGGAATTTAGCCTTGATGCGGATGGTCATAAGACATACCCGCAACCAAATGCATATGTGTACCATTTGAACAGTAAGTAAATGTTAAAGCAAATATTTTGTGATTTTAAATTTAATAACCGAATTAATCTTTTTTAACTAAGGTACTCACTATAAAAGGCCTTAAGATTTTGCTCTTAAACTTCAATTCAACTTTTGTATTCATTTTTAAACACCCTTTATTCACTTATTTCAATCTTTCTCTTTGAAAAAATTACTACAAGGTAATAAACGTTTAATGAAATTAAATTTTAATTTTTCAAAACCCCAACCGTTTTCAAGAACACTCTGTCTTCAGCAATAAATCAAAGAAAAACTTTGTAAAAAGTACATCTTTGTATCTACGTACATATATTCATTCCAACTTGTAAAGAAAAACAATCTACAATGTCTGCATTTCATATTTTACCCATTCTTTAACCTTACGCCAATTTTGGCAAATCTCCATTATGTACTTAGAAAACTCAGCTGGGGTTGCGTATTTTTGGCAACATTTACAGAATATTTTTATATCGTTTATTTTTTAACAGTGCTTGACAAAAAAAAACAACTTTTATACTTTTATTGCCAAAATCGAAGAAAGTGTTTTTAAGTCTAAGACTGAATAAAAAAAAATGTGAATAAAAGTTATTTGTCTAGGATTGAAATTTTATGATAAACTTAATTTTGCATAAAGTCTGGCAGGAAAAGAAAGCAGCAGCCGTCCATCCGAAGGCATCCAGGCAGGCAGCAGGCTTGCAGGCGGGCTGGCTGACAGGCCTCTTGATGAATTGTTTATGCATACTTCATACACTAACTACAAAAATATTAGCTAAGGGAGGTTTAAGAAATGTTTAAGTTCAAGCTCGCTTCGACGGAGGAAGGACGAAAATATGAAAGAGGGTTGCTATACGCTTTCTACGAAAATATTTGAAATTAAAAATTCCTCCTTTTAGTGGATGTACGAGTCAGAGTTTATAGTCAGAGAAAAACATGGGAATAAAAATAAGGGTGTTAGGGTTTTTGTGATGGGAAATGCAAACTATAAAGCATCAGCTTCAATTTCAAACAAAATCAAACTCTGCAGAAAGACCAACACAAAAAATAAAGATAAAACACAGAGTGAATGTATCTGCAAGATTGTAATCTGCATAAGAACTATCTATGTATCTATGAGCAAAACAAAAAGGAAAACTTTAAAAAACAAAATGGAAACGATATCCCGTTCCATCGCAGAGTGTGATATCTTTCGCCCCAACAAACAACCACCAGCGAATCGCAGCCCTTCATGGGCAAGGGTAGGGTACGCTATAACAATGGTAATCTTTGTTTTCTGTTATTTTCATTTCACAAAGTAAGAACTGCACAGTTCTAACGGTGCATGGTGTATACGAAGACCCAGAACTAGGTGTACCCCTTCCTTCTGACAATAGTGATAGTGATAGCAAGCCCCATTGCAACCCTCCTGATGCTGAGTGCTTGCTGATGCTAGCTGAAGTGCCCTACTACGCGCACGGGGGTTAATTTCATCATTCTGGAGCTGAAGTATGGTAGTTAGAATATGGTGCGATGGTTGTCTGTGAGGGATGTTGGGGGGTTTTTCATAGGAATCGAACGAGATGAATTGAAGAAGAGCGTTGTTGCTCTGCTATCTGTCATCTTTAGTTGGATGTATTTACAATCTTTAGAATTTTTACTTAACAGAGCAGCATATCGTTCGATGATATCGAATGTAGAGGGGGATTCCTTCAACCAATTCGTATTCGATGTTTTTTTGTTTTGAATTTTTCTATTCTTTATAATATGTCGTTTTATTTGGAATATCGTTTGAAAACCTTTCCTTGCTAAAATTAGATACTTCGTTTGGGGATTTATTTGTTGCATTTTTTTCAGGGCAGTATTCAATTGGTGGAAAATGTTCTTTGAGTTGGAGACTTCTCGGAATTTTTTTTTATTATAATTGTTGTTCTATAAAAGTTGGCAAATGAGAATTAAAAAAAGGTTTGGAGGGCAACTTAATAGCGAAAAACTTGATAGGTGCGTACAAGTTGAAAAGTATTGAGAACCCAGATTAGAAAGAAATCATTTTGGGGGACATATCATAGAACCTTAGAGTCTTCGGTTTTTAACGTTCATCGATATAACTTCACAACTGAAGATTGGCAAACGCAGCTCCAGCCCATGGTAGATTTCGTGAAGGATTTGATCCTCGTGGTGGTGGTGATAGTAGATTTCATCTTGGTGGCAAGAGAAATTTCAAGGAATAAATTCCAGCCACTTAATTGGTACGTTTGGTTCAAGATAACTAAATTCACCTCTAATAGACTTACGTCTACTCGAAGCTCATCAACTCAAAGAGATCATCGATTTCTTATGAAGTTCCGAAGATGAAACCTGTCCAGAAACGGATTTCGTTGGTAAACGCACCCGTTTCAAGGCCTTCGCTACTATCGGTGACAACAACATCCACATTGGTTTGGGTGTAAAATCAGCAAGGGAGTTGCCACTGCTATTCTTGGTATCATCATTGTCGTCGTTGTTACTGCGATACCAAGATCGGAAAACTTCATACCGTTAAATGAAAGGTCATCGGAAAGTTTGGTTCAGTATCAGTTTGTCTGATTAAAGTTACAGGAGTTACTGGCATCATATAGACTCCAGTTCCCAAAAAAACTCTTGACCATGGCTGGTATTGATAATTGTTACACATCAGATCGTGAGGAGACTTGCAGTTGGCAGACACGTTGAAGCCCAAAACAAATACAGCGACAATGCACTTCCTGTAGATTCTTAGAATGCTGTATGAAAACCTTCATTTTAAGAAAGTGTTCTTAAGGTTGAAAATAATAATTAAAAAAAAAACATTTAATTGGCTAAAAAAGCAAAACCCCTAAACTACTTTAATAAAATCTCAAAAATCTTATATTAAAACGAAATAAGGTCGTGAAGTATAATTCTTCAAGTCACAGAAGCCCTTCTTAATGTCTTCTGAAATAGGCCCTTAGACTTCCAAATCAGAGACATTTTTTTTTTTCTATAAATCGATCAAAAAACAGCACAACATTTTTTAACAGGCTCTTAATTTTCAATGTGCGATGTTTTCTATGTTTAACTTTTTTAACGCTTTATCAACTTTGAATGGACTTGCGGAAACATAACTTGAAGATAAAATACTTATAAAATTGAATGTTTTTTGGACTAAAACAAAAAAAGCTATATTTTTAGCATTGCCACTTTAATAATATCGAAAACAGAAAGCATTGCCAACTTAAAATTTTCTTAAAAAAAACCTTTGTACAAAGTATAAACTTTTACTTTGAATATAAAGTGGCTTGAAATTAGCCATGCGATATTTTGTATGTTATTTATATCAGAGGCAAAAACATAGAAGACATAGAAATAGCTACCGAATGACTATTAACTCGTATTGAACCACAGTTAACGTAAATAACAAAAACATAGAATTCAATTTTTGATACTGATTTGTCCCACTAAACTGAAAATTAATGATCGGCAAATTATTCTGCAATACAAAAGAGTGTACGAAATTTCACCCCTTGTCCAAAAATATACGTCGATAACTCCGTTTTTAGGCTAGTTAGTGGAAAAACATCGAAAACATTGAACCAACATTTAATTACTAAGCAACGATTTTTTAACAGCCTTTTGCCGTCGCCAAGCATTTGAATTATACAAATTTCAACTCGTCACCTAGAAAATACTTTTCTTACTTAAATCAGTCAAAAATAAAGTATCAGAAATAAACATCGAAATCAATTCAAGACATCAATTACTTTATTAAAGCATGTTTATGAAAGAAGTAGTTTTATCTCGATTAAACAGTTTAAAAGAAAAACATAGAAAAACATCGCACACTAATATTGATATTATAGCAACTTAACTTGTGGAAACATCCCTTGAAAATAAAATACTTTTAATATTGAAAGTTTTTTTTTCGATTAAGATTGTGAAATGTTGTTTGCCCTGTCACTTAAATAAGATACAGAACCAGAAAGCATTACAAGCTTCAAATTGACTTCTGAAAAACCTCATGGGTTAATGTTAAATACTAGCGGCTTAAAATAAGCTGTACAATATTTAATATGTCCGTTTTGTCAGAGGCAAAAACACAAAGGATATAGAAATAGCTAACGGCTGTCTATTTACTCATATTGAAACACAAATAACAAAAACATAGAATACATTTTTGTATACAAATTTACCTCACTGAACTAAAAATATTTGATCAGCAAATTATTTTGCAATGAAAAGTTAGAAGCTATAAAAAGTTTCACAGTTTTTATATAAAAAACTTCGTCAACTCAGAGTTCAAGGTAAGTTCATAGAAAAACATAGAAAACTTTAAACTAAATTCTAACCTCCAATGAAATACTTTTTAATGGCATATCTTCGTTGTCAAGTATTTGAATTATACAAATTTCAACACCTCACCTAGAAAATAATTTTCTTACTTAAGTCAGTCAAAAATAAAGTATCAGAAATAAACATAGAAACCAAATCAAGACTTTATAAACTGTATTATAGCATGTTTATGAAATATTATCAAGTTTTATATTTGTTAGTCACTATTAGAAGAAGTTTTAACTCAATTATACAGTTAAAAAAAAAACATAGAAAAACATCGCACACTAACATTGAAATTATAACATTAAAAAAAAACAATTTTTATTTATAACATATTTAGTATAAAGAATTAACACAATCACATCAAATTTAGAGTCAAATAAGTTACGAAACTGCAAAATACGTTTAAAAAACTGTCAAATTAGAGCGAAATGTCAAAACTCAATTTTATGTAGTTTACAAACAGCAAAACACATTTCTTCGTTTTACTCTACAAAATATGCTCAAAGGCACTTTTTACACAAAGTACACTACTGATGCGATGTTGTTTGTGTCTGACGATTTATTAAAACAACAAACAAATTGATTCGAAATTCTGATGGAGGAACATCAGCCTCATACTCCAGAGCTCCAGAAAACAAAATACAATACTATATCCATATGTATTTTGCCTTGTTCTTCTTCATCTTCTCGCTTTGATGGCAAAATACCTTGGTTGCAATTCAATCATCATCGTGATGCTGAGCTGATTCCAAATGATATTGATGCTGATGCTGCCCGGGGTTACGAGATGAAACGCATCATAGGAACAGGACCAGAACAAGGACCAGGACCAGGGACCAAAAGATATGAACAAGAAGGGAAGAGAACGTCGAATCATGGAATATTAGAAAAGTATATAGATACACAGGAGAGTACATTCGTATACAAGCAACGAAACATCAGTAACAGTTATTTGCCTGCAGTATAATTGGGGGTGATGGGGTAAATTGCAATATGGCAATAATGGTGATGGGTGGTTGTTTTGGAGTATTGTGAAACAACCAAACTTCAACGACTGACACGACCAACGACGACTTCGAACGTTGAACGTCGACGTCAATGACGATGACGATGACGGACGGACAGAGAACTGAACTTTGAAGTTATACATTTCGGTACACAGATATATTCGAAATTTAAAGATGAAAAGACTCTGGAATGCGGTGATATTGAGATATCTGTTAAAATTGGATTTTGTACATCCTATCATATATACGAAGGATATACCCAAACCTATACACAACACAATACTATAAGTGCGATTGACGGATGAATGAAAAGGATATACTACATATCTATACGCAAACAGTACATATGAATATTAGAGGGTATAACAGAAGTGAAAATGATCCTAGAATTTAAGCTGCTAAAGGATTTATTAACCAGTTATTTGTAATTTTGCAAAAGCAAATCTACATACATACGTAAACTTATACACTCGACTTGTATAGGTATAGAAATAAGCTAAGAACGGATTTGTTTTGGCTTGACCCTGGAGGTTATTTGGGGAAACTATAAAAGCGAAAAACTTGTTTGTAGATTATTGCAGAAGTTGTCTAATGGATAAAAGCTTGCTTGTTTGTTTCATATGAGGGAGTTAGGAAGGTCTTACAAAAGAAGGAGTAAAATATGTTGATGAAATTAATACGAGACTATGGAGGATTAATACACATGAGACGTAGTGATATGGAGAAAAAATCGGTTAAAAATAGAAGACTTTTTCCATCACTTTTGATTAAACTTATAAAACTTCAAGTTTTCTTTACTTGATGACTTATTTTATTCAAATTTGTTATTGAAAAGGTGCGCAAAATGGACTCTAATAAGGACTTAATAGTTAAAAGAAGTGAAAGCATGAAACAAATCAAGAATTTTACTGTTTTTCGAAGGACGGAGTGAGTACAGATAACTAACTGTCTAATATATTATTTGATTTTTCGTATGTTACTAAAATTATCAGCAGTAGCTTGAGCCTGGCCTAACCAGGCAATTTACCATAGGAAAAATAGGACAACGACATAAGACGAATTTTAAAGTTACTATACTTTTTCGAATCATAGAAAGCTCAAAAGTAAAATACGCTTTTAAAAATTTTAGGAGTACCTCTATTGTTCTTCTGCTAATGAATGGGGCAACCGAATGCTCAAAAATGGTAGAACATTTGCTAAGGTGCCTTGAAGAAGGAAGATTTTCTTTAGACGATTTATGGACAAGAGATTAACTTAGCAGCGTTGAGAAGATTTTATGAAAAGGGAAAAAACGGAACTGTTGCAAATTAGAATATATCGCTGAGAAATGATAGATGTATTCCATTTGATATAATTAACCAAAACCCACTTATTGGGTTGATATCACTTCGATTAGTTTTAAAATAAAGTTCAAAATGTCAGTTAGACCTTAAAATATAAGCCTTATATCATAAGGCAGAAAAGTCTCTTCTAAAACATCTTTTTTCACTTGAATATAAATTAAAAGTTTTAACTATAGCTCTAGCAGTAGACTTCCTAGATTTATTAACATGCATCTGATACTTCTGTTCGTTTACTTCATTCATAATAGAATGGAAGAATTGTTACTTACTGAAAGGGACACTATGTTCCAAGGCCAGTTCTTGCTAATGAGTATACACACAACGTAGAGATACCAGCATTTATCGTTCGTGTAAGTTATCAGTTAAAAATAAATAAATTAGGTGGCGCAACAGTCCGTTGAAAACCAGGGCCTAGTGACTTACAACTCTCAACCATTCCTGTGCGCGAGTATTGTTGTCAGGGATGGAGAGGACCTACAATTTTGAGGTGAAACGGACTCAACGTAGATAGCATAGTTTTGAGGAATCGAGGATAGGTCCTTTAAATATTTTTTAATTTTATTTAACACCAACCATCAATTGATAGCCGTAGACTTCGCTACTATATCAGAAACAAATGTGAATTGTGGCTTTGAAAACATAGAATTTTGACGTTTCGTCCACAAAATACTTACTTGAGTTAACTTTTCATTTGGTTGTAGCCAGGTTTTCTTTTTTGTGAGTACTGATACTCAGATAATTGGAAATAACACGTAAGCTCTATAACAACTTCGACCAATTCTATGAGTTTCTGGAAGATCAGTTTTGTTTCAGAATATCATGATTTTAGATTTTGAAGAATTAATTTTTGGATTTCAAAACACCTTAAGTATATTTATTTGAAGATTCACCGGGGTTTAAGCAAAAATGACAACGTTATCAGCATTGAAAAGAAACTATCCGTGGTAATAATTCTCGTTAAATATTAAAAAACAAGGTGAACATTAACAGACTAAGAACACATCCTTGCGGGACACCATTTTTTAAGCGTGATGAATTTAACTCATTTTTTTGATCATGGACATATTCAACAACAATTGTTGATATATACCCCAATATATGAAAAGTTTATAGTCGACACCGCAATTATTGCGAGTATATAAAGAGAGGTTAAATTTTAAGCGCCGATGTTGAATGTGAACCCCATTCAATTTGAAACATGAAAAGATATACAATCGAGTTAAGTGTTAAAGTTTTTCAGGCTTCTTATGAACATGGTCGTTGAAATCAAAATGCATATCGTGCATTTCGTAATTTTTTTGAATCAATTTAATCTTCTGAATGTGCATAAAATCGTGGAAAAATTTGGGCAAACTGGGTTTGTAGAAGATGTGAAAAGTCCAATGCATGCTCCTGCAGAAAATACTGTTTCTCTTCGGCATAGAGTAGCTGAAGAGCCGTCCACATCAACTCGTAATTATGACCAACAGTGACACCTTATAAGCTCGTTCTTAATGAACATTATGCACAGGCTTAGGAGATCCAGTTGACTCACAAACTAAAGCCTCTTAACCATTTCAAGGAATGGCAAAAAAGGATGATACATATTCGAAGAAAATCATTTTCAGTGATGAAGTACACGATCATCTAAGTGGCTTCGTCAATAAGCAGAATTGCGGCATTTGGTCGAATGAAAATCCAAAAGTTATTGTCGAAAAACCAATGCACCAACAAAGATTGACTGTTTGGTGCCGGTAAGGCAGTTCCAGTTACTGTGAATGATGTTCGATATAGTGATATAATTTTTTTTTAACCCGAATTGGAAGATATGGCTGTAAATGATATGTAATTTCGACAGGACAGTGCCACTATAAATAAAGACTGGCTCTTTTCCTCCTCTACAAATTCAATGACCGTGTTATCTCACTTGGTGGCGATGTCAATTATCCACTAAAATCATGTAATTTGACACTTCTAGACTTCCTTTTTTTGGTAATAATTGAAACAAGGTCGTTGATAACCCAGCAAGAATTCAAGAGCTAAAGGATGAGATAATTGCCACATTAACAGCTTCAAACCTCAATTATGCCCTTGTCATCGCTATTTGGCCAATATTTATTCAAAATCAACATCGGCCCTTTAAATTTAACCACCCTTTAGTTTAGGCTGTAAAAACGAGAACAGACCATTGGTGTATCATAAATAAATGTATAAATTAGGTGACGCAACAGTCCATGAAGAACCAGGGCCTAGTGACTTACAACTCTCAACCATTTTTATGTGCGAGTAATGTTGTCAGAGATGTAGGGGACCTAAAGTTTATATGCCGAGTCCCAACGGCTAATTGGAGAAAGCACTTTTTTATGACAAGAATTACTCTTGGAGTATTTGTCAATTCCTCGCAAGAGGCATTACC
Source organism: Eupeodes corollae (assembly GCF_945859685.1). Classification (NCBI taxonomy): domain Eukaryota; kingdom Metazoa; phylum Arthropoda; class Insecta; order Diptera; family Syrphidae; genus Eupeodes; species Eupeodes corollae. Next base: position 29,608,065 of record NC_079147.1, read on the forward strand.
CGTGAAAAAAGTTAGGTGGCACAGGCAGGGATTGAACCCAAGACCCCTTGCATGACAGTCCAACGCTGCACTAACCATCACGCTACGGGTACTAGCGTTGTGTCATGTTTGATTAAAATATCAATTTGAAATTATTCCTGAATGCAATATTTGTAATATACTACATTACATTACATTTCACACTACTCTGCACATAAATGTACAGAGTAGAAAACACAGCACCTTGAGCAACTAGGCTATGGAAGGTGATAACAACACAAGACATTAATACAAGACAGAAGGACAGAAGAGAAGGAACAACAGAAAGAAAGAACACATGACAACAGCACGCGGTAGGTTTCGAGACGGTCCCCCATTTTTCTACTAACCACGCTCACTGATGCTTGATTTCGGTGATCGATGGGAACCGAAGCTTTATCAGTGACTAGGCCGTTGCCTATTTGTAATATAGTGTGAATATTTCACCAGTAAAAATGTAAAAATAACATTAAATACAAATATGACCATAATTTAAACTTGAATTCATAAAACTCATTAAGGACATGAAATACTTTTATGACTTTTGTATCTAAAAACATCTCTATAACCTGACATGATAGAAAATGTTTCATGTCGGTTTTGAATATTCAGGACAAAACAAACTCTGTTTCACTTAACTAACTTTTGCATTTAAGGACCCATATATAGACGCCTGTTTTTGTATCCACTCTATACTTGGCTTTCATCCAATAACATACTTTTTGCATTAAGCTATGCCCATTCTGTCCTCGGTTACCCGTTAATTACGCGATTAAACTGTCCAAAAGACAATACAACGAAAAAAATAACAAATTAAATCCACCCATTTAATTAAATGCAAAATAAAACAAGTTGCGTGTTTTCACTTTGGCTTCGTACCTACCTATAAAAATCCTCTAAAACCTATTAATTATTTACCTACCATCAACAGAACATAAAAAGCCTTTAAAAATAAAAAGTCGATACAAAAAACATTTGCCCATTGCACACAATCGACAAGTTCCTTAATTGTTGTTGTTGACGCATCATTTAACCCTCAAACAAAAACCCCCTCCCAAAAATAAAAAAAAAAACTTTACCCAAAAATTACACTTTTCATCAAGTGAACTCCTTTATGTCAATGATGAATGAGTCCAAAAAGTAGGAAGGTTTACCTCGAGGTTTTCAACATTTACAAAATAGTTAGATTCAAAACAACAACAATTAAAAAAACAAAACATGGTAGAATCGATCATCGAAAATCCAAATACTTTTACCGCACTAATTGTGGGGACGCGGACGCGACGACCGACGACGCGCGCTTATACAAAAGGCGAACTGCCACTACAATTAAACAATGAAGATTGATTCAGCTTGATTTACATTGATTGAACTCAATTAAAGCAAATGGAATCGTATTGCGTGACAAATTATTCTATAGTTCGAGTATAGCGACGCTGATGATGATGGTCAATTTTGATAGATGATGGCAGAAGCAGCAGAATTAGAAGCGGAGGCAACTAAATCCAACTAACTAAACATCAGCCATGTTTCTAGCCACCAAATTATAAACATAATTTCGGAGAACGTCAAAAAACGCCAACGCTAGCGTCAACAACAAGCCCTGCTCTATACGATTACACAAGCCCCCCCTGTCTATGAAGTGGGTGATTGATCTGTGAGATATCGCCACCAACCCCTAATCGAAAACAACAACTGGAACAGAGCATTCCGCTGGAATTGAGTTTGTAATGTTTTTGACAGCTGAGAAATTAGTATTAACCAAGTGCAGAAAGAGAGAAGAGATGGGGTGCATGGTTTGGGGTTTGGGGTGGCCCAGCAGCGCCAGGGTTTCTGGGAAGAAGAAGGTTTAATAATTCTCGTTAGTTTTTGGAGTTGGCGTTATCTGAAATTGATAAAGAAATTTGTATTCGTTTCGGTAGAGGAGGGTTGACCGACAAAATTCACCCACACTGTCAACCACTCGCATCCCCTTTAGTTACCATCCCCATTGAAATATTTGAATATTTGATTCGTAGCCGTTAATATTTATGAGTTTTGTAATTATTTTGAAAGGTGCAGAGTAATATTTCAGAAACTAAACATAAATAACACAAAACCCAGAGAGTGATGTCACCATCATCATCATCATTGCCATCAAAGCGAGAGTTTGAGTTGAATCCTTTTTACAAATTACACAATATTGAAAGTGCGACTTTTTGTCAGTAGTTGTAAAAGGGGGCTCTACGGCGACGTTGCGGTGATGGCAGCAAAGTGGTGCCTACACATACTCGTACATAAGAGTGGAATATACTGTACATGGTTATTATAGCATGCGGAATACTAAATAGTTAATAAATTACTCCGCAGAATGTTTTGCCGCATTTGATGTGTGCACAGCACAAGAGAAGTGAAATTAATGAGTTGGATATACGGCAACCAACGAACGACGAATGGCTTGAATTATATAGGGGTTGATGTATTCTGACATATTCGCTCGTATACCCAATCACACACTACTCGCTCGTGTATGGCAGCAAATTAGAAAAAAAAGGGGTGACAAAGAACGTGATGAGGGTAGGCCGCCGCGCCGTATTATGTTCTATGTTTCAAAAATTTGTTGTTTTTTTCGTTTTTTAAATTGTAGTTGAAATTCATAATGTTTTGTATCTACAGATAAAATGAGATTAAAAATTTTTACCTGCAGTATAATGTATGTATTTATTTTGAGAGGGGACGATGCTTTAGAGTAAAATTAATAGTTATATTTATAGGCGGGTTAGAATGTTAGATTTAGGTATAATTGGAATATTTGCTTTTTTTAGACTTATTTTTGTGTTTGTATTTGATTGATACAAATTGTTTTGAATTTGTGAGGATTGTGTGTACTAATTTTTCGGTGACATTGATTAATGGTGTTCCTTTATATGAAGTTTTAAATGGTTTCATTATTTAAGAGGGAGGGTTGGGTATTATTTTTTTGGGGGAAATTAGAAGAAAATAAAAAGGGGACCTCTTTTGGGAAATAACTGTCAGAGAAAAACCTATATATTATGTTATTTCCTACTTTTAACTTGTCTCTCCTATCTAAGCCTTCTTTAAATGTGTCAAGACGAACATAGATTCGTTTACCTTATCAAATGACTAGTGAAGAACATGTAGCACTTCTTCTTATACTTTTTTTCCGAAAAAGTATTGAAACGTGATGTGATGACATAATTACTGACTTCCAGAAGCAATGGAAAGTCAACTTCAGCGAAATGCTTATTTTTAGATGTTGCAGTGATACTAGGGACAGAAAAATTCTTTATCACTATTAGAGAACAATTGAACCAATCCTTATCTAAGCTGGGCAAAAAATTGTGGATTGACTATTAACTTTAAACGGACCTAATAATTACAGCGAAGTATAAGAGTATCCATAGTATAGACAAGATGCTGCAAACAGGTGCTACAGCAGTACCGTTTACAGATTAAACAAAGAGATGACCGGTACACATAGCTCAAAGCAACACCTGGTGAAAGAAGTAGACGGTACTGTGATAAGTTCGGTGGATGAGCAAGTCAGAAGGTGGAAAGAACACTTTTCCTCGGCTTTAAACCGAGTGTTTGCAAACAAAGTGCAGCCGATGCCTTCTGAAGCGCTTGAACAAACTAATCGCCGAAACCGCACCTCCCAGTGAAGCTGAGATCGTGTCCGCAATTAAAGTACTTAAGAACAACAAAGCGGTAAGACTTGATGTAATTCCCGCAGAGCTTTTACAAGCAGCGCCAACGTCATCAAGCGAACTGCTTCATCCGCTCATAAAAGAAGCCAAAAGCTTCCACCATGAAGAAGAAGGGAAGAAGGGAATTATCGTCAAGCTCCCAAGAAAAGGAAATCTTACAAAGTGTGAAAACTGGAGAAGAATTTGCGTTCTATCAGCCGATGCCAAAATAGTAGCAAAAGTCATACTGGATTCCGTGCTGGATCCTTCTGTATTGATCATATCAACACCCTGCGGATCATTATTAAACAGTGCGTTGCATATCATTCACCACTACACCTGCTGTTCATTTACTTCCTTCGAGAAGGCCTTTGATAGCGTTAACAAGGAGTATATCCGGACAGCATTGCGGAGGCATTCCAGAAAAACTAGTTGCTATTATTACAGCATAATTTGATGGGTCAATGTGTCACGTTTTGTGTCAGATGATTTTGAAATCCGAAGCGAAGTCAGACAAGGTTGTATTCTATCGCCAATATTGTTTTTGTTGGTTATAAGCGATGTACTGCACTCAGCTTTGTCAGGTCCTTTGTCCTATTTATAAAGCACTTGGATTACGCGGACGATGTTTGCACACTCTCTCTTAGGATCATGGATCTCCATCAAATTACAACAAGTGTGGAGAGTGAACCAGGAGTTGTGGGGCTGAAAACTAATTCCGGCAAAACAAAAATGATCAGCCTTTAAACCCGACCATCATCTCAAATAAATATTTTCTCGCAACCGGTGGAAAAAGTGGAGAGCTTTAAGTTCCTTAAAAGTATCGTTTAAATCGAAGAAGGCCGAAGAAGACGTCATCTGCTGCATCGGCAAAGCAAAAGCGGAGTTCGGTATGTTGTAGAAAATTTGGAGGAATAACTCTATCAGCTTAAGGAAAAAGCTACGACTTTTTCGCAGAAATGTCGAATCTGTACTTCTTTATGGGTGCAGCACTTGAAAGGTTACTTTAGCCATTACAAGAAAGCTGCAAACCTTTGTGAATAGATCGTTATATAATAAGGAATTTCTGGCCAAACTGTATATCAAAGGAAGTCCTTCATAGAAGGACAGGCAAGGAAGGACGTAAGTGGCAATGGAATGAACATACGCTTCGAAAAGGTTACGACTGCATTGCAGCCCAAGCAATGCTCACACAAGAAGGAAGAAGAGCTGGACAACCGAGAAGCACATGGCGTAGGACAGTCGAGGCGGAATCAGCGTCAATAGGAAAGAGTTGCAGGGTGCTGAAACACTTCTCCAGAAACCGTACACGATGGCGCTAAGGCATAGTAGAGGCCCTTGGCCCCTTAAGGGGTTCCCAACGGACTTAACAGGTATGAGGCTCTAAGTAAGTAAGTAAGTATAGTATAGAGGAGGGGTCGGCAAATTGTTTTAAGTGGGTTCCAAATTCGGTTGAAACCATTTTAATCAAGGTCCAGAAAAAAAATACTATAGCAGCAAATGCAGTTGATTGCATTGTTTCTTTCAATTTTTTTCTAGAACATGCTTATGCTTACCCCAAAATTCTTCAGTGGATGCAGTTTTATACATTTGCAAGGAAATATATTCTTGCAGGTAATTAAATTCCAATTACAATGAAGCCTTTGAAGGATCTAATAACTTCGCAGCCACTTCAGTGCATTCTGCTACCACAGGGAACTTATAAGCCAATTATGGGATTGCGATAGCTTCCCAATATTTTCAAACGTCTTGAAATTTGACAGCAAATTCGCTTCTAAAATCGGATAGAAAGTTTGAAAACACTGCAATGTCTTCTTCTTTAGAGTTCTTAATTTTATATTCAAGAATTGTTCGGAAATGAATAAATTCGTTTGTAACCAATACTTTTTTTCGAAAACATCTAGCTTACTACGAAAAGCGGACACGCTTTGTATCAAATCACATATTAATTTCCAATTTTCTGTAACTTGATGTTAAGCTTATTGAAATATTTCAGAACATCTTTTAGAAAAGGTAAAACTAGCACATTGCGCTCTTTTGTTATGAACTCCTCTCTTGCTTCAATCGTATATATGTTTTGCAAGGAGGACACAACTTGCTCTTTAATCATCATGAAACAATTACGTGGCCTTTACTAAACTTAGGAAGATTGTTGTGTTTCTGGGAGGAATATAGAGGGAACCAAACTGAAATTATCAGATTGAGCTAAATACTTAGCAGTAATCCTATACACAAATCAAAGTTAGGGCCCAAATATATTCGTGACATCCAAAAGACCTCAGTTCAAATTGTAGTCATGTCATAGGATCTTTAGTAGAAATGGGAGAACGAATTCTAAAATCATATTGTGGAATGCATTAGAGAAATTAAAACCTTAAAAAAAGTTACAAGGGAACAGAAAACAGGAATGAAAACAATACTCAGTCTTTTACCTCTGGATGTATGTATATGCAATGAAATGGCTTCAAACAGCTAAGCAAGACCATTTGCTAAGAAACCAATCACACATGGATTCTACGGAAGTACATCGGTAACAATGTTAGCACAGACTTCATGACATCCAGTCTCAACTTCAATAAACCTTTTAGTAATATCTTCCGTGATAGCAACAAATGGATGAACATTGTTCCACACATGAGTGAGTCGACAATAACAATATGGCTCGAAAACGGATGCTGGAGCAGTTGGTGCAGTTTTCTTTTCTGAAACACTCAATCTTTTCAAATTCTTTAGACTTTCCGATCAAAACAGTGTCTTTTAAACTGAGGTATTGGTAAAACAGATCGGAACAATGATGTCGGTAGCACAAGCTGTTGTTTCTGAAACAAAAATAAAATAGAAGCTTATAAATTAGTGTCCCGAAGAACTTACGGTACCAAGATACAGCAATGTACTTGCGAAATAAAAAGCTGATGAGCTGGCGAGAATTGGTGCAACACTGAACTAATCCAATATAGACTCAACCGTAGGCACTTTATGTGATTTAAAACGCATCCTTGGTAATAATATTCTTGAACTACTTGAAGATATTCCAAGAAGCATCCTATTAGTTTTCACCAAAGCCTCTAAATTGCTAGATTAAAACAACCCATAATATAGGTTTAATAACTTTTTTAGAGAAAGAAGTTCAATACTTTAGAATATTAAAATGGATCTAAATAGATGTAAGTTTAGCTTTAACGTCATTAATCCCCAGGAGGGGCACATTAAGGTTTTAGTCAGAGAATCATTAAACCTTTGGAAAGCGATTTCATTGATTAAGTATTTTTGGCAAGCATTTAATGGATCAATTATCAAAGACAATATTAACTAATGGGATTAAGATACACGTATGTAATAGATAGGAGTTAGTTAACAAAGATGGCACAAGGATCTTTTTGGTCAGAAAAGCAGTCAACAATTTTTTGAACGTTGGAAACATTATTTTCTAAACTGGGTTTTGACCACATTTTCATTACGCTTTCTCTAAAAATACACACACGTTTTTTCTGTCTTAAGTATGCATGAAAAGAAAAGATAGTTTGAATTGGGTTTAAGATTTTAACACCATGTATTAAAAGAGATATAATTGTTGATAAAATCTACTCCTTGCTAGAAGAACGTCTACATACATTAAACATATAATTGGCACACTAAAGAAAAATCAAGAACGGTGATTAGATCATTACTATTCGGAACTCGATGTCTAAATGAGCAGAATTGAGAATGTAATACCTCTTTATGAAATTAATTGTTTGTTTCAATACCCTCTATAGAACTTTCGTAGTCATGACCACAAATCATACCAAAGCAAGGTAAACCACCTACAGAAGTGACGGCTTACAGACCAATATCGCTTAAACCAATTATGGCAAAAGTTTTTGAAAAACTGCTTCTGAAGATTCTTAGCAAAATCATAGAAGAAAGAAGGTTAATCCCAAACCATCAGTTTGGCTTTAGAAAAAAACATTCCACGATAGACCAAGTTCATAGAATATCGGATGTAATAGAAAATGCATTAGAAAAAAACAGGTATTTTCAGCTATTTTCTTAGATGTTGATCAAGCTTTTGACAAGGTTTGGCATGAAGGACTTGAGTACAAACTGCAAAGGGATCTTCCCAGGCAGTACTTTGAAATATTAAAATCGTACATCTCAGACCGATTGTTTAGAGTAAGGTACGATCAAGAATACTCGGAATTGAAGAAAATAGAAGCCGGTGTACCACAAGGAAGTGTCCTAGGTCCTACCCTGTATTTACTATACACAAGGGATATTCCAGTTGGTAATCACACCATAATGGCTACTTTTGCAGATGATACCGCAATTTTGGTACCCGACAAATGTGTCTCTAAGGCAGCAGTAAAACTACAAAATGCCGTCGACACAGTGAGAGCTTGGACCGAAAAATGGAGTATCAAACTCAATGAAACAAAATCTTCACATATAAACTTTACAAATAAAAAGATAAACAATATTCCAATAATCATTAATAATTCAGCTGTACCTTAGGCTAATACGGCCAAATACCTAGGAATGACTTTGGATGCAAAGCTTAAGTGGAAAGAGCAAAGAAAAGAGAAGAACTAAACTTGAAATCTAGACAAATGTACTGGTTGCTTGGTAACAACTTTGATTTATCAATCCAAAACAAAATAATGCTGTATAATCAAGTATTAAAGCCTGTTTGGACCAATGGAATCCTATTATTGAGCTGTACAAAGAAAACAAATACCGAAATCATCCAAAAATTCCAAAACAAAGTCCTTCGTGGAATAGTTAATGCACCTTGGTAGATAAGAAACACTGATTTACATCATGACTTACAAATAGAAATGGTTACAGAAGTTGTTAAAAAATACGCTGTATCGCACAACCAGAGACTGCAAAGTCATACTAATTCTGAAATGGAGTCCGTCTTGAATATAAGAAACCAAACCGGGAACTAAAGGCAAGTAATGTTATTCTAACCATCCCTAAAAACGACATTGACGTACAAAAAACAGTTGATGGCATAGTTGACCTTTTGCTTGGTACACAGGATAAACACGAAATGCCACCAGCTATTAAATTAAGCGAAAATCAATCCATCACTAAATTGAAACTATCCACTGGCTCAAGTTTCTTGGCAACGAGAATGCTTAAAAATGCAACAAAGTTGAAAGGCACAAGTTGCTATATCCAGCGCGACCTAACCAAACAACTACAGCACAAACGACGGATTCTGTTAAGTTATAGAAAGGTTATTAAATCTAAACAACCCAATGCACCAATTTTATTAAAAAACAATGCTTTAGTTATTGGAAAGGATATATTTTATTTAACAAATAACAATAAATTAATTCACAACAATAATGATGGAGAACAGGTGCTAATAAAAATGTTTGGAGAACTGAATTTCGAAGCTGTCAAACTGACATTGATGTCAAACAGCCAACAAGCAAATAGCAAAATAACATCAGTGATGGCAACTTCTTCGAACGGAGCAGAAAGTAGTAGAAATAGTAGTATTCAACATTGATATGAAAAAACCGTCAGCTCAAGTATTATTAGTTTACAAAATATTTTATCTTATAATATATCAGGTTTAAATAATAAATTATTATATGTAGATTTTTTTAAATATGTACAAAGTTTTCAAATCTTTTTTTTATTCGAGACACATATAACACAGGAAAATATTATTAAATTTACAAACTACTTTAGTCAATATAAATTACATTGGGTAGCAGCAACACGTACAGCTAAGAAAGGCCGGGCAAGCGGCGGAAATCTTTTTGGGATCAGAACTTCACTCTTAAAAACATACGACTTTGTGGACATATGCGGATATACTGTCGTTAAACATTTACTACAGAATAATATGTTTATAGTACCTTTTTATATCAACTGCAATAACTGGATCGAAGATGCTGAAGAATTAAATAATGTACTATTTCACTTATCGAGTAAAAACGTAATGGTAATTGGAGATTTAAACGCAAGGATAGGAAACATGCAGACGGCAACTACTGTCTTACAAGAAACAAACCTTACCAACATTTATAACAACCGCACATCCAAAGATACCGTCTACAATCAAAATGGAACAAAACTTCTTGATATTCTTCAAAACTATGATTTATGTATTCTAAATGGTTGTACCGAAGGGGATCGAGAAGGTCATTATACTTTCATTGGAGGTCAAGGCAAATCTGTGATAGACTATTGTGCAGTAAATAACGACTGGGTAGATCTTATAACCAAGTTTGAAGTTCAAACAAAAACTTATTCCGATCATTTACCTATAGTTATTGAATGGACTAATAATGCTATAAGAAACGAAAAAACTCTTAATTTGCTCCCAAGAATGAACTGGAAAATACAAAAAATAAATATATACCATGAAGCTATAGACAACTTTTTTTCAAATACGGTGTTGAACACAGAGTCGGTAGAAGAATACTCTTCGCAAGTAATATCATGCATTAGGAGTTCTTCTTCAATTAAAATGACAACTGGAGAAAAATTTTACAAGCAAAAGTGGTTTGACTCCGAATGCTCGAAGTTCCGTAAGAAATCCTTTGCTCTATTACACGCATGGAGAGAAACAGATTCCGAAGTTTTAAAGAAATGGTATGCTGAAGCCAACACCTCTTATAAAAATATGTGTCGTGTGAAGAAAATCAACTGGGAAAACAACAAAGCTATTCAACTTGCAAATATTAAAAACTCAAAAGAATTCTGGAAAGCAACAAAAGAGATAAATGGTTCTAAATTTAAAATAGGTACAGGCGTTTCTGCAGCACACCTATCACTGTACTTTCAAACTCTACTTCGTGATCAAAGAAACATAACCTTTTTAACTGCCGAACCTCTTATCGTCGATGATATTCTGGATTGTGAAATCTCTTTGGTGGAAATTGAAAATGTCTTAAAAAAATCAAAAAATGGAAAGGCACCGGGAGAAGATGGTATCCCGTACGAATTTTTTAAAAATGCTACGCCAGTATTTCTGTTGCACCTCAAAAAATTGTATGACAACATTTTTTCGAACTCTATTGTACCAAAATCTTTTAAAAACTCTGTAATCTTCCCCATACACAAAAAAGGCGCTTTAGATAAAGCCGAAAACTACCGTGGCATATCGTTTATGAACACCATTGGCAAACTCTTTTGTGGAATTCTAGTCGCTAGACTTGAAAAATGGATTGATGAAAACAACACCATGACCGAACTACAGGCAGGATTCAGAAAAAACTACTCGACTATCGACCACATTTTTAGTCTAACTGCAATAGTGAAAGGTTTTCAAGCGAGAAACAAAAAGGTGTACGCACTTTTTGTAGATTTTAAGGCGGCTTTCGATCTCATTCATAGAAACGCGCTTTTGTACAAGTTATCGCAAATCGGACTTTCTACCAAATTCATTCAGATCATCAAAGAAATGTATTGTGGAACTAATGCTGCTGTTTGGGATGGAAACAATATATCGGATTGGTTTGAAACAGATAGTGGTGTGAAGCAGGGATGCCCACTTAGTGCATTGTTATTTGCACTTTTTATAAACGATGTTGTGACTGAACTACCTGGTGGAATCAGAATTGCAGGCACCATAGTAAATGTTCTTTTGTACGCCGATGATTTGGTAATTTTATCTGAAAATCCGCAAAATCTACAATTGATGATAAACCGCCTTGTTTCATTCTGTGAGAAGTGGGGACTTATCATTAACACAGATAAATCGAAGGTAATGGTTTTCTCAAGAAATAATCGGGGTAACCCAACACAAAACTATAATTGGTTCTTGGGAACTAACCGTCTTGATGTTGTGAGAGAATATACTTATTTGGGAGTAAAGCTTAATACAACACTTGATTTCAAAGCACATTTTGAAGAAAAAACTAAAATTTGCCAGAAACTTATAAACTCTACTTGGAAAAATGTTTTGTTCAATGAACACGTTAGTCTGTCAACAAAGTACAAAATCTTTGATTCAGTCGTTAAATCGACATTGTGTTACGCTGCAGAAGTATGGGGAACTGATGAATTTGAAGAAATGGAAAAGCTGCAAAGAAGTTTCATCAAAAAATTGTTCAACCTACCAATAAAAACTCCAAATTATGCTATTTACTTAGAAACAGGTTTACCCAAAATTTTTACTAGTACTCTTAAAACACAAGCCGACTATATTCTAAAAGTACTCGACTTCCCCGAATCACGACTCGTATGGAAAATGCTACAGTATGAAATCCGAAATAAAGATTGGTGGATGGAGAAATGGCGAAATCTTGGCGAAGTCTATGGAGAAAATACCAACATAATTCCCGGCGATAGAATAACAATAAAAGATCGGTTGTATCGTACAATACAAAAGTTTGAAGATAATCAGAGAGCGTTGCTTGTAGCGGAAGCCCAGCAGTCGGATAGCAGATTCTTGTACTCAAAACTCAACTATAATCTAGAAGCTGATAACTATTTTTGTGATTCGCATAGTTACCAACAAATCTCTTTAATATTTAAAACTAGATGCGAGGTCCTTGGGCTAAACGGTGCACCATATAATGGAAGTTTTGATCGGTTTTGCACATTGTGTAACCTCAAATCAAAAGAGGACTGCTTTCACTTTATTGGAGTGTGCCCAATTTATGCAGTACAAAGACAACAATATTTAGGAGCTAAATATTTAACGGTGCAAGAAACAGTTAATTTGCTAAATGGCCCGAACTGGAAAAATCTTTATTTATTCTTAAAAAGTGCATATAATTATAGAATGTTATTGATAACTGAATTTGATTAAAACAAAATTGTAATGTAAACTTCTTAAACCAAAAAAAAAAAAAAGAAATTAAATTGTTAAAATATTATTGCCAACTGAGCTGACGGCAATGCCATAGCTTATAAATTCATTTTTGTAATAATCATGTTATTACTTTATAAAATCAATAAATGAATTACTTACTTACTTACTATAAGAAACCATGTTCGGGGACTAAGAACAACCAAGCCTCATCAGCTTTTGGTCTAAAAAAACATGGGAAAGTATTAAAAGTTTAAACTTCACCCAAAGTGATTGTACAAAATTAAGAATGAAAAATCGAAAGTCGATCCTTCAAGATTGGTCCTGAAGAGGTGGTTTTAGTGGTTAAGAGTCCCACACTACTTGTTGTCGAATACTGCCAAGTGTCTTTTGAAGATTTCCTCCTGTCAAAAAAAAAAAAAAAAATGACCACAAACTAGATTAGAAGAATCAATTTGTGAATCTGGCAACTATCGATAATGACTTTATTCACTAGACAAGTATAGCCATCAAATACATCATCAACATCAACCTCTTTAGAAAGACACGATCTAGTGGTCAATTAATACTCTGCATTTCAAAAACATGATAATGTTGAAAAATTCTAAGGTTACAGATGAAACCATCATGGAAGCAGAACATGAATTTGAAATAGGGAATTTTTCAAAAACCTATAGGCTAAGGTAAGTTGGAGAAGTACACTGACGGCTGTTCAAGTTCAAGTCAGTTATTATCCAGAAAACTCACCCAGACTTCTTAAATGGTGAAATACGGGAGAAAATTGTCTTAACAATAATCCTACGAAAATCCGAGATTTCGGTATTTTGTGAATGAAACTCGGACCTCTTAAGAAAATATTCTTACTGAAAATTGTTTGTCCTGAATCTGAGATAGACGCTACAACCATAAGCTGTATTCAATTTCCGCTTAGCAGATATTGTGAAAAAAATATATCGTATCTTTCATGACTGAAGAGCAACGGGCTTGGGAAGTCCTTTGTAACATATTTAATGGTGACGTCTAAATATGAACAAGATGAAAGACAAGACACCAATAAAAAAATCGGTTAGAGCTCATGAAACATATAAAAACAAGCCATGAGGTATCACAAATAAGCTGCTGTTTTAGTATTTAATCATGAAAGTTAAAAGCTTCTTTAGAATTTAGATAAATGTACTTTTGGGATTATTTGGTCAAAATTAAAGTTACATTTGCTTTTTCCAACTTTTCTCTTAGAACACTATAAATCGGTCAATACACTGCTCGAAAAAATTACGGTTTTCTTGGGTCACACAAACAAAACCATACTTTTTGAAAGGATTAAGATGTCCTTACATCAAATATCGGCTTAATTTTTTTTTATCACATCAGGGTTTGAAGATACTTTACCTTTGAAAATACTTTAGACAACTAAAAATGGTGTTTTTAAGGCTAAGTTAAATCTTAAAATATCTTTTAACAATTAATTTCATGTGTAGAATTGTATTATAGAAATTTTGTTCTCCTAGATTCAATTTGAGAATTCCCATTAGTTATGAGTCTTTACTTGACTTCATGAGCAAATGTTTAATCTAATACTTTCATAGCTTTGAAAAATACATTTTTAGTTTAAAAATACATGTTTTTAATACTATTTTTATATTTTTTTAAAATACTTTTCGTTATAAGAGCGAAACTGCCCTAATGAACTTCCTTTGGATAACTTTAGGCTCTCAAGAATGTTGAATTTTGTACATAAACTAATATTAAAAACGAATGTATCATAATTCCAACTGACTTGGCAGCACTATTATAATCAAGCCCAATAAAATAAATGAGAATTCTATAGAAAAATCAAAATTCCGCCACTTAATACTATTAACATTTCCCCGAACCGAAATTCTGCAAATAAAACCAATCAAATTCACATAAAATCCAATTGCAACTGTCCACTGTCCAATACTCCATCTGTCAAACTTAATTTAAATATACGCCCGTCCTCAGCAAGCTCGTGATAAATCATCGCAGTAGTGTCAGTATAGTTACATTGAATTGCACTATACCCAACTACCGTACCGGACCGATCAACCTTTATACCACTAATTTATATCACATTCATATAAAAAGGAAAACAGTGGCGCAAAAATCAACATTTCACTGTAAGGCTATATACCTATACAACTTATTCACACCCAATTAAGAGGAAACGTTGAGATGGACATTGAACCAACAAAAAACATAATTCAAATAAAATTATAAATTTTCTGATGGCCCAACGGCCAGAGATACAAGATACAAAAAGTGACAGTGGCAGTGACAATGAGAGAGGGACAGAGATAGAGTCATGTAATCGGAAAAGTTAAACTACCATACTTTTATAGGACCGTAATTTAATGTTTAATAACAAAAAAACAACAACATCAACCAACAAAACTAAACTGATGATGGACCAGGCTATAGGACGGATTCAGAGTCAGAGGCAGAGTCAGTGTCAGACAGAGATTCCATCTCTTGAAATTGTGTGTAAAATTTACACTCAATCAACTCCAATAGAATTCGAGTGTAATTCAGTTTAATTTGATTCTTCTCCTTCATTTCATTTCATTTTCTCCCTTTAAACCTACCTACCTACCCTAACCCCTTCACCCTCACCCCTCTTTATAAAAACCTCCTCCTTTTTTGTCATCTGATGGTTTATTGGGTGTTTATTATTTGTTTGAGCCATTGTTGAAAACACAATCCGTATCTATATTCCCCTTGACCACGACTGTACAAATGAATGAATGGACAACGGACGACAACGACGACGATGACGATGACGACGGACAGAATGGACCCAAGCACTTAACAATAATTCTCTATCTGCCAAATGCAACGCCTGATATTCCAATCCAATCCAATCTGGCGTTGAATGAACTCCAATGCGGACCCGGACAATCGCTCTTAACATCCATCCTCCTCTACAGAGTGTACTCTATTGTATATAGTGTACAATTGTTCTATCTACGTATCTAGTATCTTTGGTTATTCTCCTTATTTGTTATATATAGTATCTCGTTACTGTCCCGACACTGGACATTAATAATAAATCGTTGAAATCAAAAGCAAATCTATATAATCAAAAAAATAATCTGAATAATATGGAAATTAATATAAAATATAAAAGAATACAGTGCTGTGAAAAAAGATATGAGGAGGGAACAAATCATCTCTTAAGTGCTTGGGGGAATAAATTAACATAGAGAAGTTAGGTTAGAAGGGAATAGGAACACAATTTTAAAAAGATTGAATTTTAACACTAAAACTTATTTTATAGTTTTTGGAGGGTTCAAAGCCACCAGAAACACTATTTTTGAGTATCTTCTTAGTAGCAACTGTCTTTTTCTTTTCACTCAAAAAATGCAACAAGCTATACAATTTTAATACTCGAAAAGGCTTAATAGTAATCTGCCATCGTAAGTTAGAACAAATGCTCAAAGTCGCAACGAACTTGTAACAATTTTATTGCACCAACAATTGATTCAATAAGAACATAAAGTTTTTTTTCACTTTTCAGAAGAGGAAACCGATGTTCTGAAAGCGGTTTTAACATATATTTTTAACTCAGTAATTTTGACATCAGGTCGGGTACCAGACTTTCAGAACCTGAATATGGACCTATTTCAATTTTGACATGTTTTTTAAAAGTCAAGGAAAAACTTCTTAAATTTAACTTTTCGGTTTCTTGACGAGAAATAATCGTAAATGTAACAAACGATCAGGTTATAGCCCTTAGCATGGTTGAATATCTGCATTGAGAAAAGTATCAGATGATATTCGAACTTCCATTAGCAATGATTTTGTAACTTTTGTTACCTTTTGGACCTATTTAAACCTCTTGATACTCTTCAAAATATGCTCCTAGTATTCTAGATCACGGCTCAAAAGTACAAATGAATATTGAGTGGAGTTCCTCAGGGATCTATATTGGGACCAATGCTTTTTACAATACTTATAAATCATCCACCTTTAAGTGTTAAGTCTGTTGAGAACTGGGGCCTAG
Source organism: Eupeodes corollae (assembly GCF_945859685.1). Classification (NCBI taxonomy): domain Eukaryota; kingdom Metazoa; phylum Arthropoda; class Insecta; order Diptera; family Syrphidae; genus Eupeodes; species Eupeodes corollae. The sequence goes on from NC_079147.1 coordinate 29,624,548, forward strand.
ACTTACAACTCTCAACCATTCCTGTGTGTGAGTAATGATTTTAGAGATGGAGGGGACCTACAGTTTTAAGCCAAATCCAAACGCCTAATAATTTTAGAAAGCACTTTTCAGGACAAGAATTAGTTGGAACAACTGTCAATTTCTCGCAAGAGGTAGGTTAGGTTTAGTTAGGTTAGGTTAAAGTGGCTGTTGGTTGGGAAGTCCAACACACTTAGACCAAATTATGTTTCGTTGATCAGCTTAACTCGTCGAACCAATTTAAGCTATTAATATCAGAATTTTTAAGATCCCTGGTATCGTTAAAGTAGTAATCTCTAAAGTGGATTCTACGTCTTTGGGATAAGGCAGGACATGTGCACAGACGATTAGAGATTGTCTCCTTCTCTTCTTCCTAGTCCATGCAATTCCTACAAAAATCATTTGCAGGGGCTCCAAGTCGAATAGCATGCCCAGTCAGGACATAAATAACGTAGCTAATGTGCAATCTACTCAGAGAGAAAAATTGTTTTGAGCGCCTGGCGCTAAGATTAGGCCAAATTAGTTTAGTCGCTAAACAGGTGGTGGTGTTATTCCACCTGAAGTTTGTTTTCTCTATGGTATCTTGCTTTTAGCATTATCGCAAGAGGTAGAACCGTGAAAAAAACTCAAGATGTCATAGGCAGGGATTAACCCCAAGACCTCTGGCATGACAGTCCAACGCACTAACCATCATGCTACGGGTTTTAAACTACCTGAAAGTATAAGAGAAGCTAATTTGGACATGCATGCTGATAATTTGCAGCTATACTTTTCTTGCAATTTCGGTTTAATTAAAGATGGTGCATGAAGGTTTAACTCTGATCTGCAATGTCGGTGTACATCGATTTGGAATTGCTGAATATTGCAATGACTGGGAAACACAGAGTGTGCTAAGTAATTTCACATTCGCGTAGTACGGCTAAGGAACGAATATCTGTACGTGAGATTACGAATGAATTCAGTATCGAGGGTGTACAGATGGGCATTCCTAGAAGCGCAAGTATTACTGTTGAGCTGTTTTAGGGGATCAACTTTAAAAAAGAGGTAAAACAAGAAGCTTGACGATGATGTTTAAGCAACGTAAAAGGAACAATAATTATAAAATCCTTAATTAATTTTAATGCTTTACGCTCAATACGGCTGCAGAAGCACCAACTAGGAGATGTGATGCTTTAGACGTTTATAAGTCTTGTAAAGGGTATTTTCAATAAGGGCTGGAAGATGTTGAAATGGAATAAAAAAAGATGTGCTTAAGGTATTGACATACTTATTGTTTTATTTGAAAGGCGCATGTTGCCTTTAAGTGTGGAATATGTCATCATTCAAATGTCCGCCTAGGCTTCTTACGGTGGCACGGATTCGAGTGGTCTAATTTTCAATGGCTCTATCGCATGGATTCAGCTGAATTTGAGCTATGGCATCGGTCGATATTGGTTTATTTCTATGGACATGCCACTCACTTCAAGAAACCCCACATGAAAAATTCTAGTGGGGTCTCATTGAATGATCTTGGTGGACAATTCACATCACCCCTGCGAAAGATAACCTAACCCTAAAATCGTTCGTGCAGAATGTCAATCGTGGCGTTTGCTGTGTGGCACGTAGCACCGCCGCCGTCCATATGGCTCCATTTGGGCCATAAGAAATTATTTAACATCATTATGTAGCGCTCGCTGTTGACGGTCACCAATTATGCCGCCGGGAAAAAATCCACACCAATTGGTAACTTTAGAGGATGTATTATCAACTGGTGAAACTTTTGTGGGTTTGTGTCGTCCCATATAAGGCAATTTGCTTATTAACACAGCCATTCATCCAAAAATGCGCCTCGTCATAAAAGATGATTTTTCAGCCAAAATTGGGGTCCTGTTTCAAACTATTTCAAGCCCAATTAGAAAACAAACGGTGTTGTCTATGGTCATGAACTTTGAGTTCCTAGGTCAGTTGGATCTTGTACGGCTGTGGGTTTAAGTCCCGACGCGAAATTCGCTAAGCTGAAGTCTGCGAAAGGCTCGGTTCTTGTGCACGGCGAGGAATAGACTCCCTCGGGTTCTGATGTACACTTTCACGGAACACGGCATACACAACTGACCACGGGGCTCCAAAAACTATCAACGCCAATTAAAAAACCTTTTAGATTACAATTAGATCAGAGAAAGGGGAATACTTCTTGCATCTTAATAATAAAAATGAGAAATAGTGTTGGAGACAGAACAGAGCCTTGGGGCATACCAGCATTTATTTACTGCTCCTATTAGACGATCGGAATTGAGTACTAGTCCAATGAGGAAGGGATTCTTGAGTTAAATGTTCAATTACTTTTTATTTTTAGCTCGAAAAGTTCCTCCGGAAAGGATTTAAATCTAATTTTGGAAGGCCAATTTATATAAATTTAAAATTATCGAAATGTAAAATAATTACACATCACTGTTAATTTGTCATCGAGATGAATGGTGCAATTCTCTCTTTTTTATTTATTTTTCTAACAATGGAGGTGAAGAATGTTGATGTTGAGGTTGATGGTGTTTTCCATTGTTAATTTGTTTGAATGTATCTTTTATATTATTCTGTATTTATTGTTAGTTGGGAAAATTTTTCAAATTTTCCAGAAGGTTTTTATACCTCTTTTGTTCTAGGTATGTACAATCATTTTTATAGGTACTCGAATATGGTATTTGAATAGTGTGTGGGCGTTTTTATTGATATAGCGCATTCAAAAACTATAAACTCACCGACACTGACCCCATGCTCTAAACATACTCTACAAACATACCTATTTATATAGATATTCATAATTTAGTTAGTTTGTCATTGTTTGACTAACTATATATGTGACGAACAAACGACCGATACGACGACAACGACGACGATGATATCTGAGCCAAAGTGTGTAAATAAATAATCATAATTAAACAGTGACGCAGCCGGTTGATTCGGTCGGGAGTGACGGCGACGGTGGCAACAAAATTGTCGTGCCTAGTCATCGACACGACTGGTGGATGGCGGTGTTCTAACTTTATGTGTTTTAGATAGGGGGTTTCGAAAGGGCGGCTATAAAGGTTTTGAACAATGCTTTGCTGAACACTTGCCTGTTTTACTCGAGAGGTTCACAGAGCAAGTAGAAATAGAAACATTATTTCTGTTAAATTATTAGAAAAAGTAAGGAATCTTAATACCACTATTTATTTTAAATACTAAAGATTTCATATTTAGAAAACGCGCTACCTTAGTTTTTTTTTTTTAATAAAATATATTAATAAGTTGGCGCAATAGTCTATAGAGAACCAAGCCCTTGTGACTTACAACTGTCAACCATTTCCGAAGGAAACTATTTCAGGGATGGAGGGGACCTACAGTTTTTATGCCCAATGGGTTATTTGAGAAAGCTCTTTTCATGAGAAGAAGAACCCTTGAATGATTTGTCAATTTTTCGCAAGTGGCAGGATTTGAACCCAAGACCAATAGCGTGACAGTTCAACGCACTTACCATCACGCTAAAGGTATTAAAATAAAATTGATAAATTCTGCACTCTAAATTGATTGAATGAAAATTTTAAATGTTTTAACCTCTGATAGAAAATACCAAATGTTTTAAATATGCCTAAATAGTTTTATATGTTTGGGTTAAATTTTCCTCATTCTTGAAGTGCAGCTTGAAAAATAATCTCTGAACTTAATAGTATGTCCGAAATAGAGCTTAGATTTAAACTAAGGGATAATCTTATTAATTATTAAACAGTATAATGGCTAAATTTCTTGGTGTCCTTTAATATTTACGGGCTCTTTAGAATTCTACAAAAATCTGAGAATTTACTGGAGTTTCAAACGAATAAAGGTATTATAGATTACATTTGCATCATGAAACGGTGGGAATGTATCAGCGAGCTGCCAAAAAGCTGACACAAAAACTTAAATGAGGAAAAAAACTAGTTCTTGAATATAATTGTTATTATTCCCTTGGTTTGGAAACAAATTAAAGCGTCATTAGCTTTCAGAAATGTATGTCATATGAGTACGTAAATGATAACCCAATTTTACAAAATACTCAAAAAACACAAATTATTAAAGTAAAATAAAGCCAATATCTTTGTATCTTGGTTTAGCTTTGGTCAGGTAACCCCGAGAGTATGGAAAGCCTTCGATTCCCTTACAATCTATCCCTGAGATCATACAATTATTTAAGTACCTAACAGTTCTATGTTAAGACCAATAATGAACGAAATATATGTAGCTCCCAGTATTGAAGAATTTTTAGCTAAATTAAATCTTTTAAAATAAACATTTTTGACGAATCAAAACTTGAGTCTAAAGGATGAAAGCAATTTCATTATGTGAATAATTGTTTCAAGCCATATTCAAAATAAGAACATGGATTAAAATATATTCGATGTTGTGAGATCAAATGTAAACACTTATGTTTTAGGACTTGCCAAAAACTTTTGGTCATGATTTTATAAGCAAAATACTCCAGCTAAAGTGGTAAAAGAAGAAAAAGTATCATCTTCATTAATATTCAGTTTTTGGTACCGTCATTAGACCCTGTTTCCGTTTGGACTGCTGCGCAACATAATTTGTATCCATCGAAATAATTTTACAGCATCAGAAATGTTCTTTGGATCAAACAATGGCCTTTTTCGAATGTAAAAGTTTATTTGCCCCTTTCGTCTTATATATTTACAGTCTCTTCCACTGAAGTTAAATAAACAAGACTCTTTTTTTTAATGTATGATCAATGCCTTATTCCGAATTTCAAAACTGATATATTAATTGAATTTAAAAGTAAAATAAATAAAAGGTGACCGGCAACTACAGTGGCATTAGCCTTTAAAACATGGCGTACAAGATCTTGTATAGCGTATTATGTGAACGCCTAAAGCCATTTACTGATGAACTAATTGGCCCTTACCAGTATGGCTTCAGTCCTGGAAAATCTACCATCGACCAAATTTTCACTTTACGCCAAATCCTGGAAAAGACCCAAGAACATAACATCGAAACACCATCTTTTTATCGATTTTAGAGCAGCTTATGACAGTGTAGACAGAAACCAACTATACCGGGCCATGATGAGTTTTGGTATCGCTACCAAACTGATACGATTTATCAGGATGACGATAAAAATGCTCGTTGCTGCAGCCAAAAATAGAAGTCATTTAGCTGCTTCAATAGTGTTCTTGCAAGAGTGGTGCGCAACACCAACGCCAATACAAGTTCTACCATCTTTCAAAAATCCACACAATATCTTGGATATGCAAATGACATCGACATTAGGGAAAGAACTAAACGAGCAGTGACGGGTGCCTTCTCTAATATCGAGTCTAAGGCGAAGAAAAGAGGGCTGGACATTAACGAGGACAAAACGAAGTATTTACTGTCGTCAAATAGATTCGATTCACACCGTAGACTTGGTCAAAATGTGACAATTGACAGGTACAACTTCGAGGTGGTAAAAGAATTTGCTTATCTGGGAACTGCTGTTAATTCTGCAAATAACATCAGCGCGGAGATCAAACGTAGAATCACCATTTCTAATCGTTGTTTCTTTGGCCTAAGCAAACAGTTGAGGAATAAGGCCCTATCGCGAAGTATCAAAGAGACACTGTACAAAACTTTAATCATCCCAGTCTTGCTGTATGGTGCAGAAGCATGGACCCTCTCCCAAGCGGATGAAGAATCTCTTGGTATTTTCAAGAGGAAGGTTCTGCGTATGATGTATGGTCCACTTTGTGTCGACAGGCAAAGTAACATCTGAGGATGAAGATTTAATCAGGATTTATACGAGCTGTACAGCTACTTACCACTGGCCAAAAACTGCATGTTCAACGCTTAAAATAGATAGGGCATGTCGAGCGAATGAGCATCGAAGCTCCAGCCCGTAAGGTATTCAACTCCAAGCTCGAGGGAACAAGAAGCAGAGGCAGGCCTCATTTCCGGTGGAGTGATCAAGTTGAGAACGACAAACATCAACTTGGTATTCGAAACTGGAGGCAGCAAGTTAGAGATCGAGTAAGCTGGCGAAAGTTACTACTTGAGGTCCGGGAGCACCATGCGCCAACCAAAGTAAGTAAGTAATTTAAAAATCTATTTCAGTTTCTGACGCTCTTGTTATATTTTTTATACTTTAAGATTCGAAGAACTATTGAAATAAGTATTATCTTTCAACTAATAGTATATCTTTCAAAATACTCGATTTTTGAAAAACAAACATTTTTGACGTTGATAACGACGTGACTGGCTAGCGGATGATTTGTTACTTTTGACACCGAAATGTGTATCGCTCTTCTACTGATGTTACAGATAAGTACACGGGAGCTGTGGGAGTTCCGAAATTCTAATAAGTTAAAAATACGACAGATTCTAACGTACAGGCACAACTTTATCAAAGTCTAGACTAAATTATGTTTAAAAAATAAAAGCAAAGTTGTAGTAATTATGAGAAAATATGACCACAGAAGCATTGCTTTCAAAGATGATGACCACATGTGCTTTTCTGAAAACTGGATGATTCGATACTCAACAAATTTGTATTCAAACCAAAGCAGGCTTAAAGAAATTCCCTAAAAGTCCTAATCAAATACTTTATTCTATTCTTTACACAATCGTATTTATATTTTGTCATAACTTTTTTCGGTAGTGCAATAAAAAAAAACACCCTGTTCTCTGAATTTCCAGTCACCTTTAGGAACGAAAGAAATATAAAATCAGTAGCCATATAGCCAGCATATGAAATAGAGAACTATAACGGCCTTAGCCTGCAGCTGTGCAATGTGAAACTTTCGAAAACTAATCAATTGGTAAATATTTATCCAAAGTGCATTCACGCATTGAAGCTTGTGGGCTTGTGGGTCTATTGGGTCTGTTGGGTTTGGGTATATGCATAGCATAGCTATGGGAATCGATTAGGGTATATCTTGATTTTGTTTACAATAAATTCTCTGTCTCTCTCTTATTCACATTCATTTATTTGTTGATAAATATAGAATTGCGTGTATAGGAAAAGTTAATGTTTCAATGAAGTAGTTAAGATATTTAGTTTTTTTTTTTCAAGACTTCTAAACAACTTCTAGAGAGACAAAAAATGACACTCAAAAGATTGATAGTGTATTAAAGAACTGGGTCAATTTTAAGTGAGTGTAGACAGGTGAAGTTTGAAGAGGTTTTCTTTGTAGGTTTTGAAAAAATTAGATTAACCTGAATTTGAATTTCAAATAAGTTTGAAGTTGCTTTGATAGGAAATTTATTTTCTTGTTTTTAATTGAAATTTAATATGTTATTTCCGTTGGACACACTAAATTAGCATGACTCACATAAGATACCACAATTAAATGTTGTTTGTTAATGTTTTTGACAGATTGATGCACAGAACTCATTTAAGCCTTATAAGTGCCCTCTTTCAATTATTGCTTTGTTAATAATGGATGAACATGATGATGAAAATTTAAATTTTGTGCTTTTCAATCAATGATGATGATGACGATGAATACAGACTCTAGGCTTTTAGGAATGAGACGACTTCTTAATATAATCATTATCAGGGTTTTCCGTATCACTATCAATAAAGGTAGAAATTTAATACTCTTCCCAATGACAAATTTAACTGTTTCATATATAAATTCATTAGTGTAGATAGAAGTTTGCTTAAGCGGTGCCGAAAGCAATTTATGATCTCAATTTCAGATGAATTCTATATTTAAATATTTGTATAAATTGAACATAATATACAATATACATTATAATGACCACATTTTGGGTGGGAACTAAAATTTGGCTTTGCTGATGGTGAAAGAGAGAACCTTAAATTATTAAACATTTTATATGGAAATTGGGCTATATTAATATTTAATGATATTTTGATTTCTTCATTGAAAAGAAGACTTTTATCAGTTTTTTTTAATAGAAATAAAGATAGATATAATCTTTCTTAATAGTATTATAGATTTCTTAAAATGTTGTTTCCCATGATTATGAGTTTCATTCATAAAATTGGAGCAAACTTAATTAAATTTATAAGCAGTTCCGCATGAATTAAGAACAATTTGTTTTCAATGAAAGAAGAAGAAAGCTGAATTCTAGATACTTCAAGGGTTTTGTATTTTTTATGAAATATGAATTTTACTAAAGAAAATGCAAGAAATTTAATTTCAAACTGACGCATAAAATTTGGAAAAAAGATCAATATATACAATAAGACCGTTACACATTATAATGGATGCATTTCAAAGAATTCTTTTTTAAATGGAAGCTTTTGAAAATATCTTCTATTTTAATTCAAGGCACATTTCTATTAATAGTTAATGCACAAGATCTATAGTTCAATTCTAGTATTTCAGTTCTGATGTTGAAAATAAAGTTCATTTCTGAAATAATGATGTTCAACTAGGTTAAGACTTTATTGTCGATAAACACTCTTTTACGTTCAAAGAGAAACTCTTTCTATACAATTCTGTTGGTTGCAAAAAATATCTCCCTCTGCCTTTTTGTCTTTTGAATTTCGCGGCTATGTACAAAGCGATATAGAGCTCGTATCTGAGAATACTATACACCATTCGAAAGGTCTTGACATAACCTACAACGCTACGACGCTCTGCATGACTAGTTTGGATATTGTTTTGATATTTGTAAAGTTTTCCTTCTTTAAAGGCAGTAGTACCCGTGGCATGATGGTTAGGGTGTTGGACTGACCAATACTCCAAGAGCAATTTTCGTCATGAAAAGTGTTTTCTTAAATTAGCCGTTCGAATTCGGCTTGAAACTGTAGGTCCCCTCCATCCCTGACAACAGTAGGTACTCACAGAGGAATGGATGAGAGTCGTTAGTCACCATTATTTTTGTATTCTATTCGTTAAAGGCTTTCCGTGAGATTAATTGTGTTTTGGGGGATGGTACTGTTTCACTTTGAACCGCGGAGGAATGGTTTCGACGATTCAGAGCCGGTGAAAGCGACACCATGGATAAGCCAGCGGGCGGCGACGGAAGACCGGTGACAACGAATATCGATCAAATCATGGAAAACATCGAGTTAGACTGACATGTGGTATTTCGTGACGTCGCTCAGGAGATGGGAGTTAGTCACCAAACCGTTTTAAACTATCTGCAGAAGGATGGATACAAAAAAAAGCTTGATGTTTGGTTGCCTCATTGTTTGATGAAAAAAAAACCTTCTGGATAGAATCAACGCCTGCAATATGCTGCTGAAATGAAACGAACTTGACCCATTTTTGAAGTGGACGGTCAATTGCGACGAAAAATGGATCACAAACGATAATTTCAAGCGAAAACGGTAGTTGTCGACCCACGCTAAATCGTGCCAAATAATGGCCAAGCCGGGATTGACAACCAGGAAGGTTTTGCTGTGTGAATGGTATGATTGAAAGGGAATCATCCACTATGAGATGCTTTCATATGGCCAGACGTTGAATTCTACCATATTACTGCGAACAACTGGATCGATTGAAGCAGGCGATTGACGAGAAGCGTCCAGAATAGTTCAACCACACTACACACTTCGTTGATGACTCGTCAGAAGTTAAGGGAGCTCGGATAAGAGGATTTTTCGTATCCAACATAAAGCCCGGACGATGTGCCAAGTAATTACCACTTGTTCCTGTTCAAAGGTTTATAAAAAGTGGCTGTCCGAGTTCTTCGCAAGTAAGGAGGGGAGCTTCTACTAGTCGGATATTATGAAGTGACCGTCTATATGGGAACAGATTAATTGAACAAACCGGCGGATATTTCAACTAAATCCCATAATTGTAACACTTTTAATAAAGCATTGAATAAAGAGCAAAAAAGCGGAAGGGAGATATTTTCTAAATTATACTATACACTGTAGCCCCACCTTAAGTAACCCAGTCTGGTCTATACAAGCTTTGCAGTCTTATAAAGGAATTTTTTTAATTCTTCTTTATTATCGGTTTACAATTTGATCGAAGAGTCATTCGAAACAGAGAGTTTTTGACTGAGCTGTCACAACTTTCAAAACTTATCTTAAGAATTCGTTTTTGAAAAGGTTAAGTTTTGATGGACGCATTTCTTTGACAATGTTCTTTTTAAGATTTTTCTTCTAAATGTTTATATATCCGTTAGGGCAAACAGCAGTTTTAAGCATTAACGAATTTAAATTTGGAAAAGAGTTAATAGGTTAAGTGACATAATAATGAAGTCGTCTTTATAAGGAAGGACTTTATCAATATCACCTATCATAATACTTCCTGGGATTGGAATTTTAACACCTTTAATTAATAAGGAAAATAAAAAAGGTCTAAAAACTCAGCCTTGAGGAACGGCTATCTGACATTTAAAGTCACTCGATTTGTTTGAGCAATCTTGGACAAATGCAATGAATTTGGTTGATAAACCTATTATTAAAAGCTTGTTGATTAATGATTGCTTACTGACTCTGACAAATGCAGCTATCAGGCCAACACAAAACGCATACAGACATATTTTTGTATCAAAAAATTGCGTGGCCGCAGTTATCAACACGAAGATTTGATTAAAAGTTGAAAGATTTGACCGGAAGCCAGCTTTGTAGCAACTGATATTGTTATGATCAAACCCATAATTCCTTAGCCTAACGTAAAGTTAATGTAAGAAAATTTTTTTCTTAAAAACAACTAAAATTAATAAGCGTCTACAGTCTTCAGGAACTGTGTTCTCACTATACATTCTTTTGTAAGAAAGTTGAGATGTTTTCGAAAAACTCTGGAGTGGCGTGTTTCTGATATCAGCGGACAGTAAGTATTGTCAATTCACAAAAGGACTTTGTACCGGTCAAAAACACGTGAAAATGATAAATTTAAATTATGAAAATAAGTGTTCTGGTCTGATAACGTAATTTTTTGTAATGATCTCGAACTTAAAGTAGTTTTTTTTAGACTTTTTTGGGCAAAGAAACAATCTGAGCATAAGCAAGGAAAAAGATGATTTGAAAGGATGTGTCTATTAGTTTTGAATTCTTGATTATGAAATAACAAGTAGCATTCTATATCCCAGATCTACCGTAAAAGTATTAATATTTGTTTTGACAGTACAACAAAATTTGGGCTAGTGGATGTACTTTTGATTTGTTAAGGATATTTCACGAGATTACAAATCTTTGAAAAAAGAATAATAACTGTTGTTGTAACCAATCATTTTGAATGATCTTCTTGTCTAGGGTACTAAAGTAAGAAACGGAAGCACAGAGGTGAAATTTATACTCAAGTTTTTGGATCCATTGTTGCCCCAGGAAGAGGAAAGGATTGGGAACAACATAGAATGTCTCTAGATGGCAGGGACGTCATTTATATAGTCGAAAAATGTTTTGCTAATATTGTCATTCTTGTTATAGCTTAGGCATTTCCATAGAAAGTGGAAGGTATCTCCCTTCGTCTTGTCGTCTTAACATTCCCTACATAAGACGGATGAGTTGATACCCATTATATTTATGTGGACAATCAATAAGGACAACTTAGAACTACCTAGTTGCAAAAGGAATTTCGTTTTACCTTTGGAAATATTCGGTCATAGATTTTTCGAAACCTTACAAGTCCCAAAAACTGACCACCTGTTGTAAGTGATTTAAACGATCGATGGCTTGTAATCATTGATACCATATGGATTGGACTAAGCATTGATTCTTTTTTGGTCAATTTTGTCTGTCTTTTCGTTTCAGTCAATATCAGTGTCTTGTAATTGGATCACACGACAATCCCCACGACGTTGCTTTACCAGTTTTAAATTCGTCACAGTGGCAGATATGGCCTTAATTGCTGCTTGGCTATCGAAAAGTATGTCTATGTTTTTGATTTCAAAATTGTGGGAATAACTATCCTTAGCGACTTCCAGCAACCGTCAATACTTCTGCTTGAGCGATACTGCATTGATCTTGTATCTAAATTGATCTTTCTAGGTTAGGATTGTAGGAAAAGACAACAGACCCGTTTTGGAAAAATCCGTGCAGACTTCTTTTTATGACCCTGTTGTCATCCAGTCTTCTCTAGTATGGGAATTTCTGCAAGTATAATTGGGTAAAATTATTAAAAAAGAAGTCCTTTTTCAGTTACTACACTGCATTAGACGTATTGCATTTTTGGCAGTCAGTTCTCTCACAAATACATCGAGTAAGGTTTGCGGGGGAAATGTCTCTATTGGTGTAGTACCAATGGGTCTTTAAGTACTTATGCATGTGATTCTTTGAATTTTGTCATATTTTGAACATTGGTTAAAATGCACTACAAAAATCGAAGCCCTAAAAGCTTGCTACAGAAAAACAGATAATAGTACCGGCTTTAGTTTCGTCGATTGTTTGTCAACCTTGAAGAAGTTTCATTCAACATCTTTTCCATAGGCAAATGACTATTTCCAAATGTTCCTAAAGAAAAATAAATCGATCGATCTAATTGTACATTTTTTAACTGTTCAGGTTTCAAAACTATTAAATAAATCGTACAATAAAAAATAACAACAAATATTATAATTTTTGTTTTGATAAATGATAGCTTCCTTAAAATTAAACGAAACATGAACTAAGGTATCAAAGTACCGATGGCGATGAAAAATTTTGAATACTATTTGGTGTCCAACTAAAACCATCACGAATGCTCACAAACTTAACCCCCCATTGAGAGTTTCGAAAATAATTGATTTCATATTCAAAACATCTTTTGAAACTTATCATCAATTTTAAACAAATAAAAACTATCAAATATGATTAGAGGTGGGCGCGCGCACAAACTTAATAGGTCCACTTTATAGGGAATGAAAAATTGTCTAAAAATTAGTCACACATGCCGCTTACACTAACTCGTTAAAAAACAAAAATTGGAATTTGATCAAGTATTCCAACAAAAAGGGTAAGGCAAGGTACAAACATCGTGGAATGAAGAGAAACCCAGCAGGAGACTACTTAATTAAAGTCTTTAAGAAACATTGAAACACGATACTTTGTGATGGTATTTTTTTTTTTTTTTCAAAATGCAAATGAAATAAAAATAGGAAACACATGAATTGAAAATTTGTCAATAATATGTTAGGTAAGTATTTCTTGTGGATTTTATTATTCTCAAAACTGACGGACAACGATTTAGTTAAAGGTTCGAGTAGGTGTGACTAAAAGTTTTCCAATTCTGTTGTTTTCTGGTTGTCTGGTTTTTTGTTTTCCTATAATTTAACCTTTTAATGCATGTATAGGGCTGTAATATGCATAATGAAGCATATTTTTTAAAAAACAAAACCGATTTTTAATTTATTAATAAAATCTGAGAATTTTTTAATTTTAATTTTCTCTTTTGTTTGAACTCATGTACAGAACATATTAACCAACGGAAATGGGTTGTGTTTTTCTTTTATTTTTTTTTTGTTGAAATTTTCATAAAGCCTTTGATTTAATTAATTCATTAAGGTATGAATTTTGAGAAATGGAAAATATTTTATCACATAACATACCCCAGCTCCTTGATGAACTTTAATTAACACATAATTCATCGACTTACCTAAAAAGAAAAGAGAAATGTCTTTTGTTAATTAAGTTGAATATAAATTTAAATATTTTTTGATTAAATGTTTAAAGTGACACAAAAACCACTCAAGAACATGGGTTATAATATTGGATAAAGATTAAAGTTTAAAAGGTTTTTCAAAACGGATACATTCATTACAAAACTACGTGAGTTTGAGGAATGAGGGTCGTTTTTATATGCAATTAATTTAAACAATTAGAAGATTACATGCTTTGGTATCTATAAGTTGTAGAATGGAAGGGATTTAAGTTAATTTGGTAAACTAGAAAATATGAGAATAACACTGATTTTAAATATTCAGCATTTAATAGATGCTTTGAAGACAATATCAAAGATTAAAAGGTTTGAAATGAAGACAGCCAAAAACTTAGAAAACATGAGTCTTGATAAGAGTAAGTATATAGAGGGAAACAATTTGAGAAATTTAGGTTTCCAGTTCAGGTCTAACAAAATGTATGTTTAAGCGTAAATTAAGTGTTTTTTTGATAAATTTGTCATTAATTTTTTTGTATGGGTTATGAATACCCTAATAATAATTAAACACAGGAAAGGAGAAAATGATGCACATCGGTTTTCAATGTCTGCACATCGAAATGAGTGGAAATATTGAATCTGGTAAAGCATTCCACACTGCACCAACTATAGAAGAATAAGTCTACTTAACATCGCCTATAAAATCTTCTCTGCCATAATATGTGAACGTCTAAAGCCCATCGTCAACAACCTGATAGGTCCTTATCAGTGTGGTTTTAGACCAGGAAAGTCCACAGTTGATCAAATATTCACAATACGGCAGATCCTGGAAAAAACTCAAGAGCACCAAATCGACACCCACCATCTTTTCATCGATTTCAAGGCCGCATATGACAGCATCTACAGGGACGAGCTGTTTAGAGCTATGTCTAGTTTTGGCATCTTTGCCAAACTCGTCCGTTTGTGCAGGATGACCATGGAGAATTCGCGCTGCTCTATAAAGGTTGGAAACAACTTAACAGAACCTTTTGATGTCAAAAAAGGTTTTAGACAAGGTGATGCGCTGTCATGCGATTTTTTTAACATCGTGCTTGAAAGAATAGTGCAGAGCTCACACGTCAACATTAGAGGCACTATCTTTCAAAAGTCTGTCCAATTACTGGCATATGCTGATGACATTGACATAATCGGAAGAACTCAGCGTGATGTCAATGGGGCTTTTGTGAGTATTGAGGCAGAGGCGGCAAAAATGGGTTTAACGGTTAATGAGGGCAAAACAAAGTACATGCTGTCGTCTAGAAAGGACACACAACACCGACGTTTTGGTCAAAACGTCACAATCGACAGACGTACCTTTGAGGTAGTCACGGACTTCGTCTACCAAGGTTCCGCTGTAAACGCAGAAAACAACACCAGCGCTGAGATCAAACGCAGAATAACTCTTGCTAACCGCTGTTTCTTTGGACTAAGAAAGCAATTGAGTAGTAATGTCCTCTCTCGAGGGACCAAAGTGTTGCTATATAAGACCCTTATCATCCCCGTCCTGCTATACGGTGCAGAAGCATGGACCATGACAAAAGCGGATGAAAGCACCTTGGGTCGCTTCGAGAGAAAAGTTCTTCGTGTGATCTACGGTCCCGTATGCATCGAAGGGGAGTGGAGGAGAAGATGGAACGACGAACTGTACGGGCTGTACAGCGACGTAGACTTAGCAAGAAGAGTAAAAGTCCAACGACTAAGATGGCTGGGTCACGTAAAGCGCATGGAAACCAATGCTCCGGCCCGGAAAGTCTTCGAATCCGCACCCACAGGACAGCGCTAGGGAACGAGCTAGATGGAGAAGTTTGTTGGGTGAGGCCCTAGTTCACACAGGACTGTAGCGCCACCTTAAGTAAGTAAGTAAAGCATTCCACATTCGTGTAGTGCGGCTAAAGTAAGAATATCTGTACTTAACAGTACGTCTGAAATTGGGCTCTAGGGTAAACTGATGGACATTCCTAAAAGAACGAGTATTACGGTTGACTTGTTTGAGGGGAGGAATGCAACTGGTTATTTCATTAGAGCATTGCTTATGGAGACGTGAAACCTTACGACGGTGCTCGAGAGATGCACAACGGTCACCTATCATTTTTAGAGCTCTCTTTTGAATTCTGTCCAAGAGACTCAAGTGGGCTATAGGAGCACCTGGACAAATATAGGCTTTATAAATTATAGCCAGATCAGAAGGCGTAAAAAACTTCTTGGATCGTCGGAGAAAACCTAATCACTTGGCGATGTCAAATATGTGATCACTCCACAACAAGTGGTTTGTGATGGATATACCAGGACTGATAGTTGTTCAATCTCCTCAATGCACGTACCACCCATGGATAGTGGAATGGAGGGAGGGTTACGCTTTTGTGACAGCAGACAGCTTTGAGTTTTCAACGCATTAAATTCTACACGGTTTTTGAATCCCCTTAAACAATGAGCTTATCATACGCTTCCGTTGGTAGACCACATCCTAAAGACAAGGATGATAAAAACGAATATGAAAAGCAGAGGGTACTGTCAAAAGATCATTTCTGAATATAAGCAATAGAGTTGGAGACAAAACGGAGCCCTGGGGCACACCAGGGTTTAAATTGTGGATATCAGATTTGAACCCGTCGAATATTACTTGAATTGAACGGCCTGAAAGCTAATTTCTAACTCAACAAAGAAGAGATTTATCAATACCAAAAGCACCTATTTTCGATAAGAGAGATTGGTGCCAAACTCTATCAAAAGCCGTTGCAATATCAAAGACGATTTTCCATCTTACTTTCTCCAAAACGCTGTAAAGATTTGTTCCACTGTTCGGTGAGATAAACCATGAGATCAACAGCGCAACGAAAGCCATACTGTCGGTCACTGCAAAGCTCCCGTTCTTCAAGATATTTCTTAAGCTGAAAATTGATCAGCGTTTCCATGACCTCGGAAAAAGGGGACGTAAGTGCAATTGGACGATAGTTAGGTGGTAAGGAGGATTCGCCTTTTTTAGGAACAGGCTGGGCAAATGCAGTTTTTCATCCACTAGGGAAGATACCTGTAGAAAAGCACAGATGGAAAAGCTTACGTAGTGGTTTTGCCAGCGTAAAAGAACAGCTCTTCAGAACAATAGTGGGGATACTATCCGGGACAGCTGATTTGTGAATGATCTTTTAGTACTCTAGAAACTGTACTAGTGCGAAAGAAGATTCGTCCCATGGAATAGTTTACGCTTTTAGGTATAGGAGGAGTTATGTCACTCATTGGCATCATCGAATTAACAGCAAACTGTGCTGCAAGTAAATTGGCTTTATCAATCGAGCTTACCAAAGGATTGTCTTTAGAAACGAGCGTAAGAACTGACGATTACGTTGTGTTGCGCACATTTTTTTACAAATGACCAGACATTTTTACTACCTTTGGGACTTTGTATTATTGTAGGGCAAAACAGAGAAAATGCTGTCATCAAAAAAATCTACAGCACCAACAGCGTGGAAGCTTGGACTATGACAAAAGCGGAGCAAAGAACCTTGGGACGTTTCAAGGGGAAAAGTTCTTCGCGTGATCTACGGTCACATGTGCTTAGAAGGTGAGTGGAAGAGAAGATGGAACGACGATCTGTAAGGGCTGGAAAGCGTCGTAGGCTCAGGCAGAAGGATAAAAGTGCAACGACTGAGATAGCTAGGTCACGTTGAGCG
This sequence comes from Eupeodes corollae, assembly GCF_945859685.1. Taxonomy (NCBI): domain Eukaryota; kingdom Metazoa; phylum Arthropoda; class Insecta; order Diptera; family Syrphidae; genus Eupeodes; species Eupeodes corollae. The sequence goes on from NC_079147.1 coordinate 29,641,748, forward strand.
AATGGAAACTAATGCTCCGGCCCAAAATGTCTTCGAATTCGCGTTCACAAGACAGAGCAGTGGAGCAAGACCACCCATCTTGAAGTGCCCAACTGGAGACATCTAAGTACCGAGCGGATTTTTGCTTATAATTTACAGGCACTCAAGGGGTTTTAGTACCCTTATATGTGTATGTCAAAACACAGAGCAAGATTTAGGAAAAAAGAGAAGGACTTAAGAGGAGATACCGATGCACACTTGTCCTAAAGTTCTGAATATCAAAAAAAAAACACATTCTGAATGTGCGGTTTAAACAAGAATCCCTATATTTGACAGTCCACCCGGAATTGAGCTTAAGGCTAAACTTATGAGCATTCCTAGAAGTGAGTGATGGAGAAGTTTGTTGAATAAGACCCTAGTTAACACAGGACTGTAGCGCCACCTTATGTCAGTTATATCACGCATTGATACTTTTATATTAGGCGCACATCAAGAATTTTAAATGCAAAAAAGGTGGAGCTGGTTTTGACCGCTTGTTTCGAATTGGTGCTCTTGTAAACAATCTAAACGGGCGGTTTGATTCCATCCCAAAAACAGCATCTTCGTCAATATATGCCAAACAAGCCGCACAAGTGGGGTGTCAAATTGTTTGTTCTTTGTGAATCGAAGGTATACAATGGTGCAGGTGATAATATCATCTTACCAGGTAAGCCTGATCTAGGAGCAACGTCTAACGTAAGTTGCCGACCGTTAGCCAAGTTAACAAGGAAAGCAGAGGATATTCCTCGAGTATATGGCTTCAGGTGATGGAGTGGATCTCACTATGGTTCTTTGGAAAGCTAATAATCAACATATGTAGGCACTGAAGACTTTCAAAGATTTCGTGGCAAAATACTGCTAAAGCTTGTCGATATGACAGACAAAATAAAACATTTACGGCAATGGATGGGCTTATGGATCGGTATTATATCCGAGCTAAAAGCAGAAATATCATGAGAAGACTCATTTACCATTTTATTGATATGGCCGCAACAAAAATAGCTACATTTTATGTAAACGAATCCGTGCAGAAAACGATAATGACAGTTCCGAGGAACAACCACATCTCCAACTTCCACAGTTTCACGAACAAATAGTCGTTGGACTCGTTGCTTTCAAGGAAAAACGAGCAGTTTGGCAACCACCATCGTCTCCAAGTGTGGAGCGACCGGAATTACCAATGCCGAGCACATCAAAGGTTGGAAAAAGAGCAATTCATGCCGTTGCTGATATTCGGTTTGACAGAGAAAATCATTTTCCAATATGGGGTTCCAGAAGTGGGAAAAAAGGTGCAAACATTGCAAAAAATCAGACACAAAAGTAAAGGTTGTCTTGAGACGGTCTCCATTATGTGTGACTTGACACTCGATGTGGATACAAGTTTCAGCTAAAAAGTTAAATATAAGCTTATTTTATGTATATCTGCCTGGAAAAAAAATATTAACTTCATACGACCATTTTTACCGTTTTTACCATTTTGCCCATTAGAGGGTCAATTTTTGTGCCCGTTTTGGTTTTTTTTTGGTTTTTGGTCAACTTATTACAAAAAGTACTTAAAAAGAAAGCATAACACCTAATTGTCAGTAAAATCTTCAAAAATTCTGAAAACCGGTGTTTCCGACTGAATTTTTAACGTTTTTTAAGAATTGGTTTATCAGCTGATAGCTCTCTATCGGTTTTTGGTCAGAAGGATAATAAATTTCTTCAATTTTAAGAGTTTAAGATTTTTTGTTTTCATTTAAGTAATTTGAAAAACGCTGTTTAGACACACCTAAATAAAAGGTAGGGAAAATGTTAAACTCGATGCAGTAGTTTAGAGACTTAAAGTTTTTTGTTTTTAAAGTGAGTATAAACGTGTAAATATTTCATGTTCCAAAACATTGCATATGTACACTTTTGTTTTAATTCGAAAAAAAAATAGTTGTTTCAAGTTTGTCATAAGACCCCCTCTCCTCTTTTTTTCAAAAATATAACAACAAAGGAAGCACAAAATAATACATTTTCCCACTTAGTTATATGAAGGAAAAACCATACTTAAACTGTCAAATCTTCATATAAAGTACATATACGAATATAGTAAAATTTTCAATCCAAAACAAAAATAAACAACAAAAATTCTAACCCCCCTTCACATCCCCCAATAAACTTAATGTTGGCAGTAAAATTTCTCAGTAATTTTCGTCAGAACAAAAACTTTTATTATAGAACTGTGTATATATGTATGTATGTATGTATGTATGAACGTAGGTAGATATAACGTCAGTTGTTTATGTTTTTGTCTTTGTCACATTGTCCTTGTTGCCGTTGCTGTCGTCGTCGTCGTCGTCAATGTCGTCCCTTCAGGACACATCAATAATTCATCAACTTATTCCTCAGTAGAGAGTATCTTCCATCAAACGAGTAATTGTGACACGAAGACTATTAAGGACGAAATGGGGGAGGAGGAGATACATACGCATGAAAATATATTTAAATGAAGATATATATAGAGAAAGGAAAGATGGAGGTGGAGAAAAAGTTTCATATAGTTCACGAAGCAAAAGCAAAACTCAAATCCCTCTTGTCAGTCAGTTGGAACTTGCAAAGGGAAACGTCAAAAACTAATCCCTCTCGATCCTGGAAGGAAGAAGATCAATCACAAGTGTGCTACAGACATAATCATCATCATCATCAACTAAACCCCCAATTCTTATTCTACCCACACCTCCTATTCCCCTTCTCCATCCATTCTTCAACTATAAGATTTTTGTTTGCCCTCAAACTTTATTTTATATTAAATTCACAATAAGAGAAGAAGACTATATTTCTGGAACATCAAGAAAAGTAAGAGAGTGAGAGAGAGAATCTAACATTCAAGGATTTGAGGTCAACAACTTTATATCCTTTTGGTGGGGTTATAAGGGTTAGTTGTGTGTAGCAAAATAACCACCCCAAAAAGATCTAGAGTGTTGAGAAGTTGAAGTTGAAGAGTAGATATAGGAAGGTACTATGCATCCATAAGGATAGAAGACAACTCTTCCACATCTATAAAATAAACTAAAGGACAACATCTCCTCCATATTCTTAAGCTGCTAAATCTACATCTCTTCACATGCCTCAGTTTCATTTAAAGTTCATGGTGAGCAGGCTATAAAGTGGAAGAGGATATCTGGAATAGCTGGGATAGGGATATAGCTTCTGGCATCCCGCAACAGACAAATTAATAATGACACTCTTTTATCCCCAAACAAAAATGTGTTTTAGTTTTAGTGCTGCTGCTAGATGCTGCTGATGCTGCAGTATTGTCGTGTATACCTCATAGCTCCTAGCTAGAGTAGGATATGTTGATGGTGCAGAAACAGGAGCAGCAGCAGCATACAACAAATATTGACACTATATGTGTCCCCAACATGGCCGCTGCCGTCGCACCACTTTCAGACAAACCCCATACAGCCCACAGTCCATACTCGTACTTTGAAAAAAAAAACACCCAACATGCATCTGCACCTGTGTTATTCGTCCTGATGAGCTACTAAGGTTGTTGGCAGTCCATCGATCCATGCGGACCGGTGTTTCTGTATATATATAAACTACTGTAGGTATCTGCTAGGAGCTAATGGACCGATATATACTGGACCAGAGCCAGCTGCTCTCATTCTCTAGTGTAGATATATCCTGTCCAGGACTGTATGCTGCTCCATCCATGATTATGTCCAGCCGAGTGATATTTATTTCACCTGTGCAACGGTGTGATAGAATGTAGGTACTGTTAGCAAGTGAAAATGTGAAAACGTTTTTGGGATGCGTCATTAACTCTTTTGTTGATTTTCCATTAAAATGTTCTCTCCACAACGCGTGCTTCTAAATATAAGGACACAACATATACAGGACGACCAACGACCAACGACCGACGACCGACGACGACGAAGCAAAAAGAGAACCTACATACCTTTCCTAGGTATGCTGTAGCTATGGTGTATTGTGTATATCCTTTATGGCGTAGGTTCTACATGACAATGACTCCGAACAAAAGCGGATATTTATTTGCAGGTTTGTGTGCTTTGTTATGTTATGCCGTATAGTTGTATTATATTTATACAATTTTCATCACATGTACATACAGTTATACAAATATGTTATATATGAACCATAGTCGTCCTGATGCTATGATGATGGCTATAAGGGCTCAAGCTTGAAACAGAAACATGTGATATGTGCAGTTGATTCAAATTTGTCTGTTCTATTTTATATTCCGCAGAATGGAAACGTGCAAACTGTATGTAGGTGTACCTTTTCCTTACCTATACCTCTACTCTTTTTGCTGTGTTATGACCCAGCCATCCATTTTATTTTAGCCTTCCTTAACATACAACATACATACATAAGACACCATACCTACATTTAACAGAGTATAGTTAAGGTACAAGGTGCGTGGGTTTTGTTTTATTTTGTTTTGTTTTAAAAAATGCTAGATTTTAATTCAAGATTTTTATTTTATATTATTTCTATTGTCTTAGATAAACGTGGAGCTTGAATTTTTAATTTCTATAGAAGCTAAGGTTTTTATAGAAATAAGAATAAAAGAATTAGTTTGCATCTTGTTAAGAAGAAAAGAGGGCTTTAAATTTGTTGTTTTTTTTTTTATTGTTTTGGCATCACGCCTAAAATTTACGGTTATTATGTTAGGAATATAATTTTGAGGACAATTTAATAACAGGCATTTTATACAAGTGAGAAATTCACAACTTTTTTAAAGTAGGTACTAGTGACTCTTAAAATTCACAATTTTTATTCTATCGGTCTTTAAAGCTCAATCAAAACATTATAAAGACAAATAAATAACAAAACAAAAGTTCGATTCGAAAATTGAAAATTAACGTTTTCGAATGTAATTCCTTTAGAGACAGAAAAGTCATTTTTAAGATATTTGACGGAGGCTCATGAACACTAAAACTTGGTTAAAGTCTATGGATTTTCATCTTAGAGGTATTTTATGAAAAAGTTGTTCATAAACATCTGAATTATTCGAATTATCAAAAAAAAAATGGCGTTAAGGCTATTCCCCAAATTCTAAAATGTCATTAAGCCCAAAAAGTTTAAAAAAAACTTTAAAACATCCAAAGCGAATGTCAAAAATATTTAGTTGTCCATTTGGCCAGAAGAATTATTCATTTTGAATTTGGGTTTTTTTTTAAATTTTGGGCAAATAATAAAATGACTTAAAGTCCAAAAAGTGAAATGTTATTAAACGTATCACTAAGGAAATGTCATAAAGCCCAAAAAAAAGTCATAACACCCAAATCAACTTTTAAAATCGTAACAACCAAATTAAGAAAAGTCATAACACCCAAAAAACGTCGGGTGGTTGGGCTCTATGACGCAAATAAACATTGAGGTTGTGTCAACTGAACTGAATGCTTGGAATCACTTAAGTATTTGGAGTAGGTACGAAGTTAATTGTTCATAACCAAATTTTCTATCCATTTAAACAATTTGAATTTGAAAAACTTTGCACATTCACAAGTTCGCACCAACGCCAAATCTTATAGTGAAACCCAGCAGGGGATTGCAGGGGACAGCATTACCCCCGAATATATATTTTACTGGCTTCACGTTATAATGCTGCGTGCACTGTGAACAAGCAAATAAGCCCCTTTTATTTCACTTTAAAAATTGACCTTAATTAGATTTCATAAAGTGAAATAAAGCCAAAAATATTTGATACGTTTTTTTGACTTCCCCAGTTTTTGGGCGATCTGAATTATTTTGCCTTTCACTGAAAAAATTTAAACTCAAAATTTTTAAGTGCCCAAATTTTGAAACACATGACGCCCTTTGGGGCCATATGACAATTGGTAATTTGGGCGTTATAATACTTTAAAATTGATTTGGGCAACATGACATTAGATCAGATCTCACCGATGCTTTTGATGTCAAAAAAGGTTTTAGACAAGGCGATGCACTGTCATGCGACTTCTTCAACATCGAATTGTGCAAAACCCAACCGTCAACACTAGAGGCACAATCTATCAAAGGTCTATCCAACTACTCGGATACGCAGATGATATTGACATAATTGGAAGATCAATGCGTGATGTCAGTGGAGCGTTTTTGAGCATTGCGACGGAAGCGAAGAAGATTGGTTTATTGGTTACTGAGGGCTAGACCAAGCATATGCTGTCATCAAAAAAGGACACCGAACAACGACGTCTTAGACAAAATGTCACTATGGGGAGCTATAACTTTGAGGTAGTTTAGGACTTTGTCTACCTAGGCACCGCTATTAATGCAGACAACGACACCAGCGCTGAATTCAAACGAAGAATAACTCAATCGCTGCATCTTTGGACTTAGAAGGCAATTGAGAAGTAAAGTCCTCTCTTGAGCATCTAAAATCACTATCTATAAGACACTCATCATCCCGGTTCTTATTTATGGCGCTGAGGCCTGGACCCCGTCAAAGAAAGATGAGAGCGTCTTAGGATGCTTCGAGAGAAAAATTCTTCCGGTGATTTCGGGTCCCGTACGCATAGATGGAGAATGGAGGACAAGATATAACGACGAACTGTACGGGTTGTACAGCGACACTGACCTAGTTAGCAGAATTGAAGTCCAACGGCTTAGATGGCTAGGTCATGTAGAGCGGATGGACATCAACGCTCCAGCCCAGAAGGTCTTCGAATCCGATCCCGAGGGACGGCGCAGTAGAGGAAGATCGCGACCTAGGTGGCGCACCCAGGTGGGAGAGAACCTCAACCTAGGGACCTAGCTGGCTGGAGACGCATGTTGGTTGAGGCCCAGGTCTGCCCCGAACTGTAGCGCCACCTTAAGTAAGTAAGTAAGCAACATGACATTAATTTTGGGCTTTGTGGCATTTTCTTCTGAACAATTTTTGGTGATATGACATTTTTAATATTTTTGTTTTATTTTATTTGGCAACAAGACTGAACGCTTCTTTTTATTTGGAGTTCATAAAACCTAAAAAGTATTTCACGCCCAAAAGTTTGGTTATATTGCCTAAATCGTACAACAAGAAAAAGTTAATGAGACTGTTTTGGGCACCATGACATTTTTAATTCGTGCGATATGGTTTTGCACGAAAAGACTTAACGCCTGAAAAAATATGTACCCACATGACGCCTAGATTAAAATTCCTAGGACATTGGAATGATTTGACATTTGATAAGTTGAAATTTAAAACTCACATGATTGTACGTTTTCGATTTTGGCTAATAACGTTTTATTAAATACCAAATGGAAGTCATTGTTCTATCTGTATGTTTAAAATTTTTGACATTTCATGATGGCCCGTTGTTTTAATGTCCTTATATTATGAATTGTTGTTTTTAGAGATAAGTTTATGGGTTCATTCGTACTTCTATACGTCCTATTGTTCGGGTTACTTTTTTCCGTTAGTGATATCTGAAGAACAACTATCAACTTAAGCTGATAGCAAAGAAAGAGAGGATTTGAAAGGAGATGTCGGTGTACATTGGTTTTAAATTAGTGAATTTAGTGATTGCCAATGACTGGGAAAGATAGAGTATGGTAAGGCATTCCACATTCGCGTAGTACGGCTAAAGAACGAATCTCTGTATTTGTCATTATGACCGAAGTTGGACTCGAGGACGCACCGATGATTATTGTTACAAGCGCAAGTATTAAATTAGCACTGTTAAGGTAAGGAATGGAGCTGGATATTTCTCTAGAGCATGAACTTTTAACATATCGGTAAGGGTGATACAAGAAACTTTTCGACGATGCTTAAACGACGTAAGTGAAACAAAGATGATATTTTGAATAATCAATTGTTATGATCTACGTTCAATAATGTTCAAGAGGCTTAAGTAGGTTGCAGGAACACCAGCCTGCAGATGAGACTCAAGCTTGGGACGTATATAGGTCTTGTAGATGACAGCCAGATCAAGGGGGGAGGGGGATGTTGGAAAAACGTCTTGCATTGTATTAGAAAACCCAAAACCATTTCGCTGTATTTTTGGCGACATCGCGTATGTGATCGTTTTAAAAAAGGTAGTTAGTGACACAAGATGAAGATGTTGAGTCATATTGTTGCAAGTTTCATCCATGGATAGTAGCAAGGGGGGTATAACTCGATTTAACGATAGAAGACATTGAGTTTTTGAAGCATTAAATTTATTTCTTATTTCGCATTGTACAAAGCTGTTAATTTAATGAGCTTATCATATCTTGTAGTTGCAGTTCCACATTCGTAGAAGAGGGATGAGAGTCTGAAAACGAATATGAAAACCTAAAAGTACTATCGTCAGCTCAAAAATTTTATTATAAGAAATTGCAGACAGGAATTCATTAATAAAAATAAGAAACAGTGTCGGAGTCAAAACGGAGCCCTGGAGCACACCAGCAATTATTTTATAGACTTTATACTTAGAACCATCCAATGCTACTTGTATTAAACGGTCAGAAAGGTTATTTCCAATCTTACGAAGGATAATTTTATCTTAGCCAAAAGATAAAAGGGCTATTAGCTACGTTTTTCTAGCCTTGGAAATAAGGGACTACTGGTGCAATTGGAGGATTCGACTTTTAAAGAGAGGGGCTGGACAAATGCTGAAAAGAACAGATGAAAAATATTACGCAGTTGTTTTGATAACGTTGAAAAACACAACTTCAAAATAATAGCGGGGAAACCATCAGAGCATTGACTTCAAATCTTGGAGTACATTTGGTAAAATTATATATGTCATTTCATTTACAGTTTTATTTTAACTAATATTTAAAATCCTTCTAAAACATCACGTATAGTACCTTACGTCGTGATAATCTCGACTAAAAGTATGACACTTTTAATATAATGTTCAATTTGTTTGGCTTTATCAAAGATTACGTCTTATTTCAGTATTAAAAACAAGTTTAACTATGTATGATTACTAGAACATTTTATATTTTAACAAAAGGCGTAAATCATTCGAAAACTACCAGTGTTTTTCGTTAGAAAAAGTAACCAAAATTGTAAATATGTTAGAAGAAAATTGTAACAAATTTTAATGCTTCAAAAGTATCGATTCAGAACAATGGCTTTCGGAAATGATTTATGAAAACACTATTAACGTAGTACAAAAGATTCAAGTTCGAAAAACTTAAAAAAATAAAATCTAAAACTTTGTCTAAAAAGGCTTTTGCAGTATTTCATTTACTAAACATGGTTATTAAGATCATACGAATTTGAAGGCTTATTAAGAGTCAATTTCTTACACTTAAGTTCTCCCTGAAATAATATCAAGATAATTATGTAGGTATTTCTGTTGAGTTAAATAAACTTTTATGTTTATTTTAAATAATGTATTTAATTATCCTTCAATAAAAAAAGTACACAATTGCTGAATTCAAGTCCTTAAATTCAAAGTTATCGTTTAGTATCGTTTTATTTTTGGAAAGCTAAAAACAGCCTTTATATTTATCGAGGTCCTCTCATCAGTAAAAGGTAAACAAAAAAGGGAAACTCTCCCAAAAACCATGAATCAACGAAATGCTTAAAATTTTCAAATAAAATTCTAAATCATTTAAGAATTGAATTCCTTTTCCTCAAAGATAAAAGAAAACTTTCCTACAAAAAAAAAAAACAATCTAAATAAAAAACAAATAGGCAGAGGGGTTAATGGAAACTTTTCTTAAGCAAAAATTTTAACTTAGACGAAAAGTAAACAAACAACAGCAGAAGAAAATTATAAGAAAAATAAAACACATTTCCATCCCTTTTTTTGTTGGCTTGAATTGTGTTGGATTCCGAATCAGAGAAAAAAAAAAGTATATAATTCCCAATCAGACATGACTGAGTACAACGTCATCTTAGCACAAACCATACCCAACAATTCTCCATCATCAACTCCTGCTACACGAAGTACGACGACGACGCGACGACTACTTCAAAGACGTTTCAAGGCAAAACCATTGAATAACTTTTCTTTCAAAAACAAAAACAACAACGATTATTATTATTATTTAAGCCATCCAGCTTATTAAGTTTTCTTCCATTCCCGTTCCCACAACCCATAACCCATACCTAAACAGACTCTTATACTCTTTTAGTCAAGGACCTGAAGCTGCTAATTTTTGGAGGGTGATGGCATGGTGTGTTTTATATATTCAACCCTTCAATTACGACCAACTGTTTTTTGTTTATTTTTGACTTTAATGATGGCCAAGCTATAACCTTAAAAATTAAAACAAATTCTGAAACCAAAAACTCAAGAAAAAGAAACGAAAAAATAAAAAGACATCGAAAATGCAAAAGACTAACTAATTACAAAAATTCTGCACGTGCTTTTAATTTTCCCAATAATCTGTCGTTCAGTGGGTACTAAGTATTACTTTAAGAAAAACTGATTATAAAATCTTTATACAAAAAAATAAAAAACATCCTTTATTGTGGAATCTAGAAGCAGGAGCAGAAGTACCAAGAAAAAAAGGGTTTAGCTATGGTCGCTTCATCAATGAAATAAAAGGGTTAAATAGATTTTGCTAATGCTTTATGCATAAGATAACAAAAAATTGAATGGAAGTCGAAAAATAAAATTGAATAAGGTTTATCTTTCAAAAAGCTACAAAACAAACAAATTTTGAAAACAAGTGACTTTTATGGAAAAGGGATTTAGAAAAAGGAAAAACAGGCTCAAAAACACTCCACAAACATTTAAGAACGATCAAGAAATTGACTTATGTACTTTACATTTTTGGAATGTAATTTAAAAAAATCAAAATGAAAACACTGCTAAAGAAGCTATTGGTGATAGGTTTTAACTTAAATAAGCAAATAGCCAAAACCTGGAAAACCTGGTGGTATTGGCAAAAGTCAACTTATCAACTCATCTGACTGCAATCAAAATTAAAAAGAATTAAGTTTGATCAACCAATTCTTGGATTTCTATAATAGTCGGCTTAATCCCCTCTTGTAATGTGATGAGAAATAATGCCAAGCTTCAAGAATGATCAATTTAACGTGGAAAACCGGCGGCGCATAGTGGCTGAAGAAAGAAAGTTTTCGAAAATGCAGAATTGAAGACATTACTGAGTGAAGATTAGCGTAAAACATAAAAATAACTGGAAGTAATACAGCAAGTGTTCAAAACATCACAAAGCCTTTGTTATGTTTCAGAAAGAAGAAACTTGGGTTCCGTATGAGTTGAAACCAAGAGGCATTGAACGGCGGCGGCGTTAAAGTGTTTGTTAATAGTTGCTTCAGAGGCAAAAAAGAAATCAAACCGAATATTCACGGGTCCAAAATCATGCTCTGCATTTGGTGGGACCTGCTCATCGTTGGCGTGTGCTATGAAGAGTTAAATATAAGTGAAACAATCACAGGTGATCGAAATCAAATAATGTGTTTGAATCCGATATACACCGAGAAGCACCATAACGTAAATTTGCAGAACAACAAAGCTCGACCCACGTTGCAAAAGTGGTCAAAACGTACTTCGAAACTTTAAGTTGGTAAATGTTAAGCCTAAACCAGCCGCTCAATAGACCTTGACCTGGCTTACTTAAACTTTTGGCAAGTCGATTCGTGGATCGACTAAAATATGAAGAATTCCTTTGACGCGGCATTTGTACGCCGCCCGAAAGATGGAAGAAAAAAGTGACCAGCGAAGGACAATACTTTAAATAACATCTGTGCAAGCTTGAGAGTTTGTTGATGCAGAAGCAATCTCGTGCTAACCTACTTTTGCATTTTATTTCGTATAACTTGAGGACTTGACAGTTAATGTACGAAAAACCATATTTTGACATTTGTATCATTTTATTGTTTTGCGTTGGCGTATTGTCCAGAAACTGTTTGGTTCGATATTTGAGATTTACATATATCTGTTATCAGTTTCCGACATTAACTTAAGTTTGCAGCTGCACGTAACGCTAGTGTAGCAGTTAATATTTCAGGAGTGCTAAGTCGATCACCAATCTCCTTTTTTGTGGTTCTTAGCCTAATCTTGTTATAATTTAGATATGGTCGCTGAAAATCGAACTTTTGATTAATTTACTTAACATAGGTGACAGACTATACAATACTTAAGTATTAAGCGATATTTTCTCCAAAGTTTTATACATAGGGGTAGTTTTTAATGTTTATAATTTTACTTCAAAATCATTTTTGAAGTTGTAAACCTGGTCGACAAGGTTTTCTTACTGTCAAAAAAATTGGTTTTAGTGGCTTTAATTCAACTCCGACTTAAAAATTAGTGTATCACGTCAAGTTTTTCAGGAATTACTATGTACAAAACACGTATATAAAGCTTCCTGAGGCTTTGAAAAGCTTTTTTGCTATAAAATCCGTGATGGTTTTCCAAAGCAATAATTCTTTTCTTCAATATTCAGTAGAAATATTTTTTTAATTTTATAAAATATTCCAAAAATCTTCATAAATATATTGATTTCAAATGTCTAACAAAAATCTAAAACCAGTGAACCTACAACGGTTTTCAACAAAAAAAGGCTTGGAACTACATATTCAAAAGTAAGTTTTGTTCTTGTAACGAAACTGCTTTCTAAACAATTTTATTTGATAAAGTTTTTGAAATTTATTACAAAATTTAAAAAATAATAATGAAAACGGGTATTTTTAAAAACTGAGCAAAGAGTTAAAATTTAAGATTTTTTTTATTTTTATCTAGTATTTTCCATAGCTATAAACATATTAATTTCAAGATTTGCTCTGCTCAAAATTTCAAATGGCTAATTAAACATTCAAAACTAATGAGAATTTTTGGAAACAGTTGCAGCATTTTGAAGGGTTATATTTCAGAAACCTGAAATGATTGAGAAATTTAAAGGCGAGATTCGATATTTGGTCCTCTTTACATCAAGAAAATAGTCATTTTATCGACCAATGTTATATAGAGGGTGGTTAAATTTTAAGGGCCGATGTTGAACGTGAACCTCTCATAAGCATCAAGTTTCAAGTTCGGCATTTAATTCGATTAACGCGTTAAAGATATTTAGGTAGTCTTATTTGAAAATGGGCGTTCAAAACTAAATGTATATCGTGCATTTTGGGATTTTTCCGTACAATCTGAAAAAACACTAGTGAATGCTCCTACTGTAGAAAATATTGCTGCTAGCTGTGTACTTCAACTCGACATCCTGCCAAACAATTTTGATGGTCGTGTTATCTCACGTGGTGGCGATGTCAATTGGCCGCTAAGGTCATATATTATAAGACCGTTGGACTTCTTTCTTGGGAATTATTCAGAAGAAACGAAGGTTATCTCACGTGGTGCCGATGTCCATTGGAGCCAAGGTCATGTGATTTAACACAATTGGACTTCTTTCTTTGGGGTTACTTAAAAGATAAGGTTTACGTCGATAAGCCAGAAACAATTCAAAGGCTAAAGGATAAAATAATTCGGAAAATTAACGTCATAGAACCTATTGCCTCAGAGTCATCGAAAATTTGGGCCAACGGATGGTGATGTACCGTCAAGGTTGCGGGGGCTATTTTGCCAATATTTTGTTTCATATATAATTGAATCATACCAATATAATCATTATAAAGGCAAATAACAATAATTTCTTAAAAATTGTTTGCTTTATTCAAAATCAACATCGGGCCTCAAAATTTAACCGACTTTTATAAACTTTTATGATGTATTTTAGTAATGAATAGATATTTTGAATCAGTAAATTGGAAACAAAAATTTAAATTGTAATAACTAAGAGACAGCTTTTACTATGTTTCGGAATATATTGGATCAGGCTGTTTTTAATTTTGTTCCCACAAAGAAATTTAAAAATTCAAAAATACCGATTTGGTTTAATAAAAGTTTATCAAGGCTTAAAAATGTTTTGATTGAACTTCATGAAAAAAGTAAAATTTCTGTCTTTATTCGCGAACTAGGAAAGAGTATGAATTTTAAAAAAAATTTACTTATAAACAATATATTTGGTCTCTGAAGTCGAAAATAATAGTAGCACCAGATTATATTCCTCCACTTCTTTAAAAAATAATTTAAATACAATTCAGCAGCCCCGCTGTGTTATATTTTCAACATGTCTTTGCGAAAAGTTATATTTTTGGATACATGGAAACATTCTCTGATTACTCCTCTGCATAAATCTGGATCTAAGGGATCTGTGTAAAATTATAGACCTATTGCTTAACTTAAGTTAATTTCCAAAAGTATTTGAAGCAATTGTTAAAATAAACTGTATAATTTATTTATAAATCATATTTCTCAGCATCAACATGACTTTATGAGTGGTAGATTGACAGCAACCAATTTATCAATATTTACAAATTATTGTCTTGGAGTTTAGAAAATCGCTTGCAAGTCGACGTTATTTACACAGATTTTTTAAAGGCATTTGATCGTGTGCAACACAATATTCTTTTAAAAAGCTTAACCTGCTAGGTTTTCACTCTGCTCTCCTTGACTGAAATATAAGTTGTTTGGTTGGACGTGGTCAATATGTTAAAATTGGTGATGTTTTATCAAATAAAATATTAAACTTTTCAGGTGTTCCTCAAGGCAGCCACCATAGGCCACTCCTTTTTATTCTTTTTATTAATGATTTGCCAAATTATATTTCTTATGCAAAGTGCCTCTTATGTGCCGATGAGTTCAAGATTTTAAGCTGTGTAAGATCTTCATTAGATGCCAGTAAAATTCAAACTGATATTGACTGCATTGTTAACTGGTGTGCTATGCATGGTTTATATTTCAATATTAAAAAATGCAGTGTTGTTAAATTTTTTAAGATACTAAATCTATTAGGTTTCAATTACAAAATTGATAATCATCCATTACAAAGGTTAACAAGACAAAAAGATCGTGGAGTTATCTTTGACTATAAAATGATTTTTTCGCTTCATATTGACCACGTTATTTCTAGAGCTAACGCGATGATGGGTTTTATATCTAGAAGTTCTAAGTCTTTTGAAGATCTGATACTCTAAAAACCCTTTACTTATCCCTTGTCAGACCTTTGCTGGAGTATTGTTGCATTATAGGGTATCTCTTTACTCAATCAAGTATCCTTAGGATTGAAAAAGATCAGAAAAGATTTACAAAATTCTCCTTACGTAAGGTTTTTCGAAACTCAGATATTCCATCTTATGAGACCAGGTTTAAATTAATTAATTTAAAACCTTTAGTGCAGAGAGAAAAGCTATATTCGATACTCTTTGCTTTCGATGTTTTGAATTCTAACATGGATTGTTCTACTCTGCTATCAATGTTTAATATTAAGGTACCTTCTCGTAGTTTGCGACCTAAATATGGAAATTTTGTACATGTTCCTTTTCATAGTACAAATTATGCCAAACACAACCCAATTACTGATTCCTGTATTAATTTTAATGAATTTGGTTTTTTAATTGATTTTAAAAATAGTAGGTTATATATTAAGAAAAAATTATTTTATTTATTATAAACTGTATTATTTTAAGTTAGTTATATTTAACTTATATGTTAAAAATCTTACTATTATTTGATTTAAATGTAGTTTCTATAAAGTCACTTAAAAGTTACTTGAAAGACGAAAATAAATAAGTCATAAATAAATTATTTTCTAGGCTATCTGCAAATACTCCTACAAATCTATTTAGATATTAAGTTTTCTTTCGATTCATTCTCTTACCATGGTTTTATTTTCAACCTCAATTGAAAAACAAACAAAAAGTTATCTGCTTCCTCCAAGTTCTAAAAACATAAGAATATTCGTATTATCTTTGAAAAACGAAAAGAGTGTGTACACTTACATTTATTGAAGTTTCGTTACGAATACGAATATTACTCTTTCCAATGTGATGCATAAACTCTTTTGCAAAACACATTTTCAAAACCATTTGACACTTAAAAGTAAAATGTGTAGGTACTTGTACTTAAATATCTAAAAATGTGTGTATACCGACATTAATTTCAAATGAATCTTAATTCACCACGAACAAAAAACAGAAATAACAAACAAATGCAAAACAAATTTATATTTAAAAATAAAAGTTAAAAACTTCACACTCTTGATGGCATTAAAAGGGTAACATAAAATTCACAGCAGCGAAACACAAACAAAAACATACAAAATAAAAATAAAATATCCTGAATGTTTATGTTCATAGCCATCTCCAATACATACATATAGCAAAAATTTCCATTCCATTAAGCCTTTCGGGATGAATCTCTGTTCGAAAAATGTAAAAGGGAATTCTGTCTCGAGCAGGTGCGATACAGGAAAAATTCCACAATAAATCTATTTCTTCGTCAAGTGTGCTGAAAGGATTCTCGCCGAGTGCTGATGGGTTGTATATATTGGATGTTGGAGGATGTTGAATGTTGGTATGAGGAGAACAAGTGGTCTGATGGTGGATATGTTCAATGTACGAACATCCCTATATCTACTTTTGTCTTGTGTAGTTCCTCTCGCTATATATCACACCAAAAGTCGAAAATCTCAAATGAAAAGGAAGCAAACGAACGGAACGGAACCAACCAAAGGACGACTGTTGTACGTATTGAGAATAGTACTAAAATATACATATCTACATATAGAAGGGAACATAACACATACAGAAAAAAAAAATAAAGGATAATAGTGTTGTTATGCAAGACTGATCCTGGTTTAACTCCGAACTTGTGGAGAACTTTCACAGTACTTCCTCGCTACCACATACACCTGTTCCAAAAAGGTATCTACATCGACAAACATATATACAGACACTCTAATACGTTTAAACTTTTATCGAAGAAGACGAAAAAGAAAAAGAAGAAGCAAAAGCAGCAGAAGAAGAAGAGCTGCAAATGAATAATCCTTTTTTGGTAGGAGTTTTCCTTTTGCATTTCCCGTTAACTCATCGCTGTGAATACAGGATGTGCACACGTCTGCGGTGTGGTCTAGGATGACTGCTGGTGTCGGATTGTTGCACACAACCCCCAAGCGGCAGGCTAGGAGAAAGGGGGGAGGAGGTATTTTCAATTTCCTTCAATTGGCGAAAGAGCGTCATATTTTACAATAAGGACCTACCTATACCTTTCGTATATTTTCTCTAACCCTGCTTCGAAAATATTCTGCAGCAGTCATTTATGGCAGACAGACATTCGAAAAGGCTTTTTACAGTATACAGAAATTAGGTATGGGGTTAGACGGGGGTATGGGTAAGTCCTGATGGAAGAAGTTCTGGTAGCTGGTGCTGATATACATATATGTATGTAGCGTGCACTGCGTAGGAAAGTAGAAATTAAGGGAAAAGAACGTTATGCTGCTGCTGCTTGCCATTTGGCAAATGCTTCTCATGTCCAGTTTGAAAGTCCGGAATGGTATCTACTTTCTATATGGGTAAGGATATATAGAGAGTCCTGAGCATGTGATATATATATAAAACTAAATGTTAGTGCGGAGAAATAAAACAAACTTCTACCATTAGAACTATGTTGAGAATCTTTTATACAGGATCAAATCCTGATGATGATTTTTTCGTCCTTTTTTTTGGGGGTTCTTTCGTTTTTGTTTAACGAAACGGGATGCCAAAACTACGATGAAGTCAAGCAGAAGTATAGAAACTTGGTATGTGCTGCAGCTGGAACCAAAGTTCACATCTAAAATTCTATTTAGTTCTTAATGATTGTTCCTTGCTTCAATAAGAGACAGAATGAGAAAAACGAAGATAGACCATATCAAACATACAAACACACACACACATCCTATATCCTGATAATAGAAAACCCGGGAAAGTCGGCCGCCATTTTAACAGTGCTGCCAGCAGATTGTGATGTGTATTTCCATTAGCTTTATTGATTAAAACTTTTTTTTTCCGAGTTTAAGGTGGTAGCGGCGGCGGCGGTGGCAATGTCGGATGGGGATGGTTTGAAAACTCTCCAAGGATATTTCGTTCTTGCCATATTTTTCGCCGTCGCTCCTTTTATTTTATACTTGTTTTTCTTTTTTTGTTTGGATACACCAGGGAACTGTATAGTGATACTCTTGTTCTATCCCAAAGAGGAGGATTTTGTGTATATTTCTTGTATTTTGGGTTTGCTCTCCACTTTGGAATATATCCTGCTTTTGATATTGAATATTTGGATCCTGTACTTTTGTCGAGAGGATATTTTTTTTCAGAGCTCTGTGGAAGGAATGGGAGTGAGTAACGATTGGCGACGGGGGATTTCTTTCGTAAACAGGCGTGCTTTAATGATATAACTTGAGGGAGGGTAGAAAAGAGGGGGGATTTAGAGAGTTATAAAGGACGAAGATAAGTTTTGCGTGGAACAGCATTTCTATATTGGATTGGGTATATGTTTTTTTTTCTTTCTTGTTTTTTTGTTCTTTGAGGGATTTTAAAAGTTCCTTATTTTTTGTATGTGTCTGTTTTTTTTTTTAAGGATAATATAAGGAAACTGAATAATAGTATCTAAATGAAAGAAGGATATAGGTAAAATGCTTTGATATTTCTATATAGTAGTAGTAGTTCGGATTGATACCTCTCTGTATATCAACTTATGCTATATAGGATAAAGGTTAGATAGGTACCGATTCTTGAGTTTATTGTAAAACATTAAAAAAGTAGGTACCTATAGCAGTTTTTCTGTCTTTCAATTTGAATGGATTTTTTTCAAAAACAATAAGAACGAGTTTCATGGTTTTTAATATACCCGAAGGAATGTTTTGAAAAATAAAATAGTACTTGGGTATATGAAACAAAATTAAACATTTAGTTGTGTTTTAAGTTATATCGATTCGATTTTCAGTTTCTTACAATATATCATGTGGTTTATTGGTATAGGAAATTATAGGGACATTATTTTGTAATGGGAATTATTTCTCAAGAAAAGGTTTCGGAATAATTTTCTGAGAGAACTGCCGGTATCTAAACTTTTGAGGCCGACGCATTGAAGAGGAACTGCAGATTCAATCACAATTATTGCTACAAAATGAGAGAGCAATTTAAGAGGACGTGGACTTACCATTTAAATGGCGTCTTTTTATTAGTTTCATCATTTGGTAAGGGCCGTTTAATGTTTTCCAAAACAGGGGTCTTATATTCATGTAATTTATTCAGCCTATTTCGACAAATCACTATTAATGATTTGCCATTCACTAACACTTCACGGTCGTCATAATTGCCATATCGAGAGGACTGTGGTGGATAAGTCTGAATGAGCTGGTTCAGTAACTACCTCATATTCAAATGTTTATGAAACACGAGGTCCTTTAAAATATCCAGGTATCTAGTAACAGGCCAAAACATGTTAAATTTTTGTATAGTGATTAGCATCAACTGATTCAAATGAAGTGTTGAGGGTGCACTGAATTTTCATCGAAAAATCATCATTAGCGATAAGGTTCATTTCTGGAGTAAAAGCTGACGAAAACATACTTTTTTAAAATGAGGAAAGTACCAATCTACATGAGATCTAAGAACGTCAACCATGTCTCGAATTTGACATGGTTTTGTAATTACATTGACTTTGAAAACAATACTCAAAGTAATCCAGGCACATCGATGCCAAAGATATCAACTGGAGATTGGATTCCAGCTCCAGGTAAAAGTTGTTGGTGGTAGCAAACGGGAGAGGGGAAGGGGAGAGGTCTTTCCACTTTTAATACCCATCTGTTTCAATCCATGCCACAGCGGATAAATTTTCTGAGATGGAATCAACGGTGGCGTTCCAGTTCCAGTCAAGTTGAACAACTAAGTGAACACCTTATAGGGCTTCTACGACAAATTTGGAGTTCAGGGCTGTAAGGAGCGGTTATGTCAACTCTTGTCTTTGGAGTTTAAACTTAAGGATCTGGTCTATCAGGTTGAACATAGTGAATAAGGGTACATTTCTTATCACGTAAAGAAAAAATTAGTAGCGAAGCACCAACAAGCTTCGGATACGGACCGATTTAATGTTGAAAACCAACCGAAACGATTTAAGGAGAACAAATTCCGGGTATACACGTGGAATATTTGGTCCCTTAATAGACTACGTACAACCAAATAATAAGGGTGCCCGAGTGTGACATAAAACAGGATACAAAACTACGATATTTACTATTGTCACTGTTACCGAAAAAAACAACAGCCCACGTTGGAGCCAGATTAAGGCAGCAAGTCTTGAGCTATAGGTGCATCAACGAGCGCCTCATGACCATCCGCATCAATGCTGAATACGGCAACATAAGCCTAATATGCGCACAGACCCCCACAAAAGAAACAACACCAAGGATAGGTTTTTCGAGCTTTTAGATAAAACATATGAGCAGTGTCTTACGATATTAAAATTGTCCTTGGCTAAACGGTAAAACTAGCCAGCACGTGTTATCCCTACCTCAAAATTTACAAAGAAACTTGAAACTCTTCAGATTAAACTACCGTCAACCAGCTTGACCATATTGGGATCTATACGCTTGCACCACCGTGGATGTCCAAAACTTTCGATTAGCGACCATCGACTTAGACCTCTACCTCGTTGTAGACAAAGTAGCACTTCGGATTTCCAGACATAAGGCAAATCAAGGGGATGCAAGTGATTGTCAAATCCTTCTCCGACCGAGTCACTGCCAAAATGTATCGAGAACCAGTGTCAAAATCGTCAAGATACAATCAGAGAAGCCGCTTCTGAAGTGCTGGGTTTCAAACAGTCACCACCAAAAAACTCCAGGCAAATGCAGCCAAAAACCAAGCACGCAAAAACGGCCAGAGATGGCTGAGTCACGTAGAGCGCATGAAAAAAATTCTCTGGCTTAGAAAGTCTTGGAATCCAGAAACGCGCAGTGGGGGAAGGCCAAGGATACTAAGAAAATGTAAAGGATATGAAATCCAGTGGTTTCATTAATACATCTATGAAAACTTATTTTCAAAGTAATTGGTAATAGTAATTGCAGCCTACACATTCGGTTTTTTTCATAAGGCCGAAAATGAATTATTTCAAACGAAGTGTATTTAAAAGTCAGTTGCTTGGCGTGGCGTTGTGACCCTAACGTTTTGTTAGTTTTACATGGCTATACAGGGTTTTTCAACAGGGACGCTATAAAAATAGAGCTGCAGGGACAGCAAACGACGTAATATTTCTTGCCGTTCTCATTTCTCTTGAGTAAGGTTTACCATTTCATAATGGGAAGATAAACGAGCCAACAACGAGTCGAAATTATTAAAACTTACTACCGAAATTCTGAGTCAGTCAGAGCGCTACGTCCAATTTATGGTCGACAAAATCGTCCTAGGAGATCATCAATTGAGCGTTTAGTGGCAAACATTTGAAACCACAGGCACAATACAAAATGTTCCCGTGCCAATGAGACAATGAAGTGTCGGGAATATTGCTGTCGCTGAGGCTTCAGTTGCAAAAAGCCCAAATGTGTCTCTCATACGTCGTTCTCAAGCGTTAGGCATCTCTGTGACATCGGTGTGGCAAAATTGCGAAACATCTTGGCCTTCATGCTTACAAGATTAAGGTGACGCCAAACCTGAAGCCCCTTGACCACCACAAGCGTTGTATATTCGTGAATCGGGCTAAATGATTCGAATTTTTATCGAAAAATTATCTTTAGCGAAAAGGCTCAATTTTGGCTGAATGGCTTCGTCAATAAACAAAATATGCGGCAATGGTCAGGCAGCAATCCACACGTACTCCATGAGCCATTATTACATCTCGAAAAAATTACGCTTTAGTGTGGTTGTGGGCCGATGGTGTCATTGGGCCGTACTTTTTTCATGATGATCAAGACCGTTCCATAAAACCGATCATATGGACTAGGAGGACATGTGGTTCGAACAGGACGTCGCGACACCACAAGCCACACAGCAAATTTCACAATCAATTTATTGGAAACGAAGATTGGAGAACGTTATCTCACGAAATGGTCTAGTCGCTTGGCCGCCTCGGTCGTGCTATTTGACACCGTTAGACTATTTCCTGTGGGGCTACGTCAAGTCTAAGGTGTATGCCAACAAGTCAGGGATTGATGAACTTCTTACGAATATCGAACGTGAAATTGCAGTTGTATCGGCCGATTTATGCTTGAAAACCGTCGAAAATCAGGTTCAGCGTTTGGTTTGGAATAAACAATTTCATTGATATCCAAAGCATTTTTTGTCTTATTAAAAAACAAACTTTGTTAGCGCTCTTTTTGAAAAAAACTCAATTTTAATTGAATTTTGGTATTATTGAAATTAAAGAAGTTCATGCTCTTTATTTCTTCACCAAATTGAAAAATAGTATCATTTGATCAAACTTGGAAATGTCAACGTGATTCCTTTGAAATCTCTTCGAAGGGGAACAGTGAAAGACCAATGATTTGCCAATAATCCGGAAACGGATTTATGCAAATATCAAACTAAAAGTTATTGCATCAAGACAATCTACAATTTCTCGCAGAATTGGAGTCAGAGAATGCGCTTCTGTGAATTAAGCCTTAGAGAACATTCGAACAACTTGATAGTTTATAAAATGTGGGAGTTACTAATTAAGTCATAATTAGTGGAAAATATTGAATTGTGTAAATTTGGTATTTAAATAATCAATTTATCTTCAGCTAATTGTACAAAAATGAACAAAGCATTATTTAGATTTTAAATTTTTTAAATTGAGCAGATTTACGCAATGTAGGCATTTTTCAGGGTTAACTTTAAGATAATGAACAAAATTGAGTTAACATCCAAATAGCTTTGTTCTTTTTAAATACGTCAACAAAAAAAGCGATGTGCACTCAGGCGTATACTTACTATTTGTTGTTTGAAGTTCATGAGTTTATTTAATTTTCTCAGATTTTTGTTTTGTATAAACACTAATTTATTTTATTTTATTTCTAAGAATTTTGTTTGTAAAATTACAATTATTTTTTTAGGACTTTAACAAGAATCCTAAATTTAATCAAGAAATCAAACAAGCGCATATGCATATTGTTTGTTTTTAAGTCCGAGTTCATTTAAATTTCGACTATAGTCGAATTTGTATTAAAAGAAATTTCACCTGCGGGTCATGGGGATTTTAACTGAAAACAAATTCTTGGAAGGAAATTGTATTAAGTATAAAAATTAAAAATTTTCCAGTGCGCTTTTCCACGAAGCAATTATTTTTCGAGGCATGATGGTCCTGTAGATTCTACTTTTCAGTCTAAAAGTGTTTTTAAAAGCTTTTTGGATGAAAAATCAAGGTTTTTCATTACAATGGTTAAAATATATACAAACGAGTTTCCTTAAGCCAAAAAAAAAAATATATTAAACTTTAAAAAATGTTGAATTTAAAAATTTCAAGAGCACATCTCTGGCGACTGCAGCATCATATAAAATTGTATGCATTTGTCTCTTCTTTTTTCTGCCAAGTCTATTTGCACATGAAGAACTCATCTTCTTTATTCTCAAATAAAAATGTGCCCAACTTGAAAACCCTTAAATATCATCCTTTAGCTATAAAAAGGAAACATTAGAGTGGTAAAGTATTTCAAATAACATAAAAGAAAAATACAAGAAACAAAATAAAATATAAAAACTATCTTTTTTAGGTTACGTCTCTTCCACAAGAGTGAAAAATATTCTCACAGGATGGACAAAGATGACGTTGTTTTTGCTTTTTTCTTTCTTGTTTCTACCCAACATCCGGCCAAAACGGAAAGACATTATTCCATTCTCTCTGACGGTGTTATATGTCCACCCTTTTTTAAGAGGCAAAAATAATATAACTAAAAAAATATACATACTCATACATTTTTACAATACAGAATACGGAAACACTATCCCAAGGAAATCACATAAAATGATGTAGGTATAGGTCTGTATCTCCATGTATGTACGTAGAAATGTCCTTCTTTGCTCAAGGAAATAAAATAGTTTTAACACCGAGCGCCATTGTAGACACACTCGTATATCCTTTTCGTTTTTGCATCAGAGCTTAAATTCATTCAAGAAGTATTTATTCAGACTTGCATGCATGCTGGTGGCGCTCTTTAAGAGCACACAAAAGTTTAATATTCTTTAACAACCCCTCCACCCCTTTTACACAGCCACAAGGACTCCACCTTAGCACCACCGAGAAACGTATAGCGACACTTCATGATTATGTGGATGATGGCGCTGGTTATGGTAATAATAAAAATTAACGACACCCAAAACTAGAGTCAATGTGCTTGTGAAACATACTGATGCAGCAAGGACGAAATACGACGACATGGGATGGATGCCTGTGTCGGTTCCGACGACGACGCCGAGCTGAGTTGGTTGGTTGAAGTAAGACGGGACTGGGATCAGGATCGGGACATGAATAAACGTAGAGCATAAACGGAGAGAGAGCGAATGGCATTGATGGTTTGGCACGGCAACGACGATATCCTGCTGAGTGTTTTGTGCTTTTGTGCGCTGCGATACAACCAAGTTCACATTTTTGGTTTATACAACCGTCTTCCATATTTCGGAAGCGCACAGCGTGAGTAGCAACACAAAAAAAAATTAAATAAATATCCGCATATGAGATTTTCTGTGCTATCTAGAAAATTTAAAATAGGATCACAAGGACAACGAAAGGATGACACAGGAACACTCATGCAGCTTTGGCGAAGGAAGCAAAACAAAAGTCACTTTTATTATTTTTATGACTTTTTCTCTGGAAAGATAAAACAAAAAGAAATACAACGCGAAGAAGGAAGAAAAAGCAAAAATATTGCTTCGTTCGCGAGAGGGATTTTCAAATGTATATACAAATATTTTTTTATTTTTTAGTTGTTGTTTTTATTTTTTAAGGATACGAGTGAAATATTTTTTTGTTTAAATCCCAAAGCATATCCTTAAAAAAAAAAGTTGGAAGCTACTCAAGTCATGCTTTAGTGATTTTATTTATTAAATTTTAGTACTTTCTTGTTTATAGCTGTTTATAGTAGAATATTCCAACGTTAAAGAAGTGCAACGGAAATACAGCTTTACGATACAATCGGAAGAAGGAAATAGAATTTGTGACCTTTGTTCCTATGTAAAAACTGGCGAAAAAGACGAATAAGTTTAAAACTGGACCATTGGAATGAGTGTTTTTCACTTTGTTTGCTAAGTTTTTGGAAAAAAAATAACCTTCTTGAAAAATTCAGAGTAAACAAGGTACCTTTGCTGATGAAAAAGTTATCAAATTCTTTTTGGGATATTGGGAAGAAAACCATTTTTCCTAACGACAAGTTATTCATAACAAATGTCAGTTGCTTTTAATGAGTCATGGATTATTCAAAAACTTAATTTTTTTCGTCAATTGTTGAAATTTTTGAAATTTTTAATATGTGGGATATTCGTAAGCAAATGTAAGGTTATTCACTTTTCACAATTGTCTTTTAGAATGAACCCTACATCAGCTTATACCGTGAAACAAACATTTTTTTTGTGAATTTTGATAATGACCTTTCAAATATTTTGTCTCGAATATCTCACAAAATATAAAATGCCAGAAATATTTAAATGTTTAAGCTCATGCAACAAAAACTTAGTACCTTTAATTAACAGACACTAAATTATTATTTTGTGTGAATATCCCACAAATGAAATGCTTTAAATGTAACAAAATACAAACTTTATCATCTGATTTAAACTTTTAAATGTTTATCATTTCACTGATTGCTGAATTTTAAAAATGCTATATAAATTCGAATGTCCCACTTATTGACAAGTACCTTCAATCTCTTAAAACTTAACAAAACTGAAGTTAAAACTTAAGACCAACAAATTTATTATTCTCTTTTTTAAGCTTATATTTTGATAGGCTTCTCCGAATATCCCTTAATTGTACGAAATACAAAATTGGACTTTTGCTGCTTCCAAAAACTGACAGTTGTTGAAATTCTATTTCTGCCTACAAACTTACTGCATCTGACAATGCTTGAGATTTTGTTTGCTTTGTAAGTATCAATTTTCAGCGAATATCCCGCAAAACAGAAATATTTCGAGACATTGGAAAGAAACACGAAGCATTGATTAAATTAATTTCAAAAAGTTACCTTAACTAATAAATTGATGATAACTTAATTCTTTCACAACTGAAACAGTTTGGAGTTCGAATATCCCATGAATATATACAAGAACGCTTTAAACAAAAAATAATAACCTTGAAATTAAAGACGTTGGGCAACTCTAATAAAGATTTTGTTAATTTCCATATACATATTTATTCGAATTTGAGCATATCCCACGCAAGATTCAATACTCAGAAATATTGACCAATATTTCGAAATGTTTACCGAATTTTTCGAATATACCAATTTTAACAATTGAAGACAAGAAATAGCTAATGTTTTATTCTAATGTCCCACAAATGGGAGGGAAATGAGATTACAGACGTCAACAAAACTTAAACGAAGGCTTTCTTTTCGAATATTGCTTTTGCTTGAATAAACCACAAAAATAAGTTAAAATTGATGAAAATTTAATTCTTTCACAATTAAAATACTTCGGAATTCGAATATCCCATTAATGGAAGAAGGTTTAAATTGAAAAAAAAAATAAGTCTGCAACTCTCTTTAGCATTATCTCGCTGTAGCTGAACTTTAATAAAGATTCTGTTACTTAATTTTCAAATAATTATTCGAATTTTGGGAATATCCCACAAATAACGCAATACTCAGAAACATTGAAAACATTCAAACATTTTGAATCACAAGGATATTTCAATTCAAATAATTGAAATATTCTTGTTAATTTCAAAATAATCTCTAAAACCAAGATTTCATTAATTTGAATAGTAAATTAACCTCTTTTGAATATCCCAAAAGTGGGGTTTTGAGGTTATAAAGCCTTAAGAATGAAAACTATGACTTATTACTGTATTCCTGATGTATTTTAACAACAATTAACTTTATTGTAACACCCTATACCGATTATAATTAAAGTTCAATGAATTATTCAGAATTGAAAATTCGATAAATGCATCCCTCCATCCATTCTGGTCCTGAGTTCTGGACAGTGTATGATAATCATATTTACGTGGTATTATCACCATCACCCACAATACAAAAACAATAACTAAAAAACAACAACTATCCGATGCAATGTTTTCAGTTTGCAAATATTTACTTATTTTTACCCATCCATTCGACACGCGCATCCGGTAATGGTAATGGCGGTGGCGGGTGGCTATACGAGTATCCTTGTGTATGTATAATCAGACCAAAACCAAACTCCACCATACTCCAGAGCGTTTGTCAGTTCCGTTCCAATCCCAGAACCCAGTCGAGGCGGCGGTGGTGAATAACCTGGGTTATATTATTTATTGATTTTTACGAATGAGGCTTATCGGTAGTTGATTGGATTGTTTCCATTATCTCGTCTCGATTGAGTGTGATGATGAGTTGGTCATTCGGATTGAAGTGGATTGAAAGACACATTAAGACAATTTAATTGCGTTTTTGGAGCACCATATAAATCTCCACATATACCTTCATATACGAGGAGTATCTAGTATATGAAAGTTTAGTAGAGGAAGGGTATACCGGCGTCCGGACAGGCCGACAGACCGTCATTCAGAGCGAGAACTAAGAGCCAGAGAGAAAAAGATAGCAATAGATAGAAAGAGAAATAATGGTTATGGCTAAGAGGCGTTTTGCAATTTCAGGATATAAATCGATGTTCATGAATTTATGTGTTTTTGCCTGATGGAAAACACTTAATGCCGCTTAAGTGAAGAACCATTCGGTTAAATTGGTTGTTTGTAGTATGATAAGGATATACCATATCTATAAACACACATAAAGGATAAATATATAAGTGAGGAGGGAGAGTGTGTATAATTCTTTGTTTATATAGAGACTCTAAGGATAGTGTTTACCAATTTGAGGCACTCTTAAGTGTACATATTGGCCGGAGCCGGAGCCAATATGCTTTGAACTATAACTACTAATGCCAACTATCAAAGGTATTTAGGGCGTGTTTTCTGATTATTTAAACTAACATTATGGTCAATAGATGATTATTTGCCATGGCAAAAAGGTTAACAATTAGCGGCTTTGACTTATGAAACATTTTCAATTTTGTGGTTTGTGGAAGTCGGTGTTTATCTTTTTAGCATTAATTTCGTGCGTTGGTATATTGAAGGAAAATTCCGTTTATCGAATATCCTACAAAGTGCATAGAATCTCCCTGAAGAGTTTGATATACTTTTACAATTGGTCAAAATATTGTAAATACTTGGTTATTTACAAGATTAACAATTAGTACACTTTGAAATTCGAAAATCCCACGTATGGATATTCAATTCTGTTGGTTAGTGTGTGTTGGTGAGTATGTTTTATCTTTTAAGCAATAGCATTACTTTGGTACTAAGCCATTAAAGGAAAATCCTGTCAAACTGCTGATTACAGCTAAGTAATAATTCATTTTTTAATCGAATATCCCACAAAAAACCAGTGCTAGACATCACTCTGATTAGTGGTTGAAAAGCTTTTATAATTGAATTAAAAATTGTAAACACTTTATATTTCACTGTTTACTAGATTTTCAGTTAGAACCCGTTGAAATCCGAATATCCCACAAGCAGAAGAATGGTTTAAATAAAAAATAAACAGTTCCCTGATTGTAAAATTATTTATTGAAAATTAAATTTAGGGCATTTAAGTGAAAATCCTGTCGGTTTGCTGACTTCAGCGAATATCCCACAAAAAGAAGAAGTGCTGAGAATCACCCTTAGTAGTTTTTTAAGCTTTCATAATTGATTCAAATATTGTAACAATATAGCATTTCATTATTTTTTACGAGACTTTCAGTTACAACTCTATGAAATTTGAATATCCCACAAATAAAAGAATGATCAAAGTAAAGAGAAATAGGTCCTTGACTCTAAAACTATTGATTTCAGTTAAATTTTAAGGCACTAAAGTAAAAATTATGTTGGATTTCTGCCACAGATTACAAATAATTTAACATCCCACAAAAGAAGAGCGCTCAGAATCGTTCTGGTTAAAATCGTTCTGGTTAAAAGGCTTTTGTTAATGATTGAAATATTGTTATAACTCAATATTTCATTGTTTTTTACTAGACTTTACATTAGAACTCTTAGAAATTTGAATATCCCATATTTGAAAAAATTATTTAAATTTAAAAAAATAGGTCCTTGACTGTAAAATTATTGATTGAAATTGAATTTTAAAGCATTTAAGTAAAAATCATATCAAGTTGCTGACGTCAGCTGAATTATACATTTCGTCCGAATATCCCACAAGAAAACGAGTGCTTTGAATTAACCTGTTTAGTTTGATAGCTTTTATTATTGATAAAAATATTTTAACAAATAAATTTTTCTTTATTTTCAATTATAAATCATTGAAATTCGAATATCCCACAAATGGAAAAATCAAAATAAATATATCCCTGTTTCTAAAATTATAGATTGCAGCTGAACTTTAATGGAGATATAAGCTTTTTTATAAAAAAAAATTGGTTGTGAAATTCTACAAATCATTAACATATGGTTTTTCAATTTCTAACACAGTTTTTGCTGTGTTCTAATCGAAAGTATTTTTTATAATTTAACTGGCAATCGATACTAAATTTTTTTGTTTAGATTTTTATGAGCATCGTATTATCAATCGTTGTTTTTTAAAATTCAAAAAACTAATTCACTTAAGAGTCGGAAGTTTTTAAAACCCAAACAAAGAAAAACCTTTTAATGAATTCCTAGCATAAGTTTCGGCACGCAAATAAATCAACATCCGATGCCATTTGCAATACCTCCGTATTTTTTTTTTGTATTGCTTTTTTTTTCATTTCATACTTTTTGATAACCATTAAAGTTAAGTAAAAAGAAATCACTTGGATTCCACATAGAAAAACAAAAAGAAAATAATAAAAGATTTTACAAAAAAAAGTAGAAGCGAAAAAGGAAAAAGAAACAAAAGAACTATACACAGCCAGTAATTCAAATTCACATTAGTTGTGACCTCCCAGGTCATTAATCATTTTCTGAATAAGATTAAAAAAAAGAGAAATCCATAAGAAAAAGAAGAACAAGAAGAAGAAAACTTCAAGAAAAACTTCTTATACCATCACCAGAAACTTCCTGGCCAGGCTTTTTCTTCATTTTGCTAAAACGGAAGAAAAAGTTAAAATATATACAAAAGAAAAAACTCCATCAACGACTCTCTTGGAAAAACAATAAATCAGTCTGGTCAACCTTGTTTTACGTATAGCCCACATCATCATCCTAGCAAAAAGCTGCCTCTCTTTGTCTTTTGTATATTTATATAGATTGTCGGTATGTGGCCGAAAAGTATAGGTACACCAAAAACGACCTCCTAGAAAAACAATACCTCCACAAACTCTAAACGAAGGCAGCAATGACTACACTTCGACTACGACAACGATGAACTAACGAAGAAAACCAACGTTTGTTTCAGCAAAAACAAACAATTCTCATTAAGACGAAGAACCCGAAGTATGCTTCAAAGCCCTTCCAAAAAAAAAAAAAAAAAAATAGGGTACAACAAAACTTGGACCCCAGAAAACAACACTGAAAATCAACTTCAGTAAACTATGCAAGATGTAAGCTTGGATGGAAAAAACGAATCAAAACCAAAATGAAGATACTCTATACGTAGCAGCAGTTTGATGGTAACATCAGCAGTAGCAGTATCAACGGCCAGTCGGCGTTATCTTAAAGATTCTTGCGAAAACTTTGAACCATAAAACTGTACTAAATATATGTACAGTACATCTTCAAAGGAAAATAAGACTGAAATCCATGCCCATGTGTTTGCCATGGTTGGTTGGGTCCGTTCGTCCGTCCGTCCGATTCCAATTCACTCCCTGGTGATGATGCATCTACAGTTCTACACGAACTACTTTCCCATTGGGGAGGTATTCAAAAATTAGATACAATATTCTGTATCTAAACTTCTTTTAAAGAACGTACAACAATTTTGCTATTAAATATTTATTTATGTAGGCATGTTTTTCTTATTCTTAAACACTGATATATGTCATTATGCAGCGCTTTTTCCTACACCTTGAGATCTTCGATACATCTTCCTGACTTCGTTCACTGGGATAGGATATGCATATGAAGAGCAATTGCTTTAACCGCATACTACCAGCACTAGAAGACAAGAAGAACCAGAACCAACTATACATTCGGCTTTGCTACCATTTCAAAGCTTTTGTCGTTGTTCCTGGTGTTGCTTGGTCGTTTTTATATAGTTTAAGTTTTTTTCTTGCTCCACGAATGCAATCAGGAATTATTTCCGCTCAAGTGATTTAAATAAACTTAAACGAGTAACTGACTGAATGTGTTTGGGTCGTGCATGTTGCAAAGTACACTAAAAAAAAAGGGTTGTTTTTAGAAAAAAGTTCTTATACCTCGAATTTCAAAACATTCTTTAAAAGTTATTCGAAGTGATGAATAAGGTTTCCGAAAACTTGGGTTTACTCATTCCTCAATTATAGCTACTATAAACATAAGATTTCTAAATGAATATTCTAGAGTCTACGAGGTATAAGACATTTCTTGGTAATCTTAGCGCTTTGAGAGTTATTGCGATTAACTAGTTTATACAGGTACATTTCTTGATTGCGAGGTGGGTCCTTTTCGTGCTAATACCTCTTTAAATCCTTCTTTCAGTTATTTCTGCAAAAAAATATCACTTAACTAAGAAAACAAACTGTTAAACTGCAACAATATCAAATTTACAATTTAAATTTATTTAGACTTGAAAAGATTCGTTTTTAGGATTGTTTTTTGAATACGAGGTACTGCAAATTATGAATCGTTATGGAAAGATATCGTAAAGAAATAAAGATTAACTTATGCCCAGGAAGTTTACAAATTCAGTACTTTTTTGTTTTTAAGTTTCTTTAGGATTGTAAGAAAATCTGATAGCTTTAACTTTGAATACCTCATAAGACAAACAAAAACAAACTAAAAATAGACACCAATAAGCTGATAACCTTATAATAGAACCTTTGTTATAGTTTTCACAACCATTTAATCAAAAGAATGTAGTTAATCGAAAATGAATGCGTATTTTAAAATACAATATGTTAGCTTTAGTTAACGAGGTATTAGAATTTGCAAGGATACCAAGGAATTTTCACTGGCTTCCGGTTTTTTTTTTCTGAATACATTTAAACATTTAAAGATAAGAAAACACATTTTTGGACTTACAAAGGCTAATTTAAAAAGGTAAAGCGATTTGCATTTTGAGGTATATAAATGTCAAATTTTATGGACAAATTTAGAGCATTTCAAAATAAAAACATTACTAACAAGTGAAATTTAATAAAAGTCCTATGACTTGAGCGCATTTCATGAGGTATTTTATAAAACATGATAATTAAAGATAATCATTCGATACCTGTTCTGACTTCTATTCTTGTATGAGAGATATTAGAACTTATGTATTACCCATCTTTTCGAGGGATTGTATTGAAGCTTGTTTTGACTAAAGCACGTAAACTACTCACGACTAATAAATTGAATATACATCAATTGTTGTTTAAAATTTCTCCAAGAGGTTTTTTTTCTCCATACTTATGGCTTTTTTTCTCGAAATATTGGGTAAACATTTTTTTTTTATTGCTTAATGGATTATTATGAGAGCCATTTATAAGCCGTTGATAACCCGATTAAGAGCTATTGAAAAGCAGTTGAACAGTTGATAAGTGGGTCATAAGCCGTAATAAGGAGGTAAATGGCCGTGGATAACCCTGTTAAAGGCCGTTGATAAGCCGTTAAAATTATTGATACGACGGTTAGAAGCCGTTGATTAGCCGGTTTAAATAAATCTGCTAAGTCAGTTGAAAGCTGTTAAAAAGATGGTTAGAACCCGGTTAAAAACCGGTTGGAAGCCCTAGATAAGCCGGTTGAAAGCTGTTGATAAATATTGCCATCTAAAATAACTTAGCTGGACCAGGAATCAGCAGTCCAAGGAAGCAATACCTTAAAGACGCTTTTGAAAAGTTAGCAGGCATCGATTTTGAATCAAAAAGATTAATATACGTTTATATTATTCAAAGTTTTATGGAATTGAGTTTGAATTTAAAATCATAGTAAAGAAAAGACTTTTATACTCAAGTCTTCTGTGCCTTCTTTAGCAAGATTCTGGATCCGACGAATGAACCTCAGCTTATTTACACAAGGTATTTCACAAATTGGCTCATGGTTTGCCACCATTTAAGAGATATTAAATGTTTGGTACGAGATATTAAAAATTGGGGATACGAACATTTCGAACATGGAACGTTTTGAGCTTGAGGTGGCTACAAAGAAGGCATTTCATTTTTCGTTACGAGGTATTACGAGGTACTTGCTATAAATAAAGAGATATTTCAGTTAAAAAATGGTCTATACAGTTATTATTTTTTAGCTGTACTGTGAAGAATATCATCAGATAGTCGTCATGAAAAAAAAATTGATTCATTTTACGAGCTTTAAGAAATAGCTAAAAAAAGATATTAATCTCTTCTATATGTTTTCCAACGAACATCTTAAATTTGTTTTCCACAAAATAATAAATATTTAGGTTAAATTATTTTGTAACAGATGGAAACAATTTTAATAAGAATTTCTATTTTCGTGTGATTGATTCAAATATAGACATAAATAGTTTCATCATTAAAACTTCTTTTCAGTGTAAGAAGCTAATGCATGCAAAAATGTTCCTTCTACATCAGGTACGTAGACAACCCGCCTTCTGCTTCAATCTTGAATCCAACAAAAAATATTAAATGTACGTAAGGAGTTTCCTTCGTTTGCAATTTATGGTCTTTGCCATTTGCAAAATAGATATAAAACCAAGGATATGGAGGTCGGTCTTGGAGGTTTCAAAGGTGTGGTGTGTTGGGGTGCTGTTCGCTGCCTTGAAGGCAGTGCAATTTGGTGAAGTTCCATCAGTTCGGTTGCATCTTATGGGGAAAAAAGCAAAAAAAAAAACACAAGAACCCAGAACCGACAATCCAATTCGAACCAGAGGCGTTCTGTTCTGCATTCATAGGAAATCGATTGCCACCACAAAAGTTCCTGATGTGGTGGCAGCAGTAGTAGTATCGTGGATGGTTTGGCATGGCTTGGCGCGGTGGTGGTGGCAGCTGTGAGTTGAGAATCAGAAAGCGTTCCACTGCGGGGCTTTTCCAATGCACGACAACACTCATTTCAAATTGGATGACGACAACAACACGACGAAGACGTAAAAGAAGAAAAACTATAAACCAAAGACGAAGACGTCGACGACGACGACGATGGTGTTAGCTGTTATAGCTTGGTCTGGTTCTAGTATCGTTGCAGTCTTTTATTTTTCTTCTTCTAATTTCAGAGAGTTGTTGTTGTTGTTTTTGTTGGTTTTGACTTTTCTTAACTGATGTTTCTTATGTCGCTGCTGCTGTCTTCTGCCTTCTGCTGTTGCCCTTGGTTAATATTGTAAGGAGTGAAGTATCTCGCTCGCTTCCTTCGTACACAAAACACACAAAACTATTTCCAGCTCCACTTGGAAATGTAAATATGCGCGAACAAGAGTGTTGTAATGCACTGCCTCTATACCGCATGAGACTATGTAAACCTGGGCTTAAACCATGAGGACGACGATGTCGTTTATCTTTTAGGAAGAATTCTTTTTTATACTCTCACCCTATGCGAGATATAAGAAGTTTGCAATGTAAGGCGGTGCGGTGGTGGTGCTGGATGTGACGATGTGAAGGCCAACACCGCCGCTGCCAAGCAACCAACCAAACGGACCAAAAAGGCACACGACTTGAGAATAAAATGTAATTGTAGGGGAGATTCCATTTGGAACTGGTCATATTATGCCGCTTGCAGCAAGTTGTTATCATCATCCGTATATCTCTTCTCTATTCCAATGCCACGGAGAAAGAAAAACAGAGAGGGAGGAAAGAAGTGAAGTGAAGTGAGTGCCAGTTCCGGATGTGTCTTTTTCTTGAAAAGGATAAGATAGTAGTGTAAGAGTACCACTGATGATGGTATAAGAATATTTAAGGACTGCACGAAGTGTGTACAAGGACAGGTGGCTGTTTATCATCAAATGGGCAAAAGAAAATACCTACTACTAAGATGACGACGACTACGACGACGAAGTAGGTACCTACAATCTTATACATCTCCAAGAGCAAAAGAATAAGAAGATTGCTCCAAGTTGTGCAATTATTCTTTCTCAACTCAGTTTTACTGTCTTTTGGAATATAAAAGGAACTAACATCCGGATTCTGTTGCAAGGGGAGATATATATACATGCATTCAATTTTGTTACCTTTTTTTTCTTTAACAAAAAGACTGCTGTTGAACAAAGATTAGATAGTTAATGGCAGGTATAGAAGAGAGTTGGCATTCTTGGGAGGCACGCAAGATACCTAAGTACGAGTAGGTTAAAAGTTTGCTTTTATAGAATATGTTTTTACCTTTTTTGTTTTTTTTTAATTTATTGTGATTGTGAGCTCGAGATTATATAGAGGAAGGTAAGTTTAGCTAATATTTTATTTTAAATGCACAACTTTGACATGGAGCATAACAAGGTGCTAGTTTTTGTTAGTTTTTTAATTAGCCTAATTTTGTAGATTTATGCATAGGTATAAGTGCTTATTTCGTTGATTTATATGTAAAACGAAAAAGTTATAGAAAAATTAAAGACATTTTTTTTTTATTGGAGGTATTAAAACTTAGTTAGAACTAAGACGAGATATTGGTGAAGAAATTTCAGCATCAGGACCTATACAAATATGTGTACGTTTGCGACTTCATTAGACTAGTAAGCAGAAAAACAAGCTTCTGGTTTTGCCATGATTTAAAGAGAAAACAATTCTATCGCTAACGAGTTATTAGAACTATACAACAAAGTTATTTTTTTTAAGGGTTTTTTTTTGTTACTTTTGTTTATTTAACTACTAAAAGCTCGCTTGGACTGAATTTTAAGCAGACGTAAATATTTACAGTCAAAATTTTAATAACTCTTAAGCAATAATTCTCCATCGAGGATTTAGACGCTAACATTTTAGAGGTAGTTAAGGGTTATAAACTTACCAGCTCATTTTGGATAAGTATAGTTCTTCTCATACATATTCTTCTTTTTTAAGAAAATATTTGATTTATAGTACTTAATTGAAGGAACAACCAAGGCGATGATATGCTCTCTTAGAAACACTTGTGTCACCTTTTTTTGAGTAACGTTTTAAAAGTCTATTAAAATAAATTCAAGTTCTTTTGTGACTTTCAAATTTGTATGTTAATGTTTTAATATGTTATCAGTGTTTTGGGATTTGAAGCTGCTTTAATATTACATATACGTTTTCCTTTGTTAGCCTTGTTTTAAATTAAGATGAAATGAAATTTTCCGGGCCGTAACAGTCCGTTTGAGAACTAGGGCCTAGTGACTTACAACTCTCGACCATTCCTGTGTGCAAGTAATGTTGTCAGGAATGGAGGAGACCTATAGTTTATATGATGAATCCGAACGGTTTATTTGAGAAAGCACTTTTTCATGACAAGAGTTACTCTTGGAGAATTTGTCAATTCCTCGAAAGAGGCAGTACCCTTGAAAAGACTTTAGATAGCATAGGCAGGGATCGAACCCAAGACCTCTGGCATGACAGTCCAACGCACTAACTATCATGCCACGGGGACTACTTTACTTGAGAAACGCAATCATCTTTCAGAAAATCAATAATATTCCCACTGTTCAAGAAAGAACATATGCTGTGTCGAACTATAGAGGACTTTCATTTCTCTTTAAGCTCTATAAGCTTTCCCTTGAACAGACTGTCAACTTGGTTAGAAAACGAGATAACATCATTAATTAATTTTAAGTTGCATATAGAGCAGCTATTGTACTGTGGACCAAGTTTATAATCTATAATATAAAAACAAGTCGGGTTTTCCTTCCTGACGCTATAACTCCAGAACTCACGAACCGATTTAAACGGTTTTGCATTCGTTGGAAAATTCTTGGCCTCCGACAAAATTCAGGACAAGGTTCAACAGAAAAGCTTTCCATATATTCCGCCAGAGTATTTCAGTAAAAATTCAAGGTTATGATGGATGAGCTTACTAAGTATCGAGTTTGTGGTGACACAATTGGTTTTATTGACTCGGTGGAATGTCAGAAGCGTGGACTGGCATGCCCATATCCTTATTTGGTTGCTGAACAAATTACATTCAAATGAAGTGGATGAAATCATATCAGCTGAAATTTCTGATCCAGTAACTGATCCCCATCTATGGTGCATGGACCCTACGGTGCAGTAAATCCATTATCGCCTTGACTGGCTAATGGAAAGTGCACAAAACAATAACCGCGACCATTAGTTGCTGAAACAGTCACTGGGAACGATGGATATCCAGTTTATGGTCGGCGTTCAAAGAAAGATATTGGTCGAACTATCAAAGTTAAAGTTTAAACTCTTTGTGGAATAACGTTAAAACATTATTGCTAACCACTTATATGAGGATTCAACTTCAAAAAGATCAAAGTGATCCACAATTTTCCAAACAACTGTTAGCTGTTGAAAATGGAAAAGTGGTGTTGATGTGAAAACTGGATTTATTACTTTACCAACGACTTTTGCCGATTTGTAGACTCTCAATTAGCTCATATTGAAAATGTTTTCCCAAACATTAGTGAGAATTCTCAGAAATATGCTTGGTTAAGTCAACGAGCAATTCTCGCCGCAAAAAAATAATGATGTAATGATGTACATGTGCTGAATTTCACCATTCAATCAAAAATCGCTGGCGATTTGGTGACATACAAATCCGTTGATTCCATTACAAATGCCGATCATGTAGTAAATTATTTTACGGAGTTTTTGAACTCACTGCAGTTACCGGGATTTCCACCACATAACTTGCAACTCAAAGTTATTATTCATGATGAATATTGCAACTTGATGTACTCGAATGTATCGAACTACGTTGTTGACTCTCGTTCTAGTGAAATGATTTCTATAATTTTTAAATGGCAGCTTTTTAATATCAATTAAAGAAGATGGAATATGTATTTCATGTGTATTAAAGATGATCGGAAAATATCCTAAACTTCATCGGAAACTCTCCAATATTCAAAACGTACAGAAGCAAATTTCTTGACAGCGATATGCTTTCTCAATTTCAACTTCTTAACGTTTTAAATGGTTACTGCTTCTCAAACTTCTAAATATAATAACATTATTATAAATGAATTTTTATAACTTGCGCTACTTAATCTTCTCACTAAACTTTTCTGTTTAGTTTTGTTTAGTTCTTAATAAAATAAAATATCTATCTATGTACATTAAATCTAAGAAAAGCGGTCCAGCAATATCAGAACCTTTCAATTACAAAATACACCAAACTTAATTTCTCCGTTTTGTGAGTTATTAGATTTGGAGCCAGGAATAGAGATATTAAACCTATGAAAAGAAGTTTAGCAATATCAGAACCTTTCAATCACAAGATACACCAAACTCAACTTCACCGTTTAGTTTATTTCTATGAAAAAGTTCGTTTTGAGTAAATTTCTTTTACAATTTTGAAAAGAAAAAGAAGTTTGAGAATTCACTGTAATCGTTACTCGCTTTCACCTTGGAACACCACTGATTGGGAAGGAAATTTTTACCAGCAAACTTTTTCATGTGAATTTTAATATCAATATCTGCGTTTTTTAAACTTTTGTTTTAATTAAAAGAATATTGTTCCTAAAATGAGTGACACCCTTTTGTAAATCTCAACTCTCAAAATATCAAAAGTCTTATTTTAAGTAAATTTATGATAGTGACTTCAAAGTTAACGTCAGTTTTTAAAAGGCGTTAAAATTTCTTTAAGTCTGTAACATTTTTGCGAATTTCGTCTATTTGACCCTGCTAAAGGTTAAACCTTTTCTATTGTTTAAGATCAAGCGCACAAAGGTGTATAGCGAATCATTGAAATGGAAACGTCTACAGGAACTTTCCATTCTTTTTTTATATCAAAATGAAAAAAAAGGAAAGGCAACCAAAAAGAAGAAAAAAAAAACAAGAAAAATCCATACTAATGTCATGGTTATGATGGAGGTGGAGTTGTTGTTGCCGAAGATGGTGGGTGTGGAATTGAAAACTCATTCAAGCCATATGGTGTTATTTTTTTGATTTTATGAAATAAAGTAAAAATATCTGAAGTACCTTCATTCATTTTCATTTTATTTTTCGGTCAGGGACTGTGAAGAAGTCTTTTTCAGCAGCGACGACTTCGACGACGACGAGCGACGTTAGCCTTAAGCAAAGTATACGACTGCAGCAGCAGTTTACCCTCTCTCTAAATAAATTTTCAAGTGTCTTAACGTCAGTTTAAGGATTTTTATATTTTTCCTTTTTAAGTTGATTTGTTCTTATTTTTTTTGTTGATTATTTTCGTCTTTCAAGACATCGCCGTCGTAGTTGTGGGTTTGTAGCAAAAATCAAAAATAAAAAAAGGAATAAAAAGGATCAGGTAATTGGTAGCACATGCTAGATCAAACACTCTGGGGGTTTTAATATAATTTTTTGAAGTCAGCAGTTTTTTTTTCGTTTCTTTTGTTTGTCCTCATAGGGATACAATAAAGCAACCATCATTCAAACTATTGAAGGATATCCAAAAAATTATTATTGTTGAAAGCAGTCAAAAGGATATAATTTTTTTTTTTTATTTTTTGAAATCTTTTTCAAGTACTTAAATTATGTGTAATGTGTTTAAGAGTGCAAAAGGACGAGAGTGAACAAGCTGTTACAATTCCATCTTTTCTAAGTGTACCTACATAAATCCTGCAGTCTAAATCAAGGGGTGAGATATTTCTGTCGGATTTTATCACGTTTTATGGTGCTGTATCTTTTTTTCTTCAACATATTTTTCTTAATAGGTAATATGAATTGTGTGTATGGTTGGTTTCATTTGATATTAGCTAAGATTTAGAAGAATTAGGATGTTATTTATGTTGAGGGGATTATTTTTCTTTTTTTGATGCGAGTGTTTATGATTTTTGTATGGGATTGAGATTGAGATTAAAAATACCTCCATGGCTACTTTTAAGAAGAAAAATGTGTAGTTTTGAGGAAAAGTCATTGAGTTTTGAAATTTGGAGAGATTAATTTAGTTTAAATTCTTGAGGCAATAAGATGAAGATATTTTTTGGTGAATTCTATTTTCAAATTGAACCGGATTTGAAATGTGGTACGATTATCAATTATGGAATATTTAGCAGGAAATAGATGACAGTGATGTGTGCTTTAAGTGGTTGTGGTTTTTCGTTTTAGAAATACCAGATTTAAAAATATGTAGGTAATGTTTATAAAAGGAAACGGATTCGATGCCTGTCATTATTCATTAAAGTTGCTAAAGAGATATTATTCATTTAACATTTATCTATTACTTTTTTTTAAATTTAAATTTAAAAATACTTATATTTATACATTAAGATTACAATTTCTCTATAAAGTTCTTAGTGAAATATATACAAAATAAATTTTACAGACAAATACAATGAAGTTTTACGAATTATTTAAAAAAAATGCAGTTTCTGGCATCAATATGGTGATTTAATGTATTTCCCCAAAAGGATGTAGCATACTGGGAAATAAGGTCGCATCGGCGAAGTCCATTAAAGGAATCAACTCTAAGATAAACTACTTCATGTAACTACTTGTTATGGTGGGTCAGATAAGATGTTTAACAAACCGTCGTCTAGACTAAAGCTTCACTTTCGAAGACGCCCAAATATGATCATATCTTGACAAGTTACAATTAAAAACAACACCCAGATTTGTGACGGTATCAACAATTTTTAGTTTTTTTTAGAGTGTTAAATTCTTGATTGTAGTTATTGGAATTACTTGAGAATCATTTTTGTTGGCAGCAGATATAATTCTACATTTATTTCATGACTTTAGGAAAGTTGAAGTTGTAATGCAAACGGGTAATAATATTGGTTAGACAAGGTAATATGTAAGTTTTATAAATTGTAGTGGTATCTCATCTTCTTTCACAGTCTTCGGATTAATTCTTTCTGATAAATCAAAATTATATTCTTTAACAATGTTTTCAATGTTTTGACAGAATAGTCGGTCGAAAAAAAGGAAGCAAACAACACATGGCTTTCAGAATAATCTTGGGCAAGGATCAACGAACGCAAACAGTTAAGGGTTCGAACTGCTTCTCACTCATAAAAGAAGCTTGGACCACTAAAAGCTTCCCCGATGAGTGGAAGGAGGAAATTATCGTCAAGCTCCCAAAAAAGGAGATCTAACAAAGTGCGAAAACTGGAGAGAGATTTGCGTTCTACTTGCCGTTGCCATAATAGTAGCAACAGTCATACTGGAACACCTTGAGGCCTCACTCGCTGGATCCTTCTGTATTGATCATATCAACACCCTGCAGATCATTATTGAACAGTGCGTTGAATATCGATCACCACTACACCTGCTGTTCATTTACTTCCTTCGAGAAGGCCTTTGAAAGAGTCAACAGGAATCGTATCTAGTTAACTTTGCGGAGAAAAGGCATCCCAGAAAAACTAATTCCTATTATTAAGTGTCAACTTCTGCACGATGATAGGTTGTCAGATGATTTTCAAATCCGAAACGGAGTCAGACAAGGCTGTATTCTGTCGCCAATATTGTTTTTGTTGGTGATAAGTGATGTTCTGCGCGCAGCTTAGTCAGGTAGTGGAGGGATGTAACGGACGTTGTCATCCTATTTAGAGCACCTGGATTACTCGGACGATGTTTTCTTACTCTCGCATAGGATCATGGATCTCCATCAAATGACAACAACTGTGGAGAGAGAATCAGGCGTTAAGGGGCTGAAATCTAGTTCCGGCAAAATAAAAATGTCTAGCCTCAGAACCGGGCCATCCTCTCAAATAAAAATTGGAGAGCTTTGAATATCTTGGAAGTATCGTTTCCTTTAAAGCCGGGACCGAACAAGACGTCATGTGCAACTTCGGCAAAGCAAAAGCGGCGTTTAGTATGCTGTCAAAAATTTGTAGTTATTTATGGTTGCAGAACTTGGAAGGTTACTTCAGCCATAACAAGAAAACTGCAAACCTTTGTAAATAAATGTTGTCGTAACATGCTAAGGATTTTCTGGCCAAAGGGTATTTCAAATGAGGTCCTTCCTAGAAGAACAAGTCAGGAACATATGAAATCTATAGTAAGCAATGCAGTGGAATCCGCTCACACAAGAAGGAAGAAGAGCTGGACGACCGAGATGCACATGGCGCAGGACAGTCAACTCGGAATCAGCGTTACTGGGTTTAATTTGACAAAAGCCTTCGAAATCAAGCAGACAAGGAAGCCTAACAAATCTTTTCTGATATCTTTCAGTATTTAAAAAATGGTAGTAGAAGAACTGTGTTTAAGTCTAAAACAAGATTGGCCAGAAAATAAAAGGTTATGTTAGAATGAGTTGCTGAAGAATCTCTTAAAGAATGTTTATAAGCACGAGAATTTTTTTGTTGGCGGAAGGTATAACTCTAGATTTATTTATTGGATTTGGAAAGGTTGAAGACTTAATGCAAATGGTAAATAATATTGGTTAGGCTGCAGTGGTACCTAATCTTTTTTCATAGTCTTTGGATTATTTCTTTCTAAGAAATCGAAATTATATTCTTTAACAATGTTTTCAAGAAATAAAATATCGAGCACGTCAGCATCAGTGTAAGAAATGTTAATTGTTCCAAAGCGTGTTGGAGGGACGTTCCGTGCTCATTTTAGATGGATAACAATTATTATTAGAGTTTATAATCACTACAGTGTTATGATTTACCCACACTTCGTAAGCATTCCAATTTGAATAAGATGGATATTTTTTCCATTTTCTATACAGCTTTTGCATAGATTTAATAGATTCGACAACTTTATCTTTAAAATGAGCTCCAAATCACTACTTCTTTATTTAAGCCGTCAAGGTGCCAGTTGTCCTATTACTGCGTATTTGAGATCTGAAAACCATTATCCTTGACTTTGAAGTATTTATTTTAAGGTCCCAAGTATCGCAATATTGTTTTAATTTGTTAGTCTGGAGCTGTAAAGTCTCTGGATTGTCGGTTAGAATGACAAGTTCATCTCCATAAAAAAGCAACGTGATAAATAAATCTCCAAAAATAGCACCACTTGGAATTTGATCTTCAATGTCATTGATAAAGAGGGAAAAAACCAAGGGACTCAAGATGCAACCCTGTGGAACTCCCGTTTCAGATTTAAATTGATTTGACAATCTCATACCAATTTTTACTACTGAACTTGTATTTGATATAATTTATTGGTTTAAAAAGTAGTAACCTTCTGTTTATAGTGTCAAAGGCAGCTTTGAAATCTACAAAAAAAGCATAGAGATTCTTTCATTTATCAATAAAACGTCTAGCAACACTCGTTAAAGTAAAAAATTTGGTCTATTGTAGAGATTTGCTCGAAACCCAGCTTGGAAACAACTTATTTTAGTATTCTTTTCAACCCAGGAAACAAGCCTTAGATACGGTAATTAAGTGAAAATTTTAAACAGAGAGCTGAGAACAGAGATTCCCCTGTAGTTTTCCGGTAAGTACGGATCTCTCTTTTTAAAGATCACAGAAATGTATGAAGATCGGAAGCTTTTGGTATTGTCTCTTCTATAAACATCTTGTTTATTAGAAGTAAAATTTGTTCTATAAATTGTGAGCTGGCATTTTTGTAGAACTCGACCGGTATGCCATCTAAACCTGGAGCCTTATTATTCTTCATTTTTTTCGAAGCCATTATTAGCTCTAGCATTGAAAATCGGGAATCTAACTCCTCAATATAAGTGAGTGGTAGTGAAACAATTATGTTCATTTGCCTAGGGTCTGCTGTGAAAAGTGTTTTGAAGTAAGTATCCACAT
Organism: Eupeodes corollae; assembly: GCF_945859685.1. Lineage (NCBI taxonomy): Eukaryota > Metazoa > Arthropoda > Insecta > Diptera > Syrphidae > Eupeodes > Eupeodes corollae. Next base: position 29,685,488 of record NC_079147.1, read on the forward strand.
CAATAGCAAAAACCGTTGACTTATTATTTCGGCCAGCTAGAATGCGTACTCTTGGCCAAAATGATCTAGAATCATTACAATGTGTGAGACTCAACGACACGTTTTTTAGATATTGTTGTTTTTTGAGGCTACACTATCTTTTGTACGAATTATTTGCTTGAAGATATAGGGACTTAGAGGCCGAATTATTGTTTTTTTTCTAAAGATTTTAAGTAACACGAAAGATTTTTGTTTACTTTTCGTACATTCTTTGTCTTGCTAAAAAGATTTATAGTTACTTTCTCTATTGTGAGAGCTGCTGACAACTGATATTCTGATGGTGTCAAAAATTAAATCCGTCGAGACATCCACTGTGTTTGAAACCAGACTTGAAGGATTGATTGGGTGTTGAAGTAGATTTCTTCTATAGATATCGGATTTGTATCAATCCAACGAAGCTTTTTGAATCCGTTTTCAGCAACCGAGCATTTAATGTTACTATCATGAATTTGGGATATTAAGAACGTCTAGACGAACGGAACTAAATAAAATATATTTTTTGTGACAAAAATTATATAAGATACATGAAACCTTTTTTCCGTCATTCAAACAAAAGTTTCAAATATTTAATCTGCAGTTCGAGTGTTTGAAAATGCTATAGAAAAGTTATCTAAATATCACTCTTAAAAAGTATAGACAATTTTTTAAGCTGTCATTCATCTTAAACTAATATTCCAATTTTTATAACTCGTGACTAAATCTGAAGCTAAGCTAAATTTCCTCCTTTAAAACTGCATGTGAAAATAAGATTGTACCTTAACGCTTTCTGTACAAGACAATGAGAATTAACCTTATGTTTTATTCATTCTCGTACTTCATTTTCCTCCACATCTATCACGTGAAAAATTGTACGAGTAAGAACGTTAGAAGTTCAAAATTTCCAAACCCGAAGATGGAAGGTTTAAAACATAATTTGATAATCTTATTTGTTTGTTTTTGTTTTTTTTATTTTCTTCTCTACGTCGAAAATCTTATAAATCAAATAATTTTACAACTAAAATATTATCCCGTCCCCATCATCTTTTGATGTGCGTCGCCGTCGCATCGTTGGCCTGCAGTAAAAGTTACAAACTAACCCCTCACACTAAAAGGAAGGTAATTTAGAACATTTATTTAATTTGAAAAATCTCCAGGATCCAGAACTGATGCTCTCCAGAGACCTTATTCCTCACCCTTTAAGATTTTCCAAAGTACTCAAGAGTTTAACCTAAAAGGTGCTATCTCAAGATTACTAGCAAACATAACAAAAACCCAAGACTAAGAAATGGTAAAACTAAAAACAACAACAACAACAAATGAAAATAATAATAATAATAATCTGGAAAGTGTTCTTGGGTAAAGGTAGGAAAAGGCATAGTCATCATCCGGATAGTCGTCGCCCGTCGTTGTCCTCATCGTTGACGCCGTTGTCTTCTTCGTCGTAGTCGTCGTCGTCATCATTGTCCGATGATTTATGTACCTGCACACACAAAGTGCGCTCCAGCACATTGCCGTAGGTATTTCAGCTTGGAGTGGAGCAGGAACTAAAGTAGTATCTTATCCCATTCTATATCTAGGTATCTCTAAAAAGGCTCAAGTGTACAACGAGACCATAGGACCGACGACGACTACGACTACGATGATGATGGTGATGGTGATGACTGAGATGACTGAGATGACGAAGATGACGACGATGACGACAAGGAACGATGGACTAGGACGAAAACGAGGATGAGTCTTTTGTGATGTCCTAAATTAACAAAGAAAAACACGGATGCCCATAGTGACGGTGATGGTTGGTGTTTTAAAAGGGAAGAAGAGCTCCTCCATCATAGAGCCAGCTCATTGCAGATGTGCATTTATGATGCAAGCCAGGAAGCATTGCAGAAAGGAAGGCCCTGTTCCTCCAGGATGAGCTTCTGTCTTTGCAGGATATTTTTTTTTTTGTTTTGCGGAAAGTTTTCAACTGTTTATGTGCGGCACGTTGGGATTATTTGTTTTGGTTTCAACCAAGAATAGCAAAAACGAGATTCACTGGCGATGATGGTGATGGCCATGGCGGTATGAGGTAGAGGCAGGCGGCGGCGGTCGGTGGCGATAGGAGATTCTAAGCTCAACGATTAATGAGTGGTGCTTAGGAAGCTGGCATATATAGATATGGTTTTTTGTTTTGAAAGTGATAAGACTTCCAAGCTGCCATTGCCGTTTGCCGCTGCCTCTGTCGCTGCCATCATTGCCAATGCCACCGCGCATTGAGCCGCACACAGGGATTTGAATGCTGAAATTTATATAAATCAACGTTCCGAGGTGATAATTAATCAAAAGGAATTTGAGGTGTTGTTCTTAATGGATTTGGCGGTAGGTATACTAAGAAGCTATGGGAACGGGAAGATTACAAGCGAAAATGGAAGGACTTTTTTATGTTCGACTAAATCCAACGGGAAATGATGGCTTTTGTTGTTTTTCTCACTTTTTTTTTTTTTTGAAGACTTACAAAGTTAGATTGATGTAATGTGAAGTAATTAGTCTTTGGAGTGAAACCTACATTAAAAAAACATGAAGGATATATAAGTACAAAGTTGTGGGTTGTTGTTTTTTTTGTGTTTGTGTTTAAATTAATACAAATAACAGTTGATTTTTCCTTATTACCTTTTTATTTTAAAGTGGGAGTTTTTATAAGGTAGTTTTTGGAGAATAAATGAAAATAAATTCTATTTAAATATTTATAAAAATTTTTATTTAAATTCATTCGAAACTTTAGTATGAATAAATTGATGGAAATTCTTAAATAACACGTTGTACTTGTCATTTTTTGACATTTGTGAAGTAAACTCTACGCCATTACTAAAAAAGGAACCATGCACGAGTTACATGAGTTAAGCTTACTTATGCTTTCAGCAAGGAAGGAAAGAAAAACAAGAGTTAATTTTGTTTGACCTTTTTATTTCACTGCTTTCTTATAACTAACTTAATTTAACAAATATGTACCTACTGTACCAAAGCTTGGCTTGGGTGCTTAACAGTGGATACACAACTGATAACACCTAAACGTAATCAGCATAGTACTCTCAATAAATCTTCTGTTCTACAGTCCAGCAGGTAAAGTTGTACATGTGTACATTATGTTATATATAATATAACTCTTCCCCCCTAAGTATGAACTTAGGAATGAAGTTCATTTAAGAATATTTGTAGATGTGTATATTTTTAATTATGTGGATATATATACAATACATTCTATATAATTAAAGAAACATTTATTTCATTTACAAACATTTGTTAGCATCATAATTTTTGCATGTTTTTAACATTATGTACAGGTACTTAAAATTAATTACATTATGTACTTCAAATTAAAGCAAGAAACATGATTTTTAATTAATAATTATTAATATAAATTATAGTTTTTGGTTTTACAATAACATATTTACATAATTTCGTAAAAATAAATAAAAAAAATAGTAATCCAATGATTGAAGCTTGTTTACTGGGTTAAATTTCATAGTTTTTTTTTGTTTTATATACATATATATATATAGGTATATATACATATATATTTTTTTTTGTGGATACATACATACAAATTATTTCATTTTACATATTTGCGTTTTGTTTTTTTATATTTTTTATTTTTTGTTTGTGAACCTTTCTCTTATTTGTTTCGACTGTAATTTTATTATTTTGAGTGACAATGTGGTCATTGAATCTTGGTGCCAATTTATTACGTCGATCATCTTTTTCAAATATTTTTTCATTAGGGTCATAACTAGGAGGATCTTTACGTGACTGATTGAGTTTACTTATATAGCTTTCTTTACGGTTAAGACTTTGATCATGGATTATTTTAGATAACCGCTCGTAATTCTTTTTATGTTGGTCTAGATATTCTTGCTCTGTACTAAAATTTGGTTTAGATGGAAATGGTTGCCTTGTGTGTATATGTCCCGAAAGAAGCTCAAAAGGTGATAATTTCGTTATCGAATGTATGGAATTGTTGTATGTTAATACAGCATCGTCAACGACTTCCTCAATTGTCGTATCTTTCTTTTGAGCCCTAATAATGCGAACAAGTTCGGTCAAGGTTGAATGAAAACGTTCAACTGGAGAATTACCAGTTGAAGTTTTTGCGCAAGTATTGTGAAAGTCAATATCATAGAGTTCTAGGAATTCTTTGAATAAAGTACACACAAATTCACTTCCGTTATCAGATACTACCTTTTTAGGAATACCGTGGTGTGAAAAATAATGTCGGAGACACTTTATTAAATTGATGCTCGTTCTTGCATTTAATGCGTAAGCACTCGCAAATTTACTAAACTTATCAATTATAGTAAGGAAATTTGTTTTGTGTACTGAGTAGATGTCAATATGGATTACTTCGAGTGGTTTAGACGGAGTTTCGGTAATCTCAAACTTTAGTTTTTCTCGATTACGATCATATTTGTACCTTTGACAAATATCGCAGCTGTTTATAACCTTAGAAATAACATGTTTTAAAGTAGGAAAATAAATATCTCTTTTTAGATGCAATAAGCACTCCGTCATGCCTCTATGATTAGAGTTTTGGTGGTAGTCTCTTACTATTTTTTCTTGTTCATCCCTTTCTGTAATGTCCTTGAGAAAAATTGTAGATCTAACTAACTTTGTACGAGATCGATGGAAGAATTTCGTAAAAACAGCTTGAACTACCGAAAAGGTATCATCATCTGTTAAAATAGCGGTCTGTCTTTTTGTATTGAGGTAATCTTTTAAAATTGAGGTTACAACAGTTTCATTTGCTGGATTATGATGCTCGATAATGTATCTCTTTTTCCTTTTGAATAGAATTTGAAATTTGGAAGATATTTCAGATTTTGAAGGGTTCTGTCGGATAATAATTTGGTGTGAAAACTCATTAATCGCACGTTCGGATATTGGAATACCGGTATCCAAATTTTCCTGCGCTGAGTGTATGGTTGATGCATTTGAGGAAGCATCTACATTATTTTGCATCGACATAGTTTCGAAATTTTCAAATTCTGTTTCATTAACATTAATCTCAATACGTGACAGTGCATCGGCATTAGAGTTTTGTGAACCCTTTTTATACACTACCTCGTAATCGTATTCTTCGAGACGCAATCTCCACCGAATAAGTTTTGAACAAGGGTCTTTAACTGAAAAAAGCCAGGTCAGAGGTTTGTGGTCAGTAACTACCTTAAATTTTCTCCCATACACATAGGGCCGAAAGTACTTTAGTGCCCAAACGATACCCAAAAGTTCCCTCTCTATTGTGCTGTAATTTTGTTCGCTTTTTGATAGCGTCCGACTTGCATAACAAATTGGCCTATCAGAACCCAAAGGTCCTTGAGAAAGCACCGCACCTAAGGCAACATTACTAGCGTCTGTAGTAATGATGAAAGGTTTTTGGAAGTCTGGATATTGTAGGATTGGATCGTTACAGAGAAGATTTTTGCAGTGTTCAAAACAACTTATAAACTTATAGTCTGTACAAATTTTATTTCCTTTTCGGAGGCATTCTGTTAAAGGTTTTGTCAAATTAGCAAAATCCTTTATGAATTTTCTATAATAGCCCAGAAGGCCAAGAAAAGATTTTATTTGTTTTTGTGTGGTCGGAAGCGGAAACTTTCGGACTGCACTTATTTTCTCCGGATTCGGTTTGATTCCATCAGGCGTAACCAAATGTCCTAGAAATGATACCTCCTTACATAAAAACTCTGATTTATTAATTTGAATCTTTAAATTAGCTACTTTAAGTTTTTCAAAAACGGAATTTAGATTCTCTAGATGTTCCTGTAATGAGGTGGAATACACTATAATGTCATCCATATATACTAAACAGATTTTGCCTTGAAGTTCCTTTAAAACATTGTCCATAACACGCTGAAAAGTTGAAGGTGCATTTTTTAGGCCAAAGGGCATCCGTAAAAACTCATAATGACCGTTTTCAACTGAGAACGCTGTTTTAGGAATGTCTTCTTTTTTGATTTCTATCTGATGAAATCCTGAGGCAAGATCAAGTGTTGTAAAGTATATACTTTTACCTAGCTTATCGAGTATGTCTGATATATTGGGAATAGGATAACGGTCGTCAATGGTTTTTTCGTTTAGTTTTCGGTAATCGATTACCAACCTCCATTTATTCTTCCCACTTGCATCTCTTTTTTTCGGAACAATCCAAATTGGAGAGGACCAAGGTGAAAAGCTTGGACGAATAATACCTTGACTAAGCAAATCATTTATCTGTCTTTGCACTTCTTCCTTATGAACATAAGGATATCGATAAGATTTTGAATAAATTGGAACATCATCGGTGGTCTTAATTTCATGTTTAATGGAATTAGAAAACGTTAAGTTTTCGCCCTCCTGGAAGAAAATGTCTTTATATTTATAGCAAAGATGCTTAATTGCCTTTTCTTCTTCTTCATTGAGATGGTCGGTTCTTATAATTGGTGTTACATTGGTAGGTTCAATATTTTGTGAATTTTCTATTGCATAGCTATGAACTTCCATAAAATCGTTGATTGGCTGTGTACGAATTGGCTGCTCAACTACAAAGGTCTGTTGAGAATTCGATTTATTTACAACCTCAATTAAGCAGTACCAATTTGCAGCCTCATACAACCCCTCTGAAATCATCAAATCAGATGCAATATAAGTTGGTTCTATATAAACACTTCCAGATTCAATATCGACTGGCAATAAACAAATGGATTTACTTAGTTCTGAGACAGTATAAGCTTTTGAAATTAGGTTTGGTTTGAAATTTAAAGGAATACTTATGTTTCTAATTTTTAGAGTTGAGTTTCTCATATCGATTGTTAACCCAAGATCCCTCATGATATCGATGCCGATTAAACCATCAAAATAATTATGAAATTTAAAAATGAGGAAAGTTAAATGATTTTGTGTATAGAGCTCAGGCAACCCTCTTAAAACGATTTCTTTATTCACAAATTTGGTGTCGAAAATAGTTTTTATTTCAATTGGTTTTATAGTTCTTGATTTCAGAAATTGAGCTATATTAGGGGATATAAATGACCTATTGCTGCCAGTGTCTATTAAAAATTTTAATGGCTTGTTGTTGATGCTATTTATGCTCAAATATGGTAAAAGATTTGAATTATAGTTGTTAATGTCTATGTAACCTATAGATTGTCCGAGGCAGGTAAGTGAAAATTTGTGTCATCAACTACAGCTTCATTTGAGAGATTTGAACCAAAAGGATCATTTAGACACTGATAATAGTTTTGGTCATACAAATTTTGCTGTTGCTCACCAGCTAAAAGTGTGTTTTGATTTGGATAATAATTTGGTTCTGAATAATTTTGCTGTTGTAGCGGATGGTTTTCTCCTGTATAGTAATTTGCTTCGATGTTGTGTAACTGTTGGGGTTTAGATTGTGGGTGGTTTGCAGAGGACTGCTTAGTGTAAGCATTAGAAACTGACATAGGTTCAGGTGGCGGGTAAGATTTGGAACTTGTACTTGGCTTATTAGCATGGGGAGTATAAGAGTTATTGTTTAGATTCTGGACAGTGTTATAGTTTTGAGTGCCCGGAGTGTTTTGTCTATTGTAATTTTGTTTAGATGGTGTAAGGTTTGTGTTTGAAAAGGGATGGGTTGGTCTGATAGGTGTTGGATGAGAATATTTATAGTCAGGTTTATATGGGACTTGTGGATGTGGAGCGATAACGGTTGGTTTTTGGATTTTGAAAAGAATCATTAATACGATTTTGTCTAGTTTGAGGATTTTTTTGAAAATTTAGTTGACCCTGAAAATAAAATCGATTCTGTTCTTCTAGGCAAAAAGAGAGAGCTTCTGTCAACTTAGATGGTCTCATTGCACGTATTGTCGAACCAAAAGGTTCCCTTAGCCCTGACAAAAATGAATTTAGACACATTTCTTCATAGAGTGTCTTTTTTGCTACGACTACAGTTGCTTCTTTTTCATGCAACCTGACATGATTCATAATAGTTGATAAGATTTCAACAATTTTGGCATAGAATGTTTCCACACTGTCAACTCCTTGCCTTATTTGGTGTAGATCCCGGATTAGACTTGTTTCATTTCTTTTGTCAGCGTAATGAACTACTAAATTGTTTTTTATATCAGTCCAATCAGTGGAAATACCGTACATATTTAGTACTTCATTCGCTGGACCAGTTATTTTATTGCGAATTGCTCTTAGAATAATGTTTGCGTAATTTGTACCGTTAATTTGTGGCATTAAACTTAAAATCTCTTCAACATTGTTAATGAAGTCAAATAACAAACGCGGATTGCCATCGAAAGGTGGGATATCTTTCACTGCGTCTGGAATTCGCAGTGAATTAAAGATTTCTAAAGCAGGATTTGACATAACTGAAGCTTGATTTTGTTCTTTTACTTTTGCAGAAGGCTTTTCCTTGCTATGACTATTGCCACTTTGGCTGTGGTCGCTATCACTCTCGATATTTCTCGCACAAGTATCGAAATGATATAAATTGTATGTTTTGATTTTTTCTAAATCTAATTTAAAGGGTATATGCTCTACTTTGGAGGATTTATTCTTCTCGTTTCGAGTCTTTATTTTATTTAACATAACCCAGTAAAAACGTTCAAAACACGGACTTACCTTACAAATATGTATATATGTATGTATATGAGTATGTATATGATTTTACTTCTTCTATTTTTTTTATTTTTCTATTTTACACTATTTAATTACAAATCACTTATACTAATTTATAATTGAGATTGAAAATTTTAGTTAGTTATTTTTGTTTCATATATCTTATTTATATCTAATGTAATTCATTTAGTCATTATTAGATATTATTATTATGTTTTTTTCTTTTTTGTAATTTAAATGAAAGTATGTACCTAATGTTTTGAGTATTATATTTTTGTTTGAATGTTTTTTTTTATATTTTTTTTTGTATGTTTTTTATATTTTATTTTTACTATTCGTATATATGTAGGTAATTTACACTTTTAATAAGTTTTTATTATTAAGGTACTAACGTATGCATCGGAAATTTCCGTATATGCTTTATTGTTTTGTATATTAAATTTTTGTACTAAGTAGTATGAATCAAATTTGGTTTTTGATAAAAAGAACTATAATTCTTTATTTGTCTTAATTTTCACATTATTTCGCGCTTTTTTCTTGGCTTGAGGTTCTTGGCATCAAGAAATTAAAACTTCTCTAATGCCTTTAAATCTTAGATTTTTTTTTTGAAGCTACTTTTGCTTAGAGTTTTCACTTTTAAATCCGATTCAAATTTGCACCGACTGCGCCAGTTACATGAGTTAAGCTTACTTATGCTTTCAGCCAGAGTTATAGAGTTAAGCTTACTTATGCTTTCAGCAAGGAAGGAAAGAAAAACAAGAGTTAATTTTGTTTGACCTTTTTATTTCACTGCTTTCTTATAACTAACTTAATTTAACAAATATGTACCTACTGTACCAAAGCTTGGCTTGGGTGCTTAACAGTGGATACACAACTGATAACACCTAAACGTAATCAGCATAGTACTCTCAATAAATCTTCTGTTCTACAGTCCAGCAGGTAAAGTTGTACATGTGTACATTATGTTATATATAATATAACTCACGCTTCAAGAGCACACTAAAATTTTTCTACATTATCTATACTGATGTCATAAATGCGAAAATCAATTTCTATATTTGTTTGCTTGCTTGCTTGTTTGTTTGTTTGTTTGTCCGTCCTTCACGTCGCAACGGAGCTACATTTTGACATAATATTTTTTGCAGAGCTAGTTACGAGGCTAGAGAGTGTTTGATGCTACTTTTTAACGCCGTAAAATATTTTATTCCCTGCTAATTCGAGCAGATGCACCCCTATATTCTGTTTTTAGAACAATAATTAGTAGTATATCCTTAAGTACTAAATGCTTTTGGACTTATTATCGTTAGCAATTATAATGCGTTTCTTGTAATGACAATTAAGCACGAAACTATCTTGGAAATCTATTAAAAAGGAGATAGTCGGTTACAAACGTTTTTGTGACACCAAAATAAATAAAAATAATTGTAATTTAGTACATAGTTTGACTATAATAAACACATTCATGAATTTAGAACAGACAACTTTTCATCTGTACCCAGCAGAGTATCTAAACTCACTTGAGCAGTTCGATCTGCCTTCACAAAGGCTCCAATTGAAATTAGGTGTGCCAGTTATTCGTACGCGAAATTTAGATGCGCATCGATTTTGTTACGCTACATGACTCTGTGTCACTACTGCGTTAACCATCAAAATTCTCAATTTGTTCTTGAGTGACGTACGCAGTTAGATTAGCCAGTAGCTTTTCAAAAATAGAAGTTTTTTTCGATTTCTCGTCGATATTTGCAACTAGAAATTTTAAAAACGTCATTACACTGTATTTTACATGAAGAGTTAGGTATTTAATCCTAAGATCAGTTAACCATTAACTCAAGCCGGTTCATCATCAACAAAGTCGTTTCATCACTGATAGGCACTTTGCATGCATCAAAATGATCCCGATTTTGATCTGAGGACACGCAAATAAACAGAATTGACACATTTTGGGCAAAAAAATTAAGAAAGATATTAAAAAAACCTCTTCATGACGTTCAGTAAATGTCTTGAGCGGTTTTCGAAAAAAAGCTAGTGCAATTACGACACTTGAAGTATGGCGATACCCAAGTTTTATTAATGATTTTTAATAGACGGAATTTTCAAGAAACAATAAATCGCAATTTTGCAAGAAAATTTTTCTAACCGTGATATATTTTTCGAAGAGATCATCTAAAGTGGGTAACTAAATTGTACAAATCTTTTTGTGAAGGATGACCATGGAATGTAACGCTGGTTCATAAAGGTTTGAAGGAAACAACTTAATCGAATCGTTTGATGTCAAAAAAGACTTAAGACAAGGTGATGCGTTGTCATGTGATATTTTTTAACATCATCCCTGAAGAATAGTGCAGAACTCCTGCGTCAACTATCTAGGCAACTGTCTGTCCAATTCCTCGCAAATTAATGTGGACAAAAAAAAATACTCTTACTAATCTTTGTTTTTTCGGACTTAGAAAGTTACTGTTGAGTCTATGTTGAGAATATGGAAAGCCCGCTTTTTCAAATAATATAATGGCAATGACGAACCAAATTCCGCTGTAAAGGAGATAGAACAACTCAACCTAGGCGACGCAGATCAACAATTCCGACTACCCGACCTCGATGAAGTGAAGATAGGTATATCTTAACTGAAGTCAAACAAAGCTGTTGGAGCTGACGAAATCGCTGCCCAACTATTAAAACCAGCAGGTGATGACTTGGTAGGGAGCATGCACCAACTCATCTGCAAAATATGGTCGGAAGAAAGCATGCCCGGTTAGTGCAATCTCAGCATAGATTAACGATACATACAAAAGGAGACCCTCTTAATTGCCCCAACTACAGAGGCATCAGTCTCCTTAACATTGCATATAAGATGCTCTCTGCCGTATTATGTGAACGTTTAAAGCCGTTCGTCAGCAACCAGGTCAAACCAGAAAAGTCCACTCTCGACCAAATATTCAAACTACGGCAGATCTTTGAAAAAAACCCAGGAGCTTCAAATCGATACCCACCATCTCTTTATCGATTTTAAAACCGCGTATGACAGCATCCATAGAGAAGAGCTCTACCGAGCAATGTCTAGTTTTGGCATCCCTGTCAAACTTATCCGTTTGTGCAGAATGACGATAGAGAATGCACGCTGCTCTATCAAGGTCGGAAAAGATCGCACCGATGCATTTGATGTCAAAAAAGGTTTTAGACAAGGCGATGCACTATCATGCAACTTCTCCAACATCGTTCTTGAAAGAATTTTGCAAAACTTAACCACCAACAAAAGAGGAACAATCTTCCAAAGGTCCATTCTATTACTTGGATATGCAGATGATATTGACATAGGTGGAAGATCAAAGGGTGATGTCAGTGGAGCGATTTTGAGCATTGCGACGAAAGCGAAGGCACTCGTCATCCCGGTTCTCATTTATGACGCTGAGGCCCGAACCCTGTCAAAAAAAGATGAGGATGCTGATGAGGATGAGGAAGGTCTTCGAATCCAATACCCAGCGGAGATGGCTGGAAACAAATGTTAGTTGAGGCCCAGTTCCACCCGGACCTTACGTAAGCAAGTATGTAAGAAAGCTACTGAGTAGTAAAGTTCTTTCATGATCCACTTAAGTGTAGAAGCTTGGAGTATGAAAAAAGCTGATTAAACAAAGGGATTAAAAGGGAAACTACTGAGATGGATGCGTCACGTAAATCGGGTGGAAATAATTTTCTAGTACCGGAAAGTACCTGCACGCAAGTGCAATACAGTCCTTCTTAGAGTACGCAACTAGAGCTATGGATCGTGCTAGGTGAACAATTTTGTGGGGTGAGAGCTTGATTACACAAAAGATTTTTTCACCATCTTAAGTAAGTAAGTAACTTTAAAGATGGTATTCGTGTTATTGAAGACATAGGTAGTAGGTAGGCAAAAATGGCGATCTCAAGGCAACCTAGCCAGAGATCTAATTAGCGCTGTAGTAAGCCGTTTTGATATCAAAAACTCGTTTGAACTGTGATAGAAAGAGAAATATCTATAGAGAAGCTTTATAGCGATTATGTTAGAGCCATTTTGTCGCATTGAGAAAAAAGATTAGGTCTCTAATCTTTGTCTCAGATAGCTCATCAAGTTCTGGAAAGAATGCTTTTCCAAATGAATTTCATTCTAGTGTTTGCCAAAGCAAGACATTTGCAGAGGAAATGGATTATCGTTTCATTTTCTCTTTGGTCATTACACCTACTGCAAAAGGTGTTGTAAGAGATACCCAACTTCTCTGCATGAACTCCCAAAGGCCAATGTCCGGTACAAACCGCAACAATCCTGGCTATGTCTTGCCTTGGCCTGCATAGAAGATCGTTTGTACGGGTTTTGTTATAGGTGGGCCATATCTTCCTAGATATAATGCAGTTGGGTAAATTGCTCCACCTTCGGTTTGATTCAGTTTGGTAGATAGAAAAGATTTTACCCTTCATTGCACCAAGAGGAATGTAAAACATTTCCGCAAGTGAGCTATGAAGGACCTATCCTTGCCTGGATAGCTCGTCAGCCCGTTAATTTCCCACGATACTACTATGGCTCGGAACCCAGATCAGGGTGACACCGAGGTTAAAATTCAGGCTCGCAAGCTCATCGCGACAATGCTGGACCAATTTAGATGAGGATGTGGCCAAGTTAATGGCTTTGACAGCTGCCGGACTGTCATTGCCGAATTTCGGTTTTGGTTTAGGCTTTGTTTAAGTATCTTACATGCCTCCCTTATTGACAGCAGTTCAGCCTGAAAAACGCTAGCAAAATCAGGAAGCCTAAAGTATTTAGCTACATTTAGGGACTCAGAAAAGATCCCAGAACTAACTCCGCACTCCATCTTTCAGCTGTCAGCAAAGATGGTTGTGTCGAAACCTATCGACACGATGTCATCCTCCCATTCTTCTCTGGATGGGAAAATAACCTTAAAACCCTTGCTAAGGTTCAAAGTAGGAGTGCAGTAGTCATTGTCTACCGAGATAATATCTGAGGGAATCAATTGATCAATATTGAAGACATACTGCTGCAAATTTTCGAATTGGTTATAGAAAACTTCATTTGACTGGTATCACTTTTCATTATTATTCTTATAAAATAAAAATTCACTGATTTCTCAAAATTCAGGACAAGATTCTTTGGTCTTAATAAAAGTGACTCTCTCTCTAAAGAAGATATCAGCTTTAAATACTTCAAGTTTTGACTTAAAAAAGAATTTTGCATGCTAGTCAAACATTTATAAGTTCGCCTTACGGTGGCGTCAACCCTTAGTTCTTAAACTCATAATAAGACCACATAAATACTTGATAATAAGTTGAATGAGTTCTTTCAATTGAAAGTGTGCTTTTACTTTTTATTGACTATTAACTTTTAAAACCATACAAAGATACATTTTTGACAATCATCTTGATATGTAAGATTTGAGAACAATTAAGTTAATAAAAACCATAAAAACCATCCAAAAGTTTATCTTAAAACTCATGTTCATGTTGGAGATAATAGAAAAAATACACTAAAGATTATAATGTGCTACACAAATGACACTATTTCCAAAACTTTTCAGCCATAATCCTAATTTATTTGAAGTGTTTGCCTCTAAAAACTAATCACTGACATTAAAATCTATATAATATTGTCATGTCACTCATCCTTTAAAATCCACTATATTGGTCCTTTTTTTCGCTTTGCCATATCTTTTGACAACCCCCCCCCTTTACTTTACTTCTTTTAAATCATTCAATCTATCTGAAATTAACGTTTGATATAATATCTCAATTTGTTTCAAAATTTTTGTTCAAACTACGAAAAATAAAACAAACAAACTTTACTTTACTTCACATCAAAGTATCCTGCGAACATTGACCCTTCCAGGACTTTTTTTTTCTCTTCTTCATTTGTTTGTAAGTTTTATATGAAAGTTCCCACCTCCCGTATTTTTTGTTATCCCATATCAATGTGTGTCCTTATTATATGGATACATACATGTGTATTTGTAAATAGTAGCTCGTTTAGAAACAGTAGAAAAGTTTTCCAATTGAAAAATAAAGTTTTGCCAGATTGTTAAAGCAGAACATAAAGAAAAAAAAAGAAAGAAAAACTGAAATAAAATTCAAAACCAATGAAAACGCTACTAAACATACCTCTTCTCATTCTTCCCGTCATCGTCGTCAACGTTCGAAGAAAACTTTAATTTGTCTTTCCGTATTTTTTTTTGTTGCCTGTGTCCTTCCAGAAAATTACTTCCTTTGCACAAAAATAATACAAACACAAAAAAGCAAAATCCCAACCAAAAAAAAAAGGATAATCTAAGGATAAAAAAAGCAAACTTAGATTTCCAATCCTTTCTTTTTTTTTTCTGTTAGTAGTCATCGTCGTTTCGTTTATAAAAATGTAGGTATATGTTTTTATATCTGTACATACGTCCTTTTTTACATATATGTATGAATGTAGCTAGGTAGAGCTCCACTCTGTTAAAGCTAAAAAAAGGCTTTTGCTTTCTTTAACCCTTTTTATTGCTTCGTTTTTTCTTCTTCTTTCGTTGTGAATAAGTACAACAAAGATATCCTGTCTTACTATAATGGTCCACCGGCAGGATCGGTTTTCTTAGAGAAAGAAAATACCTTCCAAAAAAGAATGAACCAAAGAAAATAGTATAGGTAGTAATCTCTGTATTTTGCTTCCTTTTTTTTTGGTTTGTTCGTTTATACATTCGCTTTGGTTTGAAATTTCTATTCGGTTTTGGAATTTGCTAGGATATTTTTTGAAAAGTCTATGAGATTATCCTTTACACACGAAATTTCTTTTTCTTCGCCTTCATATATACAAAGGCTACTTTTTCTATACATATGTATGAATTTACACTCCAAGTCAATTGATTAAAACCCCCTTTTTTTGACAATTCAAAAACGCACACTTACTTACTTTTAATACGGTAAAGACACACTTTGTGCGCAAGGGAAAAGGGGAGGGGTTGAAAACGAGGTGTTGGTGTAATTTCTGAATATTGTATTGACAGGTAAGGACACAATATGGTAAGGCATTTCACATTCGTGAAGTACGACTAAAGAACAAATATTTGTACTTAAAGTTGGGTTTTAGGGTACATTGACAGGCATTTCTAGAAGACTTTTTGACTGATCAAGAGTAGGAATGCAGCTGGCTATTTCACAAGAGTACATTTCGTTGAAAAACGATATAATACCGTGGGGCAAGAAACTCTACGATCATTGGGTGACAAAATTAAGTCGGATTTAATAAGCAAATGAAAAATTGTCATTGCTGTTTCACTTTGGAAAAAGAGATATATGAGTTAGGATACAAATATGAAAAATTATGAGTGTTATTGTCACCGAAAAAATTAAGAGATCATTTACAAAAATAAGAAAGAGTGTCGGGGGCAAAACGACGCCCTGAGGCACACCAGGATTCATACAAGAATTCGACAAGAATAACTTTAATTCGAGAGCAAATTTCTAACCCAAAGCAAATTAGTCGACACTAAAAGCCCGCTTTACTTTATCGAACACAGTTTTTATATTGTGAGAGCTTCCAAGGGGTTGTGAACGCCCTTAAAGTGTTTAAACAAATCGAGCAATAAGCAAAGAAAGGTAAGATTAGAAAGGAGATACCGAAGCTGCATAAGGTTATGAGTGAAAAATATTGAGCCTGGCACAGAATTCTACATTCGTGTAGTGCGGTTGAAAAAAGAATCCGTATCCTAACAGAACTTCCGAAATTGGTTTCAGAAGTAAGAGCATTAATAGAAGTACGGGTATTTCGGTTGAATTGTTTAAGGGGAGAAATGAAATTGGCTATTTCATTAGAGCATTGTTTATGAAAAGCTATAAAATAATAACAGGCATGATACCTTAGGACGGTGCTCGAGAGATACATAAGTTTTAGCTAGACAACGGTAACCTATCATTTTTAGAGCTCTCTTTTGAATTCTGTCCAAGAAGCTCAAGTGGATTATAGGAGCACCTGCCTACATATGGGAATTGTACTCAAGTTTTGGCTAAGTCATGTTGAGCGAATGGACATCAACGCTATAGCCTGGAAGGTCTTCGAATCCAATCCCGAAGGAGGGCGCAGTAGAGGAAGACCGCGATTCAGGTGGCACACGCAGGTGGGTGAAGACCTCAACTAACTTGACGTGGAAACTAGAGACATCTAGCTAGGAACCGAGCTGCCTGGAGACGCATGTTGGTTGAGGCTCAGGTCCGCCCCAGACTGTAGCGCCACCTTTAGTAAGTCAGTACTCAAGTTTTTGACGAATATAGGCTTTATAGATTATAGCCAGACCAGAAGTTTTATAAAACTTCTTGCATCTTCGAAGGAAACCTAAACTCTTAGCATCATTTTTGGCGATGTCACAAGAATAACAAGAATAACTCACGGATAGTGTCATTGGGGGAGAGTTACGCTTTCGCGACAGTTAGCAGCATTGAGTTTCCGAAGATTAAGTTCTTGATGGTTTTTGATTCCCCATTGGAAGTAGTCCACATCCAAAAAAACACAATCGAGTATGAAAAACTGAGGGCAATGTCTTCAGCGAAAAAATTAAGGTTTGGAAGTTTTACACAGGACACCATTAATAGCAAAAATAAATAGTGTTGGAGACAAAACAGACCCCTGGGGCATACCAGAGTTTATTTAATGGATATCAGATTGGAACTCATCTAATGCAACTTGAATTAAACGGTCCGAAAGGTAATTTTGTGCCCAATAAAGGAGAGATTCATCAACACCAAATGTATGTATTTTTGATAAAAGAGCTTGATGCCAAAAACTACCAAATGCCTTTGAAATATCAAATGCAATAATTTTAAATTCTCCAAAAGAATGTACAAATATGTTTAAAATTTTTGTATTATGGAAAAGATGCTCTTTTAATGGTTAGGTTTAAGTGGCTGCGGATTCATAATCAACACACTTAAGCCACAAGAAAAGGCCCATTGTGATAGCACATGGATCTAGAGAATTACTCTCCACTAGTCGAACCATTTTGAGCTTTTTAAAAAGCGAAGGAGATATTTGATATCCCTATTAGCTAGTTCACTGGGATTATCAAAAAAGTATTCTCCCAGATGAAGTTTAAGTCTAAGTGAAAGAGCAGGGCAGTGCAGAGGAGGTGAGAGATTGTTTTCTCTCCTTTCTCGTCCATACAGCTCCTGCAGAATGCATTTGAGGCTACACCAAATCGTATTGCGTGTCTGCCTATAAGACAGTGTCCCGTAAGGACACTTATTAGGGAGCTAATATGAAGTTTACTTTGAGATAACAAGTCTTTAGAGTGAAGGCCATATGCGTTTTGTTTGTTATCGTAAGAGCTGTTTCTTTTAGCAGAAGTTTACATGTAGCTAACGGTATATCCTTTCAGGTGAAATAGGTTCCAATCGAGTGCCGTGAGAGATTTGGTTGAGACACCGTAAAGAGATTTGATACCATCCTGACTGTCAGAGAAGATGGGGATATCAGGAGTTGATATCACGTTTTCTCTAAGCCAGGAGAGGTCCTTTTTGATCGCTAAAATTTCCGCTCGGAAGACGCTTCAATGATAAGGGAGCCGGAATGAGATGCTTCCATTAAGTTTTTCTGCGAACACACCACTACTAACTCCCTCATTTGTCTTGGATTCATCTGTATAAAAATGGATGCTTTTGTCATCCAGGAGTTTTTTGTCTGGTATAACACTAAGTTCCTTTGAAATCGAATGCCCATAAACAAAAGTTGAAGTTCATAAAAAGTAAAATTAATTCTTAATAAAAAGCAAATCGTATATTCTACTTAATATGTTTTCCTCTTTAGTTAAATTAAAAAATAGGACCTAATCAGCCAACGTGTATTCTATGGCTCAGCTTCTTTTCGATATTTTTTTAGTATTTTTTTGGTTGGGTTTGAATTCCTATAAAATAGCATATCATAAACACACAGGAGCTTTCTTATTTAGATTTTGCATTCGTTTTCCATTTTGCTTTTCTATAATATATGTAAAGGATGCAGAAAATAAAATCCTCTTTTCTGTTGAAAGGGCCAACCACCACCACCGAAACTAACATCACAGAAAAAGAAAGGATTCATCTCTATGGTATTTATTTCAATAGATTCAGACTCCAAAAAAATAAAAAAAAACTTGAAATCCATGCAAATCGATTGTGTATAGTTTATATCCTAGAAGAATAAAAAGAAATCCCGATGTAAGGTGGTTTTTGTGGTTGAATTTTATCCTGCTCCGAAAAAAATCTCATTAGGTAAATCTCAGATCCTTATAGACTGATTTATTTCAATTTTGTTGGTCTATCCTTCCTATTTTAATAAATGAATGCTAAAATACTACTCGCCTGTCATCATTACTTATGCTCTCTATTTTTATTTAAATATAAATGTATATGTATGTATTTTATTAATCGAAGATATTGAACCCATTTCAAAATATAAGGAAGACAAAAATCCAAGAGATAAAAAAAAAGAAAGGATATAAGAAAAATCCTTTCAACTATATGAAAAATCAATATCTACATATCTACATTATAAAAGTTGAAGTGAGGAAGAGATTGATAGTTTATTGATAGCTTCTCTCCACAGACTCAAGACACATTTTTCACAGTTTGGAAAATTTATAGGTCCATATATACAATATACCTCCTCTATTGTGTTGTGCGTGTAGATCTGGGTGTGGATTATTTTTGCGCTGAGATATAAATGCATTGTTCCATCACACATCCTTGGTAACTAGGTCAATTGAGTTTTATCGTCAAAAATCGATTTGCAACGTTGGCAGGTTTTTCTATATTAAAGTACCTATACGACTATAGGACTACAACTCTAGGACTATAAGGGAATAAAGTTTTGAGATGCGATAAAAATATGTAATAAAACTTTTCTGGGTAATATACAAAAATAAAAATTACAGAGAAAAGTTTGTTTGGTTGGTTTATATTGCAAATCGATTTCAATTTGAATTTTTGTTTAATAACTATTTTAAGTTGTTTTTTTTATTTATGTTTAGAAAAAATGAAACTTCGAATATGTTGGTTTTGATTTAGGTTCTTGTTCAAGTTTCATTTCAAAAAGGTGGATTTAGGTTAAATAGTGATGAAGCGGAAGTAGGATTTAAAAAATGGGGTTTCAGCTGTAAGTTTGGGAGATTATATATTTTTCCAAACAGAAAGAGTGGCAGAGTCATGATAATTTAGAAAATGATTAGCTGATTTGAAATTGCAATGTAATACATTTTTGGATGGATTTTGTATTGTGTGCGATTTGATTTTTGTGTCAAAATTTTGTAAAGAGCCGAAAAGACATAATTCTGCTTGGGCGTATATGCATTTATATTGCCTGAATATGGCTAATTTATAAAAATTACGTGTCACGATGTTTGCCCGCTATGGACTTCCAAACTACTTAACCAATTTTAACCAAATTTGTACACCGTGGGCAGTTTGATCCAACTTGAAAGATAGAATATCTTACATCTCAATGGTTGGGATAGGTTAAGGTGGCTGTCTATATAGTTTAATGGCCCATCGTAATACCACATGCATTTTGAGCCTTCCTACTAAGCTCAATGGAACCAGCTTGAGTCCCTTACGAAACGTGAGAGGGCTGATTATATCGATATGATTTAGATCGTTTAGATCGTTAAAGAAGAATTCTCTTAGGTAAATCTTGCGTTTTTGATGTAGAGCAGGGCTGGAACAGAGAAGCTGAAGAACTGCTTCTTGCTCTTCCTCGTCTATACAGCTTCTGCAAACGTCATTTGAGAATGCGCCTAGCCGCGTGCCGACGTGCTTTCCTGTTAAACAGTGGCCATTAATAGCACCTATTATTGGGCTTATATGAATTCTACTTAGAGATAGCAAGCACCTAGCGTTGGCAAGATATTTGTGTGACCTGACACGTGGTGATGTTGTTTCACCTAGTGTTTGCCTTCTTCATAACGTCCTGCATTAGAAATAGATTACAAGTAGCAATTGGTATGCCAGAATTTGCCAAACTTGGTAGATTGGGTTGTACTGTACCGTATCTGGCGAGTTTATCTGCCTTACAGTTACCTGGAATGTCTTTATGGCCTGGCACCCAAGAAAGGTGAATATTAAACTGTTGTGCAATCTCTATTAGAGATGATAGACAGTTATGGACTGCCATAGAGTTTGTAGAGATAGAGTCCAGAGATTTGAAATCTAAGAAGAAACAGATATCAGATGTTATTGATATCACGTTTTCTTAAAGAAAGAACAAGACTTCTTTATCGCCAAAAGATCCGCCTGGAACAGGCTACAATAATTGGGGTCGTTCAGAGTATACACCTCAATCAACCTCTTCTTTTGTTTTGAACCATCATACAAAAAATTGATTGGCTTGTCTTCCAGGAATGCCCTATCCTACCAGAAGGATCTGGAAGGTTTAGAAATCTGAACGTTTCTGACGAATTGCAGTTGGGGAATGCTGCAGTCTGTGAAGAATTACGGAGTGGCCAATGTTGTTGTTATTCCACTGCAACGAGGCTTTAAGGCGAATAGCAGAGCTTGCAGCTATTTGTTTGATAAATATGTCAAGAGGTGCTAGGCAGAGAAGGGTATCCAGTGGTGCAGATAAACGTTGAACTTTATTAAATTTGTCACGGTTTATAGCTTACTGTAAAGCAGTCCACTATACTGCCACATCATACATTAAAATCGGTCTGATTACTGATACGTGATTCTGGGTTGTAAGGCCCATTTATTACCAATAGCTTTTTAGCAAGGAAAGGAAGCAACAGTAGCTTTTTCTACTCTTTCTTGTACATTGCGTTTCCAATTTAGTTTTTTATCTTAAATAAGACGAAGGTTTTTATCGGATTCCTTTAATCTAGGGAGGGTTGACGAATGGAATTTTGTATTTCCTCGAAAATAAGACTAAATCGGTGTTAGTGTGGGTTAGCACCCAGTCCTAAAATATTTGTCTGTCTAAGGCATTTTGTAAGATTTCTTTTAAAGGGTTAAGATGATTAACTGAAACTCCTAATGCAACGTAGTACGTATAGGCGGTGACTCTAAAAACCTCAGCACCTAGACCAAATAGGATTTCTATAGGTTCCAGAGGAGAGGGGATAGAACATCACCTTGCGGTGTCCCTCTACTTACAAGTCAGCATAAAATGAATCAATTTTCCAAGTGAACTCTTTACGTTAAGAGATGTTAGTGCAGATGTGTCCACTTTGTTAAAAGCACCTTCGATGTCAAGGAAAGCAACTATAGTGAACTCTCTATGATGAAGGGGGTTTTCGATGATGTGTACTAAAGTTTTTAGCTCTATTTCCACCGATTTACCTCTACAGTAGGCATCTTGAGATGAAGACAGAAGTCTGGTATCGATACTTGCCCTAAAATGGATATCAATCAATCTTTCCAAGGTCTTAAGAAGGAATGATAATATACTTATAGGTCGTAGACCTTTAGGATTGACTTGCAAGCATTTACCTGCTTTGGGTATAAAAACAACTTTACCTTCTATCCAGGTAAAACCAGGTGGTAGAAATTGGCTCAATGATTGGTACAATAATGTTTGAAGTTTTTTGTAGTTCAGCTGGTATTATTCTACCTGGTCCTGCAGATTTAAATGTTTTGAAGCTGTTGAGAGCCCATTGTAGCTTGTCCCTTGTGATCAGAACTTGTGGATATGTTGGATTGGAACTTGAACGAATATGATTTTTGCAAGTTTCGGAGAGAGAACTACCAGGAAAGTGAGTATCTAGTAGTAAGTTCAGTGAATCATTACTTGTGAATTTGTCCAGGAGCCGTATGCAACTTTCAAGCAGCTTAACATCGCTGGATTAGTTGAAAGAATTTGCCGTAACTTGAAGGCTTTTCAGAAGTTTATTCTATCGTGCTACAGAAAGATCGCTAGGAAGATCGTTTAGATTTCCTTAGTGTAAATTCTTAGAGACTCTTTTTAAGAGAGGTCAGTCTTGCGGCTTTGGCTTGGTTAAAGACTTTCCTACATTCTCTTCTGAGCGAATGAAGGTCTGAAGCCGGCCATTGTGGTTTCCTCTTTCCTCTTATGAGTATAAATAAAGTTAATACATATTGATAAATAAATTATATTGTTACTTGGACAGAAGAATATGAACAATTTTGTTTGTTAAAATACACATCAAAAAGTACGTATACGCCCCATTGCTCCATTGGTATTTATATTTCAATTCTTTTGGAATTATCGCAATGCGGTCCTTGGGTATGAACATTTTTAGAAATTGATCCTTAATTTTCTAAATACTTTATCGGTCCAAAATGCTATCAATGAGGGCTTAGGGTAAGCAACAAATTTGGTATTGTTACACGTACTTTTTTTACTCTGATTTGTTTTAAAAATTATGAAAATTTTTAGGGAAATTCATATTCCACTTAAAAATGTGGCAAACCACCTAAATATGAATTTTTGAATAGGGAAGTAAACAAAGATAGACATTTTGTGTGTGCGAATTAAAAAAGGAAAATGTTGGCAAAATTACATTTGTAAATATATTGGTGATTTAATATTTCAAATGTGTATTTTAGCACGTGCTACATGAGTAGTAGTCTAATGAAAATATTAAAAATGTAAAACACACCCTCAATACTACTCTACTTGTCGTTATAATCTCTCATCGTGGTTGAACGACATGTTGAAAAATTAACAAAAAAAATGTTTTTGTTTTTTAGCATTTTGTAATATTTTTTTGTAAAAAGGATAAAACCGTGTTGATACAAGCAACCAACACCTTTTTTCCAATATTAATAGCAGGTAGGTAAGGATAAAGGTATACGAGCTCTTAACAGAACAAAAACATGGTGACCACCTTTACTTTTGTTGGAAGGTGGTTATGGTGGTTGATAAGCTAAAATTTAAAATTTGCATGAAACTTGAAAAAAGTGTACTTTTTTCTAAAGAGGCAGATTTTTAATATTACAAAATTTTAAACTTTAAGAAATAGAATCACGCAACAACTGAGATAAAAGAATTAGGCTACTTTATATTAAAAAACATTGTACCCTGTCTGTTTTTAAAAGTTTTGTTTCACAACAATTGCTTCTTAAAAAGTGATTCTTAAAAGTTTTGTTTCACAACAATTGCTGCTTAAAAAGTGCTTCTTATTAGCGTTTAAGGTTCAGCACAAAGTTGAAGGTCCTTTCTATGTCTAAAGTTACTTGTTTTATGGGTTTAAAGGCTTTAGGCAAATTGTACGCTCTCTAAGAATACGCCTCGTTTGGTCTATCAGGTGATCCAACAACTTACTTAAACCTCTTGGACATAATTCAAAGAAGATGATGAATGGTTGATGACAGTAACATCATTGAATTATTTACTTTCTTCGAAAATCGTCGTAATTTTTCTTCTTTTAACGTTAGTTTGACTTATGATCTAATGAAATGACAAGGTATGTTCCTCCATTTAAAATCGCATTGACTTCAACTTTGGGCATTTTGTAGAGTTCAGCGATTCGAGCTTTGCTAAATATATTTAAGAATTAAAACTAACATAGAACGACACCTTCTCTTACAATATAGTAGATTCCAAATCTAAACTAATGTTATAGGAAAGTCAGTTTGTTTGTTTGCCTGTTTGTCCATCCTTCACGCAGCAACGGAGCAATATTACGGTATGATCTTTTGTTTACAAATTGTTAAGTACCTACTAAGAGTGTTTTTAACTTTTTACTGCGATAAAATATATTATTAACATCTCATTTAAGCAGATTTACCGCTACACTTATAATTATATTATATTTTTTTGAACACTAATTAGTAGCATACCATTAGGTGCTGTCTGTTTTTAGACCTATCATCATTATAATTCCATTTACATACTAAACTGTTCTAAAACACTATCAAAAATAGGAGATATGCGGTTAAAATCGATGCCGAGATTTTTGTAAATCAGTACATAGTAATTCTGAAATGATTGCAAGTGTTTACCCTGGTTTGCAAATAGCGATTCTATCAGCAAATACGATGTTTGTTTAAAAAAAAAATACAAAAATGTTGCATAAATTAAATTAAATTTGGGTGGCGCAACAGTCCGTTGTGAACCAGGGTCTAGTGACTTACAACTCTCAACCATTCCTGTATGCGAGTTCTGTTGTCAGGAATGGAAGGGAGTTTTGAGAAAGCACTTTTTCATGACAAGAATTACTCTTGAACGATTTGTCAATTCCTCGCAAGAGGCAATACCCGCGAACATTTTCTTTTTTTTATTAAGGTGGCACAGGCAGGGATTGAAATGTTGCACGAAGTCGCAGGAAATATAAGGGAGTCTCTGTTGACACAGCCATATACTGAGAACAGAGTACTTCATACCCGATAGAGTTTCTTAAGCAACTGTCCAGGGTGCCCTCAAATAAGATGATATTTTTTATTACTAGGCGGACAAAACCGTGGGTACCACAAATAAAGGCGTGGCAATAGACCCATTTTTATTAAAAACGCCCTTTAATATGCAAGCTTCCAAAAAATTATGTTTTTAAGACTTAATTTCTAATAGAATGCAGTCAATACAACGGAGTTTAAAGCTTACCGCCCACTGACACACTTACTTTAACACAAATCTTGTTTCTCGAAATGACATCAAATCAATGAATTGTATACGAAATTTTCTCAAAAACATAATGTTTTTCTTTCACTTTGAATATACGGTCACCTCAATCGCCTTACTCTCATTAATTAGGGAATTACAATTTAAAAAAAAGTTGCGAACGGCAACGGAACAGGCCCAAAGTGATTTAAATTCAAAGTGTGGTCCAATAACACTTGAGTTTGTTTAAAAAAAAAAACTGTTTTTATTTTTCTATCTGAAAAAGCAACGGCCATCTTTAAAAAAAAAATCAAAAAATAAATATCAAGGATAACGACGACGACAACGCGACGCATGGCTGCGGCAAGGACTCTCACGTTGCGTCGAAGCAAATTTAACAAATTTGTTTTCTCTTTTTTGTTTCTGATTATATTGAACAACAAATTAACGACTTTTTTTACGTACCTATATTTATCCTTAGCAGGACCATCATACATAAAATCACCCCTTATCGTTCGATATATTTACCGTTGAATGCATAAACGGGATAAGGATAAACATTTATACAGATAGACAGACAATAAAACACACATCATGCAGACCATGATGTGCGATGCAGGATGGAGTTTGAGGGGTGGTGTTGGTTTGAATGAGTTGATGCTCCTGCTGATGTAAACTTTATTCCTGTGTGTGATGCCCATTCAAAGGATTACAGCCTTACGTCAATTAACATAAGCTTCTTATGTCATTTAAAATTTTGCTTACATTTGTATGATATTCGTTATCTCTCTCTCTTTCTTTCGACAAATAAATGTGGAATGGAAAATAGATCCTTAAAAAGGACAGGAAGTGTGAGGACAAGAGAGAAGCAGCATGTAAAATTGGAAAGTTAGGTTATACAAGGACGAGTGACGACAACAATGACAATTTTCCTGGTTATTCTTAGCCCAGAAAAATAAGAGCACTATTGTGATGACGACATAAAAGATACTTAACTTATTGCCATGAGTGTGGTACTAATATTTTTTTTTACTTTGTTTGCCATTTTGTTTCCTTTTCAAGGAGGATTTAAATTTTTGAGGAAAGGTTTACGACAAACGAGACGATGATGACGATGAGGACCAATTTCCAGAAAAGAAAACATCCCAAAAAAAAACCTTAAAAGAAATTGGCTTTTAATGCGAGGATTATGGCTTGAAAGAAGGATTTCGAACTTCACAACTGAGGTTATATCAATTTGCATATTTGTATTGCGGTTTAAACCCCACTTTGCCAAAGAATTCTCATAGAAACTTTATAATTATTATTTTTATTATTATAAATTTTGTGGTTATATAAAAGAGCGGTATGGTACCTATGGGATGGAAGGGTGGTAAGTTAAATTTAAAATTTAAAAAAAAAAAAAAAAACAAAAATCTACAAGAAAACAAGGGGGCGAATATGGGAAGATTTTGGCAAAAAAGGCATTAAGTGTGATTGTAGCGTTGAGATTGTTCATAAAACTTTTGGGTTCTTCTTATATTCCATAGGATAAGGATAAATAATGGCAGTCTTAATAGCTTGGGGTTTCCGGTTGGTATACAAAGTTATAATATCCCCTCTATACCCTATGCCATCAGAATCAGAAGCAGGGTGTGGATGGGAAGAGGTATACTTACAAGTGTAGACTTTTGCATAGATAATGTTGTTTTATGGTGAACTTACCTGAAAAAAGAAGAAAAAGAAATATGTAAGTATGATTTTTATTTAAATGTGACATAGATTAAAAACTAATCAAGATTCTAATAATTCCTTTAAATTAGCAGGAAACATAATTTTAAATGTTTTCTTTTTTTCTGTACAATGCATTAACACTTAAAGGTGGAAACTTTTACATTTCTTATTAGAAGAGATATTTAAATTTTTAATTTAGCAGTAAAAGTGTGAAAAAGAGGAGATTCGCAGTGTTTTTGGTACGGTTTAAACATTGTGTGGCGCAACAGTCCGTTGAGAACTAGGTCCTAGTGAGTCAAGTCATGGAGGGTTCTTACAGTTTTAAGCTAAATCCGAACGGCTAATTTGAGAAAGAACCTTCAATGAAGAGAATTACCCCTGAAAATTTGTCAATTCCTCGAAAGAGGCAGTATCAGTGAAAAAAAAACTTTAGGAGGTACAGGCAGGCAATGAACCTTAAGACCTATAGCATGACAGTCAGATGGATTAGCCATCACGACACGATGTAATGTGAAAACCTAGATCTTGTAGCTTTTGGCTTTTCTCTACAGTAACATCTAATAATAAATGAAAAATCTAGTACAAAATATAAAGGCGTGGCAGGGGCCAATTTTACTAAAAATGCCTTTGAACATGCAAGCTTTAGGTGTAATGAAAAAACCTAGATCTTGGAGCTTTTCCGGTTTTTCTAAAGTTGCATTTAAACTAAACCAAGATAAATTAGGCTGAAAATGAAGACATAAATGGCCTTCAGTCTGCTGAAGCAGTATAGGTATCCTATTGATTTATCTGGTCAAAATTACGGTCGCGATCATCGCTGTACAGAAAAAGGTTTTTCAAGATATGCAGGATTGATTGAAAACGTCTTTGTTTTCAGTAATTTCAGGACTTAGATTCACAAGTTCAACTGATTTAGGAGCCGAAGGTAAACTTCAAGAAATGCAGATTGAAAAAGTAGAAAACTGGCCCAATTTTTATCGAATAAGCAAACGGAAATATTATCAAATTTGGTATGATACTAATTTACATGAGAATAAAGAAAGTCCAATTGATCTAAGAAAAAGCACTGCTTAGTAAAGATATTGGACTAGAATTGTCGATGTTTACCAACTTTTTTTTAAAAATAAAACAGTTGATATGGACACTATCGAAATTTGGCTTTAAAGAGGTTCGCCACATTAGAAATTCCGCAAGAGGGATGTTTGAACAAAAAAGCCACCATATAATCGGTCCCATTAAAAAATTTGCTAGTGACGCAAAATTTTGAACGATTTAGTAAAATTTAAAAGCCATTTTAGCAATTAACAAGACAAGATATATTTTTTAAAGTTCCTTTCTGAACAAGCAAAAAGTATTTGAAGTTCATATCTCTGTAGGCCTTATGGTCTTAATTTATACCCGACTTAAATAAGATCCGTTATAGTTTTTTTCGAACTCTGTAATTTATTTCTTCAATATTCAGTTAAAATATTTAAATCATTTCATATAATGTTCGAAAAATCTTCATATGATGTAAGATTTTACGTGTGGTACAAAAATCTGAAAGAAATGCTTACCAATTCGCCCTAAAACGGTTTTCATAAGAAGAAAAAGGCAAAATGGTTTGACAGTCAGTTTTCCTATTGCAACAAATCTTTTTTTATACAATTCTAGTATATCGAAATCGAAACAGCACCAAAAATTTATTCTAGAACTTATCTTTTAAAACTATAAAAGCATTAAGTTATAGGTTTTTTAAAAACTTCAAGAAGAATCCAAAAAATACTCATAACTAATAAGAATTTCCAAAACCTAGGTACTAAAATAATTTTAATTGCACCTAGAAGCAAAATATTTGTACTTTTCAAAATAACTTAAGAAATATTTAGAGTTTTAAAATAAGCCTCAAAAACACCGTTCTTTAGCATTTTAAGGCTAGATTAAGGACATTTTAATCTATTAAGAAAATTTTATAATGATTCTGGGACAGAAAAAAACGTAATTATGTCGTTCAGTGTTATTTTGGCATTGGCAGCTGTGTTTTACTTCAAATTTTGAGAGGAAGTCAGTTCGAAACAAGTTGCTTTACCCTTTAATAACCTGGGAAAATATTTAAAACTCATTTTCAAAAAAACGCTATTTATAAAAAAAAGTTTTAGGAGAAATGAATAGAACTGAAGCTGTACGAATGTTTCTACAACAAGTTCGTGGGACTGGTGTGCTAGTGGAGAAATGTGTTGAGAGATGTGCTGTGGGCGAGATTGTAAACATCAATCCACAAATATCAACCCGCCATTGATCTTAAGATTTCTTACACTGATGGATTAAGTATCTCAAATTAGAAGGTCCAATTGACTAAGCAACTAAGAGCGCACTTCTATTAATTTATATCGATGGAATCTAACAGGTTATGGGCCATCCGCGGCCATTTTTATCAGAAATAATTAATATTGGTTAAATTTATTTTCCGCGATGAATATTTTCGTGAAATTCTCTTTGGTTGTAATTTTATTTAAGCGATTCGTTTAAAGACATCTCAAATAAAACTGACGATTCTGAAAAAAATTCTTGTCGAAGATTCTACGAAAAGTTCAACCGAAGAAATGACCTCTCAAATTCAATTTAATCGTCATAAAGGCAGGGAGAATTACTCTGAATGGAAGGTCGGCACAAGAGCTCACATGATAATCACGGGTTTGTGGGACTCTTGCCAGCATGAATTACCAGGTGCAGCAAATGACGTCCTGAAGAAAGGTCTTAGAGCAATGGGTGAGTTGACGTTATTGCTCGTTGCCTGCAACTATAATCATATAGAAGGAGCTTGCAAATGCAAGGAAGCTTGGGATAGTATAGCGGCGTTTTTTGATGACACCGGCACCGGTCGAAAAGTGGAACTGTTGCAACAATTGGTATCTCTCAACCAAAAAGAATGTGCGTCAATGGAAGATTACGTCAATAAGATGAGTTCGCTGTGGCCCAAAGTTAAAGCGGCAGGCTTCAATATAGACAATGAAGTAGCCGGTTCGTTAATGCTGGTAGTTTTACCTGTAGAGTATAAACCTATGATACTCGCAGTAGAAAACTCTTTTCTAATAAAATCACATTCGACTATGTCAAAAACTTGCCGATGCAAGGCTTAGTCTTTGAAAATGAAAAGTGTGATTCAAGCGAGGCAGCTTTGGCCGTAAGAAATAAAAAAAACCAAAGTAGGAACGTAAAGCATTGCTTTGGATCTGGTTCCAAACAACAATACGTCAAGAATTGCCCTAAAGCTAAGAACAACAAAAAAATGACAAAAGTGAAATCATGCTATTTTCATCATTGCTAGTTCAATCTAGTGAATTGCCATCAGATTGACACATTGATAGTGTGCAAAATGAAGTTATTGTGGCAAACAACGATAAAATTTCAATTGATTGTGTCCGCAGCGTAAAGCAAGTGGTGTTAAACCAATATACTGAACCATGTTCTTTTGGATTTTGGGCTCTCGAGTGTTCATCATGGCCATTTACTTGGATGACATCTAAATATTCAACATTGATGATGAGCTTAAACAAAAGCTAACCGATGTTCTCTTTAAGCAGTTTAGGATGAAGGACATGGGAGAGATTTCATCCGTCTTGGGAGTTCGCGTAACAAGAAACAGGAAAATAGGTACGATTTGTCTTGATCAAACACAATACATAAAAGATGAGCAACTGCAATCCAATGGTTGCACCAATAGATATCAATCAGAAACTATCTGCCAAAATGTGTATGAGCAACGATGATGAGAAAACCCAAATGAAGGATGTACCGTATCGACAACTGGTTGCCGCTCGACAAATTTTGTGTGCAAGTCTCAAGGTCTGATATCTGTTTTCCGGTCAACGTATTAAGTCGCTATAATAATAATCCTGGCAAAGCACACTAGGCTCATAACCTGTTAGATTTTTATCGATATAAATCTAACATAATTGTTTCGCAGTTTGAACCTTTGAGTAGATTAAATAAGACAACGATTTAGAACGAATTTTCATACTGGTTCGAAAAACTTGAACATTATTGGAGTAGTGATATTAGAAAATGAAAGAAAACAACGATTTCGTTCATGTTGTTCGTTAAAGAACCATGCTAACCGATTTCATTCTTTATTGCATTTGGAGACAAGGATTCGAACGTGCTCCATTTTATGAAGGAGGTTTTGAGCACCAAATTCCTCATTTGTGTTATAAACTGTCTTTGGCGATGTCAATCTACGGTTTAACCCTTTTTTATTGTGAAAATGTTCTTCCTTACTCTTAAAATTAATCTTGTTTTGCATTTTTTTGAATTTGTATATTTTCATATACCGCTGTTTTTTGGTATCCTTTTCTAACGAAATATCATCAATAAAAAGGTTATCTGACCTGAAAGATACTTCAGAACTTCAATTCCTAAAATATCCTAGAGATTTTTGTTATAGAATTTGGTTATACTAATCACAAGAATTTCCCATAACATATACATTTGAATTCCAGCTTTTACCTGTTTTGAAATTTCAACCTTTTAAATTCAGAAAATGTCATTTATCCAATTTCCCTACGTAGTGTATTGTGGTATTTTTAAAATGATACACGAATTTTCCACAAATTAAAAATGTCCTTCTTGAAATATTTCACAAAAACAAATAAAAAAAACATTGTTCTACCCGCGTCTCGTGTCTATCAAATAAAATTCAAATTTCAAAACTGTCTTAACTTAGCAAAACAAAAAAAAAATATCCTGGCCCTGAGTCAACATACAAAATTTTCATTAAATTCATATACCTACCTTACCTAGATATACCAAGACGAAGTTATACTTATAAAAATGTACCACGTTCCTATATATTTAAAAACCTTTGAGCCTACTTTTCCCAGCTCGGTCATGATCATAAAAAAATATTATTAAAAATAAAAAAAAGCTTCCATTTATATTTTTATTTTTGTTGTTCTTGTTGTTTTATTATTATTTTAATATACCTCGCAAGGAAAGGGGAACAGCAAAAATTTCATAACCAATGCCTCATTTTACCTTTCCTCACCCAAGGAATCATAAATAACTAAGACCTTTTTTTCCGTCTTGTTTTTGTTGTTCTTGTGTAACAAAGTACCTATAACATAAAAAAAGGATAAATTGCTTTTGCCACAAAATCATAACCCTCCTTTTGTGCCTGGCTTGAAGCATCAAGATGGCAAAAACAAAAACAGTCTGTTCGTTTCGTGGATACAATATTTGCGTTAACAGCAGGGCCAACGAGAACGAAAAAGAGAGCCAACAACAAAACAAAAAAAGATAAATAAATATTTAGTGTGCCTCTTTTAACCCCTCATTCCCCCTCCATGCATCCCCCCAGCCCAACATTCAACTTAACTTTTTTTGAACGCAAAAATTCCGCATGATTACACCTGATATAAGAATATCTTTTGTCATGGTAAAATCACTTGCGGCAAACTTAACACCAAGGTCACAAAATTTTTTATTTTTGTGTCCCTGGTTTTTGTTTGGTCTTCTTCTGAAAATAAAAATTATATACAGTAATGTGAAAAAAATCACATCAATTGGTAAAAAGTTCTTAGTTTGGTCCTTTTAGAGACTATAGAAAAACAACATGGTTAAGAGCTAAGATCGGGAGCAGTTTTAAGAAAATATCATCTGACTTAAATGTTCTACAAAAATTTTTATAGATTTTTACATTATCTTAAAAATGATTTTCCGATAAGAGGTTTCATTTTGAGCACCCAACTATTAAGACTGCTGTCTACTCAAATTTGACACATAATTTCGACACTATTAATTTTTAACGATACACGTTTTCAAAACCGCATTGAATTTTTTAAGATTCACTGATGCTGAAAATTCTGTGGGCACACTTTACAAATCTAAAACACTTGATAAAGCGTCTTCTTAGTTGACAATAAAAAGGCTGGTGAAAACATTTCAGCTTTTGGGAAATGATGTGAAAAATCAAAACCGTGTTTATCGCTAAGAATAACTGAGGATATTTGAGCTGAAGTGTGAATGTACACCTAACAAAAACACAGAGTTGTCGATTACTTGTCGATTTTTAGAATACGGCATTTCAAAAAACCACCTTTTATTTTGCACAAGGATCTGTTAGTCAATAAACTCAAGCCCGAGGACCACCAATAACTTCGTAGAAAAAAAAGATTGTTGAAAAGCCTGTCAATACTTAAGGTGTCATAATTAGTTGCGTTTTTCGGGCTGACAAAGGCTCTGTAATTAGATCTTGTACTGATTTTAAAATGAGACTGCTCAAACTGTTACGATTAAGAAAGTAATCTAAAAACACATTTTTTGGTCAAAAATCGAACATACGAATTTTTATACGAAACGGGCTTGAAATATTTTTTAGAAAAGTTCTTTACATTTTTAACTTTCTATACTTGTAAAATTTCAGTAAATTCGTCGAATTGAAAATTTGTACATTTCTCGACGTTCTTAAGTCTCTTGGATCAAAATCAAAGACTTTTAAACTATGTGTATCCGTGGGATACCATTTTTCGTCTTGTAATCACAAGACCTTTTGTCTGAAGCTTCTAACCCTAAATTGTTTCGCTGATGACAGAACCCTCAGCTTTTCATATTCGTTTGTAGATTCCCATTCTTTTTCTTCAGATGTGGACTAGCAACAGCAGCATATGAGAAGCTCATTAAATTCTGATCTTGACAGCATTGTTCAATAGGGGTAAACAAAATCGTGTAGCATTTATGGCTGAAACACAAACACGATTCGAGGTTGCTTTAAATGACAGTTCCAATAAGGCATTTCTAAAATGGCACTTCTGTCATTAGCAGCTGTTATTTTGTCTCAAAATAAAACAAAAATATGAGTTTTTAAATCAAAAAAATGTAATTTATCAATGAAGGAGATTTCACAGCCTATAATAACCTCCAAGAGCAAATGTATTTTGTTTGTTGACTTTTTTTACAGCTGTTGAGCTGTTAGACAAAGCAAATGTTCAGCAAATTTAAACTAGAGCTTCCGTTTGGAGTCACACTACGTTATTTCCTTTCGATTGTCAAATGAAACGTGAGTCCGAAGTTTTATTGTGATAACATGAGTTGAATTCCTATGACTGAACTCGTAAACGTCAGGCGTAGCCAAAGCAGAAGCGTGTTTGTGTTTCAGCCATTAATGCTTCGGAAACTCAATGCTGTCTACTGTCTCAAAACCGTAACCCTCCCCCAATGCCACTTTCGATGGGTGGTTCGTGCATCGAGGAGACTATGCACCTTTAACTTATGCTAGAGACTTCAATTATATCTAGAATTATGTAATGTATCGTGATGCTAAGCAAATAAACTTTTAAAAAAATTCAATTGATATTTATTTTTATAAATCTAAAAAACTGAACAAAAATATTTCCCACCTCAAATATTTTACGAACAAAAAATGATTATTCCTCCAAAATAATTCCAATAATTTTTGAGCAATGGTGAAAATTTAAAAACACCTGTTCATTCGCATCAACATTTTTTTTCAACATTCGGTAAAATTTTATAAAAATCCAGCATTCGTTTTTCTTATAAAGAATACTACAAATACTACAATACTCTAGATATCTCGAGAGTAAATGCAGGTATTGACTTCAAAATGATTTCGTTCTATGTCGAATTTTGTATCAATATTTGTTTATATTTTAGAAAGAGAAACTTTGAAAAAATCCAACTTTAGTTGGAAAAATCTGGTTTTCGACTAAAAATCTTATTAATAAACACAAATTTGAAATCACATGTTATTTTGTCATATGCAAAATATCATTGCTAGTTTTTGGTTAATTTAAAAAAAAAATCAATTGACGACTTTTTTTTATAAAGCACGAATCTCATTCTCTATTTTTTCTTTTTAAATTAAATAAAGAACTAAAGAACCGATTTAAATATTTTGTTTCTGAACAAGCTCTTTTTTGGCTGACTAATTTTGTATGATCAAAAATGTCTAATATTCTATGTCGAAACCATTTTTTACAATTTACTACGATATAAATATAATTTATCTAATATTCACTGATTTTGACAACTTCATATCTCTTAACATTTTAGTAAACTTAAAATCATGGAATGGCTTCCTATAACTTAAAGTTATTTGCAGTCTACAATTGGGAATTCTAATTAATACGTCGGGTCCGTTTCCGGATGACCGTTCTTTAACAAAAGCTTATTAACAATTTACTAGTGAGAAAAATCAATTTTGCAGCTGTTTAGTTAATTGCTTACTATCTGGAAAATTGCATCTTATTAAAATGCTTAGCCTTTAAAAAAAGATAATTTAAAATGTTTTTTTTTAAACCTGATACTTCAGACAAAATTATTAAAAAAAATAAATGAATTTAAGTACACAAACATTTCACAGCACTGTAAGGCAATTTTATTTTTGCATTCCTTTGAGTACATTTTTTTAACTGCTCTCCACGGACAAGAACATGACAAAAATAAAAAGACAAGCCGTACGAATAGGTATACAAAAATGTTTTAAAGAAAAAAAGCAAAAATACACAAAACGTCCAAAGCACGTAGGAATATTAAAAAAAAATAAAAAAAAAAGTTTCAACAAAAATAAGAAAAAAAAAAGAGTAATAAGAAAAATAAATAATTGAATAGGATGCCAGAGCATAATAAGCATCCGCCAAGGACATCTCGAGCGAAAAAATTAAAAAAAAGAAGAAAAATAAAACGAATATCTCAAGAAGAAGAAACGAGAGGGTAAAAATATATAATTTGTATCTTAACTCATCTCCTTGGGCTTCTTTGCTTTGCGCGTGTAGCTTTTTTTCATCATTGCATATTATCGCACAGAAATATCGAACCCCATTCGTCCTGATGCACTGAAATGTGCATCAAAAAAGAAAAGAAAAAAAAAGGACGAAAAAGACTTTATACTGATGGTTGGTTATTTCATTTTCTATTCAGGGTCCTGGGTACTTATTTTATTATTATATTTATTCGTTTTCTTTTTTATTCTTTTTGTCTCATTAATTTTCGCTTCATCTATCCTGAATATTTAATCGGGCGTAAATAATATTCCCTCTCGTTTGTGTGTGTTCGCTTTTTCTCTTGCTCTTGCTCGTTGTTGTCGTCTTCACTATAAAGTCCTCCGGCATTGAATTCCTAAACTGATGAAAAATAAAACCAAACCTAACTTAACCCAACCCAACCCAAGCCAACCAAGCCAATGCCAAAAGGACCAAAAGAAAAGGAAGAAATTCTAAAACGCCTTTTGATATAAAAATGAATTAAACCCACAATTTAACCCGCGCGTGCAAAATAAAAAAAAAACTCAACTAAAAAGGAATAGAGATGCAGACAAAAGAAAACCGAATCCTTTTTAATGGTCTTCCTTGGGCAGACTTCATTATGATCATTGAATATTTCATTGAATTAAAACGAAAGGTACAATCATCCGATGTTGACCTTTTATTCATTCTCCATTATGCACTGAAAAAATAAAATAAAACAAAAGTGAACAGGGACAAAAAAGCGAATTAAACCAAGAAGGAAAAATGAAGAATAATATCCATTAGGACCGAAATCCCTAATTACTTATTCGGCCCTAAAGTAAAAACACACAAAAATTGGTATCTGTTGTGTATGGAACTATAATTAAAGTTTATGTATCAACGAAAATGGCATTAAACCAAAAGTGAAATCCATATTAGAAATGTCATTAGGTCGTTTTTAATGGTGAAATATATAGAAGTTCTATTACAAACGGGACACACATTAGAAGGACACATTTTTTAAGACATCTGGGCACACAACAAGGATAATAAAATGCAGAATGTTAGAGGTTAACGTAAGGGTTGCCATTTAACACTTTTTCTTGTTGAATGATTAGCAAATGCCACATAACTAACAGAGGGTGGTAAGTCATCTCACATTCGTGCAGTACGGCTAAAGAACAAATATTTCTACTTTAAAGTACGACGAAATTCGGCTCAAGGAAAACTGATGGGCATTCCTATAAGCCTGAGTATTAAAATTAGGATGTTCAAGGCTAGAAGTGCAGATGGTTAATTTAGTAGTTAAAAAAAAAAAAATAAATATAAATTTGGTGAAGCAACAGTCCTTAGAGAACCAAGGCCTAGTGAACTACAACTATCAAAAATTCCTGTATGCAAGTTATGTCAGGTATGGAGGGGACCTACAGTTTTAATGCCGAATCTGAACGGCGATGGCGGCGCGGCGCAGGCAGGGATTAAAGCCAAGCCCTTTCGCATGACAGTCCTACTCACTAACCATCATGTCACAGGTAAAAAGTTCAGTAAAATAACGCTTAGGCATGAAACTTTATGGTATCTTCAAGATAAATTAAGTTTATGATACGGCTTTGCTCGCATATTAAACTTAAATCAAAATGTCACATAGAGACATTCTAAAGGCAAATTTACATGACTTAAGCTTTCCATAATCAAAAGAAGCAACCAGTCTATTCATTGTTAAAGTGATGGGGCACGACTTTTGTTTAGATTGATTCCCGAAATTTTTAGTGTTTGACCTTGCGCCATGACGAATATGACTTTAAAAGAGGAATTGAAGCTTTTTGAACTTGAATAAGGAATCTAGGAATACTTGAATTTGCACGTCTTTAAAAATCGGTTAAGATACTAAACGCCTATCTCTTATTTTTAATAGTGTTTTAGATTAGTTTCGTGCTTTACTGTCGAAAGGCAAGCAGTATCTAATGATTTGATACTAATTAATGTTCTTAAAAAAGGAAAAAATTGAATATAAGTATAAGTGCTACCGACGGATCTGCTCAAATGAAGTAGAAATAAGATATTTAAGCGCAATAAAAAGTAGCTTAAAAATTCTTCCAACATTAGAACTACCTCAAAACAAAAATTCAAGCCATAATAATACTTCGTTTATATGTGACGAACTTACAAACACACAAACAAACACGCAAGCAGACAAACTTTCTTTCATTTAAAAGCAATTTTTTAAATATTGTTTAAAAGACTTAAGTAAGTTACTGAAGAACAAGGCTAGAGCTGCGAGTTATAGTCTGGTTTTGGACTATATAAGTCCATAGGTTTTAAAATTGTAGTCAGAGAAGGAGGGAAATATTTATTGCATCGCCTTAGAAAACATATAAATTTTGCTGCATTTTTGGGGAGATATTATACATATGTGATAGTCCACAAGGGAATAACGAGATGTTCAGTTTCATGGATACAAGTGCCACTTAAGAATAAAGGCAAAGGGTTCAATTTCACTCTAGGTACGGCTTTCATGCTTAAGGTCTTGGGTTTAATCATTGCCTTTGTCATGGGTACTGACTGCTTCTTTCGAGGAATTGATAGATCCTTTAAGAGTTATTCTTGTCATAAAAATTGCTTTCTAAATACTCCGTTCGGATTCGGCATAGGAAATCAAATTGTAGGTCCCCTCCATCCCTGAAATACCAACGGACTGTTTCGTCGCCTAATTTATTTTGTATCAAATTTTGTCGGTACAATTTCATATCCGAACAAGAGGGTTTGAGTTTTAAAACCAATATAAAAAGTTTAGAGTACTAACGTTAGGGAAACAACGTTTTTGATAAGAAGTTGCAGCCAGGAAAATATTGATAATAATGAGAAAAAGTGTCGGAGATAGAGCAGAGCCATGCGGCACTCCAGCATTTATATTGTAGATTTGAGACATAACTCCATCTTATACAAGTTGTATTGAACGATTGGAAAGTAAATTTATAATCTAACGACACGGAAGCACTTCACGCACAATAGAGCCTGAGCCAAGCTCTAACAAATCTTTTAAAATATCAAGTGCAATAATCTTACTTTCTCCAAATCGATGTAAATATTTGCTGCAATGTTCGGTAAGATACCAAATGATGGACCTATTGGAAAACCTTATTACCGATGTTTATTAAGAAGCTTTTGGTCTTCGAGATATTTTTGGTACTGATAATTGGTTAGTGTTTTTATCTTTTTAATTTCTTATATTTAATATCTCTTTTTTCATAAAATGAAATGAAATTCAAAATATCCTTCCACAAATACTTATGTAGTGGCAACGCTATCGCTATGCTGGTGGCTGTTGATTGTAAGCTGTTAGCTGGTTACTGTTTGTGGTTTATTAGTGTTTATGTTTATAGTATTTTATTACTCTATTTGCTCGATACACACAAATGGTGAACCTAATGACGCAAGATAATATGTTAATGTAGGTATATGAGATATTCCCTCTAGAGTCCTAGAATCGTTTATGTGACGACATAAGGGAGACTTTAATAAGGACACAAACTACGACTACGATGACAACGCACCAATTTATCAACGAATATACAACAAAATAAAATACGAACACAACAGAAAAAAATGAAAATTAAAACCCAGACCCGGATGACCATTTTCCGGCAACCATTATACCTCTAAGACCAACATAAAAACTTATTAACATTAAACTGACATTTAGATAGCAATTTCAAAATAAAAAAAAATTGTGAAAATGCGATCACTGTGTGCGGTATATGTGGTATCTATGCTATATATCTCCCCACATACTTATACACACGCCTGTATGTATGTATATGTGCGTTTTGGGGTTTTAAAATACAAATTTCTCTCTCTTACTGTATATTAGGATGTCATTACCATAAAGTAATTATGATAATGGTTGGAATATATATCAAGCACTTTTTGGTTTTATTTACAAGTCGTTTTTCTGCAACAACAAAATATAACAATAACAACAAAAACGAAAAAAATAAATAAATAAAAATGTATCGGCGCAGAAGGATGTTCACAATGTTAAGCGGAAGGATTTATGGTAACCGGAAATGGCGCAGAAAAACATTAATTGTACTTAATCTGGTTTTATTAGGAGTTATGGCTGTGAATTTGTGTTAATGTTCGCAAAGTGAGTTTCAACAACAACAAAAATAGTCATTTTATTTGAAATTTCAGTTTTTTTTTGTTGTTGTTATTATTGTTACTGTTGTTGTTGTTATTATTAGTGTCCTGGGGGTTGTGTATGGGTACATAAGTGGGTGGAGATATTAACTAGGTATATAAACGAAATATTTAAGCTTTATTGCGCTAAGGCTTGGAAAACCTTTAATTTTTAATAGGTAAACATTAGTACATGGTACTAAAAAAATGGTGTTTTTCTTTTCAGGAAGAACTGAGCTAAGGATAACGAATTTTTAGGGAATTTTCATTCCCAAGATATGGAAACATTAATCTGATGCTTTTGTTTCAAGAAATATTTATTTAATCTGCCTCTGGTGAATTTCTGTAAAATAAAAGAAATCGTATCGTAGAAGAATAGCTTGGGTTTTTGTATATGTAAGCAAATGCTCAAGAAATGTGAGCCAAGATTATTTTCATATACTGTCTTTTTTTGTAATACATGGACTTTAAGGTCTCAGTATGAAGTTTAAAATGAAGATCTCCAAGATTTTTAAGCATACAAGAGTATTTTAAAATTCAAAAAAGATGGTATTAGATATTTTTGACAGTTCTTGTATCCAAGCTTAGTTGTGTGTAAATTGAAATGTAGGTCTTGAAAATAGCCAGGTGATTCAATGAAAAATTACGATATCTTCTAACTTCTAAACGAGACATTGGTTTGTTTTCAAACAATGTTGCCACTTTGTATTCGTTACAGACAAAATATTTCTCAGTCAATTCCAGTACACCCCAGAATTAGAAGTCCTAACATGTAATAACTTGTTTACGGAAATCTAACTATTCTTAATATTTGAATTAAAGATATTGCTTTCTTTCTTAAACGAAGAATTATCTATTGAAGCTATCTAAGCGACATATAAATACCACTTTATTCTTAAACATAAAGGTTTCATAAATTCTTAAACGAGGTATTGAAAAAACTGAAACATCTACAAATCTCTGTGTATCAAGATATATAAAGAAGGAATTGAGAAAAACAAACCGAATGTCTTTGAGAAATGCCTGAAGCAATGTAAAAGGTAACTTCAAGGCATCAAACATTCAGATATTCTTAGTTGCTTTAAAAACACAAATGGTTTCTGGGCAAACTCAAGTGCAGAATTGTTCAATTGTTGGTAGCTTCCCTTCTGTTACCAACACTGACATAACCAGTTTCTTCAGTAACGTTACTATTCCACAAAGAATTATTTCAAAAGATGTACAATTAACAGCTTCGGTCCACACATATCTGCTGGGCCAGATGAAATAATTGCAGCGGAACTTTTAGGAAAATTCTGATATTCTGATACTCATACATGTCAATATTTTGAATGGTTGTACAAATGTGGCCTACATTTAGTTGTCATGGAGAGAAGTCAAAGTTGTTTTTTTAACCCAAACCTGGCAAACATAGCAATTTTAAGCCTAAAGATCTAAGGCATATAAGCCGATGATCTTCTTAAAACATTTGAAAATCTGATTGATATCCACTTTAGGCAAACATTGACAAAACTTTGTTATCTAATGCTCAATATGCATACAATACAGGGAAATCTGTTCATCACAAGGAGTTCGCTTTAGTCACTTTCCTAGACATAGAAGGAGCGTTTAACAGTGTGCAAATATGCGCAACTAAGTCTGTGTTGACATCTTTTAGGGTAGGTATATCAATCAGTAGGTTGATAAATTATATGCAAATAAGCAGAATTATCGTCTCAAACTTGATTGTTTTACTTCTCGAAGATCTTTCCCCGTAGAACTACGTCGCAAAGCGGTGTCCTTTCTTCCTCCTCTGGAATTTAGAAGTCAATAAACTACTAACAATGTAAGAAATGTATGGATTCATGGTAATTGCATATTCGGACGGCATTGACATAGCGGAAGGAACTACTACGAACTGCTTTAAACAAGCTTTTAACCAGGGCAGATCGATCGATATGCAGACTTGTGTTCTTTGCAAGGAAATATAAAATCCCACAAATAGACTCTCCTCATTAACACGGTAAACCGCTAAAATTTTCAGACACACCAGAATACTTGGGTCTTTTCTTGGATTAGAAATTTAGAGAAAAACTTAATGTTTAAGAAGAAATTTACAAATCCAGTGTGCCACATTTTCTCTTGTAAAAATTCCACTTGAAATAAATGGAATCTACACACCCTTATTTCAAACTGGCTACACATGGCCTGCGCTGGACACTCTACCTCAACATTTTTTCGCTAACACAGCCATTCGATTTATAGCCTCCTCACAGTGGATCAATAATAATATTGACCATTCCAGATTCCCTAGTAACGTCGACTACATAGCCATAACTCCATAATTCACCAAAAACTTCCAAGTGTCCATCCTTTCTATACCTAAACATACACAGATGGATAAAAAACCGATGACAGGGTGTACTCCGACGGAAACAATTTATGTCTCTTATTTCGTATTCCCAATCACTATAGTGTCATGCAAGGGGTCTAGGGTTCAATCCCTGCCTGTGCCCCCTTAATTTAAAAAAATTAATTTTCACGGGTACTGCCTCTTACGAGGAATTGACAAATCCTTCAAGAGTAATCCTTGTCATGAAAAAGTGGTTTCTCAAACTAGCCTTTCGGATTCGGCCTTAAATTGTAGGTCCCTTCCATTCCTGACAACAGTACTCGCACACAGGAATGGTTGAGAGTTGTAAGTCACTAGGCCCTGGTTCACAACGGACTGTTGCGCCACCCCATTTGATTTGATTTGAATCACTATAGAGTGTTCCAAGCTTGTTGCCATCAAAGAAGCCTTCTCTAAAGCATGATGATGAATGAAAGCAAACCACAGATGGTCTAAAACAACCACTTGTCGGTCAACCAAATTAATTTGGTCAATACTTGTTGCTTAACGCTCTAAGCAACTTATTTCGGTTGGTAAAGTGAACATTAGATCTGTTTAAGGAGACTTTAGAGCACATTGCTTAATGTGTAGGCAGTTTCTCGGTTTGGAGCTTCTATAAAAGAATTTTTCAGAAAACACATGAATCATGCCCTGTCCTATCGAAAAGACGAGGACTTCACCTCCTACTACAATGATCCTAGTTATCTAAGTAATTCCGATATCTAGTGTCTCAAATGCTTCATAACTAGCTCTAACTGGGTCAACGAGTAAGGTACACCTGAAGATCTATGTGGAATCACAACAGAATAACTATTGGTCTAAGTTTGTTTGGCTTCAATGTCAGAAAACAAAACCGATCTGGTCTTATTTTCGAGGAGATACAAAATTCCATTTGTCAACCCTCCTTATATTAAAGGAATTCAATTAAAATTCTCAGACGAGGCTAAATACCTAAGTCTTGTCTTAGACAAAAAACTAAATTGGAAACGTAACGTACAGGAAAGAGTCAAAAAAGCTACTGTCGCTCTCTTTTCTTGCAAAAAAGCTATTGGTAATAAATGGGGTTTACAACCCAGAATCACGCATTGGCTATACACATCGGTAATCAGACCGATTTTAACGTACGGTGTGGCAGTATGGTGGACTGCTTTAGAGAAAGGTATAAATAGGGATAAGTTTAATAAAGTCCAACGTTCAGCCTGCCCATGTATGAGCGGATCGCTTCGCACGACCCCGTCTGCAGCACTGGACACCTTGCTCTACCTTACACCTCTTGACATATTAAGCAAACAAATAGCTGCAAGCTCGGCTATTCGCCTCAATGCTTCGAAGCAGTGGACTAACAACAACATTGGCCACTCCGTAATTCTAAGGTACTTAGAATCAATTCCAAAGCACACAGACTACACCATCCCCCAACTACAATTCGACAGGAACTTCCAGATTTCTATACCTACCAGATCTTTTTGGGAGGATAGGACATTCTTAGAGGATGAGTCAATCCACTTTTACACAGATGGCTCAAAGACCAAAGAAGGGGTTGGTGGTGGTGTGTACTCTGAACGACTGAAATTGAGTCTCTAATTCCGCCTTCCCAATCATTGTAGCGTGTTCCAGGCGGAACTTTTGGCGATTAAGGAAGTCTTGTCTTGGCTCAAAGAAAACGTGATATCAACATCTGATATCCGTATTTTCTCCGACAGCCAGGCCGCTATCAAATCTCTGGACTCTGTCTCTACAAACTGTATAACAGTCCATAACTGTCGAGCATCTCTA
Organism: Eupeodes corollae; assembly: GCF_945859685.1. Lineage (NCBI taxonomy): Eukaryota > Metazoa > Arthropoda > Insecta > Diptera > Syrphidae > Eupeodes > Eupeodes corollae. Next base: position 29,729,385 of record NC_079147.1, read on the forward strand.
ATGAAGATGGCGCAGCAGTTTAATATTCACCTTTGCTGGGTGCCGGGCCATAGAGACATTCCAGGTAACTGTAAGGCAGTTGAACTCGCCAGGAACGGTACAGTACAGCCCATCCTACCACGTTTGGCCAGTACTGGCATACCAATCGCTACTTGTAAACTGCTACTAATGTAAGACGCTGCGAGGAGGGCAGGCACCAGATGGACCAACAACACCACGTGTCAAGCCACAAAAAACATCTGGCCAACACTTGATTTAAAACGTTCAAGGTGCTTGCTCTCTCTAAGCAGATCGCATATAAGCTCGATAATAGGTGTCATAACCGGACACTGTCTAATAGGAAAGCACGCCACGAGACTAGGCGTATTCTCAAATGACTTTTGCAGAAGCTGTATGGACGAGAAAGAGGAAGAAACGATTGTTCATCTTCTCTGCACATGCCCTGCTCTAGCTCGAAAACGCAAGATTTACCTAGGAGAATTCTTCTTTAACGATCTAAACGATCTAAATCATATCAGTATAATCAGCCTCTCACGTTTCGTAAGGGACTCTAACTGGTTCCATTTAGCTTAAGAGGAAGCCTCAATATTCATGTGGTATCACAATGGGCCATTAAACTGGCCTAAGTTTGTCCGTTTCCATCTTGGACAGCCACTATAACCTAACCTAACCTAATGTCAAAAGCTATTTTAACCTACCCTAACTTTGAGTCTAAGTGTTTTTTAGTAATCTGACAACGCTTTGGTTGACCAGTACATATAATAAGTTTTTCAACTGGCTGGGCAAATGGTCGTAAGACCGTAAATATAAACTCGGCTCAAAGAAGACGATCGATAACTTTAGGATCTTTTGTTATTTAAGGATAATTTTTTTTTTAATTACATGTGTACAAATTCACTTTTAATGAAATCGAAATAAAACGGACAAATATTATTCCACGTGATTAAATTATCGGTCATTAAGTCTGACGAAAGTCCTTGTTGATTTTATTTGGAAGATTTAGATGAGCTTATAAACTTCATCAAAACTTGTAACACTAAAATCATATTTCCTCATTCTTAACTTTCACATAGGAAGTTATTGTAATCAGCCTGATTTGTCGAATAGAAAATTTAAACATTTCTCGACGTTTCAAGGTCCTTAGAGTCGAAATAAAATATTTTTAGAGGGATGTCTGTGCGTGCTTGCGTGCGTGCGTATGTACGTTCGTACGTTCGTACGTCCGTATGTCCGTAATTCCAAACTTTCGCGATGTTTTCTTTGTCGTCCATAGCTCAAGAACTAGAAGAGATATCGACTTCAAATATATTTTGTTATACAGATAATAAAGCAGAAAGCATTTAAATTCCTCATAAGTATTATTGGAGGAACAAATATTCAAGTCCAGTTTATGAAGAGGAAGTTCTGATGTATACAAAGAATTCAAGAATTCAATTGGAGTATCAATAGCATTATCTTTATCAGTCAGATTATCAATAGAAAGATAAGTTTGTTGATGCGCCTGAAGCATTGAAATTTTTTTATTATTTATGCTTGTGACAGAATCGTGTAAGCAATCATGAAAATTAGCTATTATTTCGTCTTGTCCAATGACGCTAGTTGCAAATGTTGGTTCTATTATAGTATTTCATCATCATTATTTAAAATATTTAAATTTACTATATCCAAAAGAGTTCTTGAAAATAGTGCTGCATTATTATCACCACCCAAATGTAAGCGCATATTTGTGGACAGAAGCCCACAGAAACGACGATTTTAGGCAAGCATTTATTTTATCACTTTTTGTACCTCTGAGTACAACTGGCAATATTTGTCAAAAATATTCACCAGCGAACAGTATCACAACACCTCTCATAGGATGTCCATCAGCTCTCAAATCTCTAAGTGTACGATCCAGAGCTGCAGGCCTACCTTTATTTACAAGGCTTTTTAATGGTTCCGGTGGATCAGCAATTTCTGCCAAATAGCTTCGAAGCTAAACTGTAACAAAGATTTCCTTTTTTGCTTGATTTCAGTTTTATATTAAAAAGATATTCAAACGTGGTACCAAACTATTAAGTACACTTTTGGATAAAAAATCAACTGAAGGTTTTTCTTTTATAAATCAAGAAAACTAAAAAAAAATATTTCTCACCTCGAATATTTTACGCACAAAAAATACTTTTATCTTCAAAATAATTTTGTGAAAGAGAGAATAAAGTTTTTGAAACTGGTAAAGTTTTGAGAAAAATCCATTGGACAGATAAAAAAAAAAAAAACAAATTAATAAAAGTTGGTAAAAATTGATTTTCTACTCAAAAATCTTTTCAAACATTAAAAATAGTGGCTTTAAACTAGTTTAATCATACAAAAATATTGTTTTCTACATTCAGTTACTTTTGTATACATACAACAGTCAGTTATTTCATAGAAAATTAAAGTCTACACAAAAAAGTAATCAAAATTGTTAAAAATTGATGTTCGGCTCTCGATATCTTGTGAAAAATAGAAGATATTCACTAAATTAGTTTCATTCATCCAATTCGTTTACAAAAACAGATTTCGAAATCAAACTATTTCATCAAATGCGAAATATTGTTGGTAATTTTTAACCTTTTAGAATAATTCAACTGACAACTTTTTTAACAAAACAGGAAAACCTACAAACCTCTTAAGCAAGCCAAATCGACAGACGGGATTGGAAGTTATCAGTGTGGGTCGTTTCTCAGCCTCTTTTTAAATTTTGATTCCACTAAATTTGAAGGACCTTATAGTTTATCTCATAATGTTTGTCTTGGAAAAGGTGATACGGGTTTAAATGTTAACACATCTTTTAAAACACTTTAAACAAAAAGCAAATATTAATTAAATATGTGTTTTACCTTCGTGATAACAAAAACATATACACCCAATACCTTAACTGGGTCAATTCGCTTTTACGGTTTATATGTGCATATATTTTTATTTTTTCCTTATGACGAGTTAACTTTATGTCGCGCGACCAATATAAGAACATTTCAAATTTATTTACCCCTAGTTAAATGATCCGTTAAAATAAAAACAAATTTCGAGAACAAAAACACCTAACTGCAGTGTTTTATATAATATTGGTCGACTTTAAAGCTTCGTCATTATACCATCAGAGAGTAAAGTATGTAATGGCTAATAGTCCGGCAGAACGGTTCTATGCGTCGCGTCGGTCGTCGGTCGTCGGTCCTAGTCATCGTCATCATCATCATCTCGCTATAATAACAAAACCCAAATATCATTAACCGGCTCATTAAATTAAAATAAACCTTTGTTAAAGCGATAAAATAACATTACGTGTCGGTCGGTTGGTCGGCCCGTCGTCGGTTTGTTTGGTTTGGCTTGGTTTGGACGGTCTATCGGTCGGACCGTGATATAAATTAAATTATATGGCGCGCAAATTCAATTTGTGAGTGCCATGAGTAGATTTTTTGTATCTCATTAAATTGTTCTTATTATTTTTATTTTCTAGGTTACTTTAATTTTAATGAACTCAACCATATGCAAAAATAAAAATAAAAAAAGGATACACGACACGAAAACACGTTGGATAAAAAAACACAGTTTATTTTAATCAATTTATGAATTTCCCTGCTTTTATTTTTGTTTTTTAATTAATTTTAACCTTTCCTTCTCTTGCTGTCTCTCTCCCTCTCTTTCAGTTGCAGTTCAAATGCTCGTTTACCTCATGATCGTTATAGTTATAGATGAGATGTCTATAAAAAGATACAAAATTATATCTCATTATAAGACAATGACCTATAAATATAATCCGAAGACACCGACACGCCGCGCCGCGCCGAACCATTCACTTTACAAACAATATCTTCCATCACGATTTTTTTGTTTTTAGATACAAATATTTCATCTGCATCATTGCAGAGGGAAATGATTCGTGTTCTTAATTGCCATTCATTTTGAGTCTGGAGCATCTGAATCTAAATCTCAGTGTATGTCTCTCTGTCTGAGACAATCCCACAATCCAAAATTTCCAAAAAAGATACATTATGTCGACGGCGGGCGCGACGAGAGTAAAGATACGGATACACGGTTGCAGTAAAAGATTTGAAATTGGAAAAAAATCGCACGATTCTGAACTTTTTCGTGGCGCTCGTTATCGATAAATAACATCACGAAAACGAATATCACTTTAAAGATACAGATACATTTTACAAGAAGTATAAAAGATAGATTTATATGAATGTATCTATATAAATATAAAACCATGAAAATTAAATAAATTTTCTATTTTTTTTTGGGGGGGATTGTAAATTATTTGGTCGTCTAATTAAAATGCCATAAAGTTGATCATTTTACAATAAAATAGATTTCCCTGTCGAGTGTCGATGTCGTATCTCGTAGTTTATAGATACGTTCGGTATCTGGAGTAAAGATGGGGAATTGAATTAAATAAATTATCATGGATTGTTTTTATTTTTTCAATTTCATTTAATTGTTTGTATATTCTGGGTTTTTGGTAAATATAAACCATTTTCCAAATGATTTCGATTTTATTTCCTATTTTATATTATTATGCATAGTTATGTTAATTATTATTATGATGTTGCAGCTTCCATCATATGACACTTGGGATCGATTTATTTATATATTTTTATTCTATATCGTAATTTGTTGTTTTGTGTTTTATTTTTATGCACTTTTTTTAATAGGAAATTTATCTTTGGGGCATTACAGTTGTCGATATAGCTCAGATATATGTTTGATTAATGTTATGCATTGGGAAAAGTATCTATACATTTTAAACAATTCAAATCGATGATGGATATTTTTATATTTTCAGTTAAATTTAGCATACAAATTGAATTATATGCACACAATTTTGTAGATATTTTTATATATTAAATAGAATATTATTGATGCGTGATTGGTTTGTCTATGTCGTGTGTGTTATATTATTAAATTGAAATTTATTACACATGTTTAATAATTTATGTTAATTTGAAATTTGAAATCGAATATAAAAACATAAGTTTCGATTTTATTATTTTAGTTTATTTTTTTTGTATTTAATTTAATATTGATCAAATAAATATTTAATTTGCAAAATACTGTTTTTGTTTTTATTACTTTTTTTTATTGTTAGAAAAAGTCATGTGGAAATATTGAAAAATAGAAATGTGATGAATAAATTATTATTTTTTAAGGACTAAACTAATATTTATATTATGGCAGTTTTTGGCGGAGATTGAGTAAGGGACAGTTAAAAAAGAGACTATTATTAGGCATGCATACATGAAACAAGATAAAAGACTCTATCGAATTCCGAATACAGTGTAAGGCAATAATAAAAATAAAATAAATTATGTTGCCAAACAGTCCGTTGAGAACTAAGGCCTAGTGACTAACAACTGTTGATATTCCCAAACGGTGCAAGAAATTTTAGGATCTTTCTGATCTGGCTGTAATTTACAAAGCTTTCATCCGTCCAAAGCTTGAATATTATTCGCATATCTGGGCAGGTACAATTAAAGCAAGTTTAAAGCTCTTGAATACAATACAAAAAAGGTCTTTAAAAATGATAGACGATAGAACTATAATCGAAACATTTACATCGATAGAACACCGCCCCAATGTTTCATGCCTTGCGTTGTTTTATCGATATTTTTACAAACAGTATTCTGTCGAATTAGTAGGTTGTATTATACTCCTTAAACGATTAAGCCGTATAATACTCGCACTTCCAGGAATGCTCAACAGTTTACCCTTGAGCTCAATTTCGGTCGTACTGTCAAGTAAAGAGATTCTTTCTTAAATCGCACATCGAGAATGTGGAATGCTTTAGCCAACTCTGTTTTTCCTTCCCATATTGATGTTTAGAACTTTAAGACCAATGGGCATCGGTATCTCCTTTTAGATTCTTGACTATTTTCCTAATGCTCGTACTGTGTTTAAATATAAACATAAAGGGTGCTAATAACCCCTTCAGTGCCTGTGCTGGAGGGGACCTACAGTTTAATGCCGAAATATTTAACTTAAGAACACTCTTTTCCTTGACAAGAATTACTCTTGGTGGATTTGCCAATTCCTCGAAAGAGTCAGTAAAAGTGAAAAAAACTTAAGATGGCACAGGCATGGTTTGAACCCAAGACTTCTCGCATGAGAGTCTAAATCACTAACTATCACGCCACGGTTCGGGCAATTAAGAAAGCTAAAAAACAGTAAATAAAGTGAAATTCGGGGATATACACTCAAGAGTTGACGGAAGTCACGAATGTCTGCGATGGTTTGACATCAAAAGAGGATCGATTAAACCCTTCCTCGTGTCACCGTGGCGAGAACCTTGCTAAGGAAGGTAATCCGGATCCAGATTTCAGACGGATAGAGAATGCTTAAAAGGACCATGCACGGTTAGGTTGGAGTGGCTGTCCAGATGTCATTGACGCACGTAGACCTCAAGGGTCCATTGTGATACCACTAATGAGGTTACTCATGGGAGAGTAATGAAATTAAACAAACCATTTTGTATCAATCGTTGCCAGTTCACTGGTATTATTGAAGAAGGGATTACCGAGAAAGTTATTCCTTCTAATGGAGAGTGCTGGACATATACATAGAAGGTGTTGGACTGTTTCCTCTTCCTCCTCGTCCATGCAGCTTCTAGAGAAGTCATTTGTGCAGACCCCTAGCCTCAGAGCATGTCTTCTTATGAGGCAGTGTCCTGTTATTACTCCAATTGTAGAGCTTATACTTTATCTACTCAGGCCATATTTGGTGGTACTCTGTGACCATCTAGCATTTGTTGATTCTAGAGAATATTGTTTGAGAAGATATTTGCATGTAGCGGTGTTCCTATGTTATGTTTTTGTCTAACATTAGGCAGAAGTGTTCCGTTTCTGCCGAGCTCATCGGCTTTGCAATTTCCCGAAATGTCTCTGTGGCCCGGCACCCAAATGAGGTGAATATTAAACTTTTCTGATATCTCATTCAGAGATGATCGACAATCGTGGACTATTTGAGAGTTTGTGGAGACAGACGCGAGAGAAGAGCGGCTTGGCTGTCCGAGAAGATTCGTATATCCTTGCAAGATATATCGTGATCTTTGAGCCAGGATTGTGCATCTTTAATCGCCATTTTTTCTGCCTGGAATACACTACATTGATTGGGAAGTCTGTATGATAGACTGAGATTCAGTTGTTCCGAATAGATACCACTTCTAATTCCGTAATCGGTCTTTGAACCGTAGGAGTTTACCGCAGAGTCTTCCAGGGGTCTCTCTTCTTACCAGAAGGATCTTGAAGGGATGGACACATGGAAGCTTTAACCGAATACCATTTTTGGGGTGGTATAGTCTAAGCGATCTGGGATAGATCTGAAACTGCCTAGAATGGTAGTATGTCCAGTATTGTTACTGTTCCATTAAGAGGTGGCTCTAAGCCTCACACATGAGTTGGCTGCCACCATTTTGAAGAAGATGTCAAGAGGTGTTAGGTTTAAAAGCACTTCCAGTTCTGCGGTTGGTGTTAAGAGAAGTGCTCCTGCGATGCACATACCTGCTGTTCGCTGGAATTTGATGAGCTTATTTAGATTTACCATCTTGTCCAGTGCGGTCCACCATACGACAACTCCATAAATGAGTATCGGTCTGATTACCAAAGTGTATAGCCAGTGGGTTATTTTTGGGGAGAAGCCCCAATTTGACCCTATGGCTTTTTTATAAGTTAAAAGCGCTACATTAGCCTTTTTTACTCTTTCATCAATATTTGCCTTGCAATTTAGTTTTGTTGTCTAAAATGAGGCCTAAATATTTAGCTTGGTCGGAAAAGCTTAATGGTATTCCTTTAATCTTGGGTGGGCTAATCTTAGGAATTTTACATCTTCTCGAAAAGAGTATTACTTCTGTTTTATGTGGATTGACGTCCAAGCCACATTGCTTAGATCATTTTTTTAGCCTTTTTAAGGCATTTTGTAGGAGTCCCGAGAGAACTTGGGGTTGCTTCCCAGACACGGATATTGCAACGTCGTCAGCATAGGCAATCACCCTGAAACCCTCTGCTTTTAATGATGAAGGACCATGCAAAGACATGACAAAAATTTACAAGAAAACTATTTCCACGTTGCTTAGCAATATTAAGCGCAAACCCAAACCTGACGACACTAGCAAGAAAAACACCTCTTCTCAAACCGAAAAAAAAGGAACCAACAAGTGCTGCGGCTTAAGGAAGCAACTCACCTAAGGATCGTTAATGATCTTCCGAGCAGTAGTGGGAAGAGAACCAAACATAATTAGTCGACTCTACTTCCAGCAACAGCTAACAAAAGACTCAGGAAGACCATCAATTCGGGAACGTTAGCTGAGTTAATAAAATAGGGCCCTTATCAAAGAGTGCAGCCCAGAAAAAATGCTAAGTAGAGAGTAGTGGTTCTAAGTAGAGGAATATTTTATAGATCTAATCAGCGATGATGTACTTTTCTCTACCAGAAACTCTTTCAAGGCTCTGACCTCCCGTGATGAATATACCCTAAACTAGTTCAGAAGAAAAGTCGTTGAAATGCGAAACTTAATAGCAAGTGCAATTCTATAGGTGGCTTTCAAAAATGACTTTCCAACCAGACATAGAGTTTAAATCAACATTACGGGATCTGAAATAAAGGTTAGAGAACTTTAAAAAAAAATTGAACTTCTGCGACTAGAGCCCAACTTTGAACATTTCCCATATCCTTCAATGTCTGCATATTAACTCAAAATCCTTATCCATAGCGAACAAATCTCTCAAAGAACTTTTATCCGAAATATTATACAAGGCTTAATATAAAGTTAGATACCTTAAGTGTTCTCCAAACGAGCTGAAGGCCCTGGTAACTAATGCTCTGATAAATATTTATTGAATTTTGTAATTACATATATTGTTGTTCTATAAAGTATAATAATAATAATAATTCTAAGACTGCGATCATCGCCAACCTTGTATACTTAATGAACTTAGTAGACACTATGACGTAGTCCTAATTCAAAACCCTTCGACAACAAGTAGCAGAATTGGAATTAAGGACATAGATCAGACGGAAGTGAAACTGGAACGTGAGGAACTATATATAAAACCTGTCTAATAACTCAATGGAGACTGCTAGAAAAACTCTTATTCTCCAAACATAGACTAATTGAATTAATAATTCCGAAAATTTGAAACCTTAGAAAAACTTTTAGGAAAAACTGAAATATTAACTGGGAAAGATTCAATGGGAAATTGGAAACTGTAGTAAACCATTCCGACTTGTCAAATATATCTCAGCAAAAATTGTAGACAAACTAACAGATGAACTCCCAGTAGTCTTATGAGAGCGTCTTTTCAAATCATATATCAGGCAGGAAATCACTCTAGTAGACTAGCGAGCTTAGCAGCATAATGAACAAGAAGAATTTTCAATGTTGCCAAGCACACCAGGCTTGGAAGTCTTTCAAGACAAGTCAACCTAATAGGATCATTAAAAAATCCCAATGGTTAATGGACAGAATTTAGTTGTTTTAATCCTAAAGAAAATAATATTGAATCAGAATTTGTATCCTATTCCGAAAATGTAGTCGCGACCATACCGGATAACGATGTATAGGATTAAATAAGCAATAAGCTCCTTTCTACCACTTGAATCAGCAGGTCCTTAGAGTATTTTCCACTGATTTCGTGAGCCCACACCTTAACAATCTATTCCACAATAGCCATAGCAACCTCTGAAAGTCTGAAGTTGTATCTCCTTCGAGGCCGTAAAAGAGCAAATTAGTCATGGAAAATTTTGTGAAAAGGATATGGTGCTGGCTATTTGGATAATATCGCTTTTCATTGTTAATAGGATATCTTCCTCTTTAACGTGAAATCAGCTTCCATTGATTGCTTTATAAACACGTTATTGTTTAATATCAAAATGAAATTTGTATTTCCTAAAACATAAGATTGTACAACAAAAGTGCTTTTAATCACAGATAACATACAAAGATATATTCGATTTTTAAAAACCTTTGAGTGGCCTCTTAAGTAATTTACATTTTCAATGAATTTCCCACATATATCCTTCATATCACAAAATGCTAAAATTCCGGAAAATATTATTCTTTATTAGGAAACGGGTTAAGTGACCAACAAATGAAATGAAAATGGAATATTTAATGTCTTAAAATTATTAAATTTTTTGAAAATTTATATTAATGGAAAATTTTTCCACATGACTTTCGCTTGACAACCATCAAAAATCTAAAATTCTTCCTACCTACGAAAATTCCTACACTTAAACTTAACTCAAAGCACAGCAATACAATGTTTTGAAAATTTTAAGCTAATGACTTTATGAATATCATTATGCAGGTGAATTTTTGGCTTACATAACAATCTAAGTGTATATAAAGGGTATTTGTTTATTTTGAAATTTCGTTGACAGTTAATTATGTCTTTTTTATAACTCTTAATCTCATTATCAGATCATCGAAGCTATAAATTAATCTCTTAAATAGATTCTTGTTTGTTTTCAGTTGTTATATAGCTACGGCGACAACGACGAGTATCTTATGAATGTTTGAATGAAGATAATGCTCATTTAACAAAAGGGTCTATTGTTATCGATTCAAATTTAAATATGTGAGATAAAGATATACGAGTAGTATAAAACCTTTATATGCATATATGTAGATACAATAATGAATATCAAAGTTAGAAGATTATATTATTATTCTATAGCTTTTAAAAACAGGGGGGAGGGGATATTTCTATACCTACCTGCCTTACCAACATATAAGATTATGGTAGGTAATAATAAAATGAAAACAATATGAAAATTGCTGTGTCCCTATATTATCAGAGTTTTATTGAAATGCATTAAAATCGAAGAGCTTTTTTATTTTTGTTATCACATCGCACTCTTCATCAGGGCCAGGGATTCGAATGAGGGGAAGAACGAACTGAGATAGAAGTACAAATAGGCGCCAGGCGGCTGTGAAGATACTTAATCTTGATTTTTACGACACGCATTCTTATGATGAGTAGATACCAAAATTATTTCCTTTTTGTCTTTTACGAAGTACGAGTATCAAATTGTATTCTAAATCGATACAAAACAAATTGGGAAACAGATTTAAAGGATATAAAAAAAGAAATCTTAGAACTTTAAACATCACTTATTGTTCTGGATATTGATTGAGATTGATTTGAAATAATTTCAGAGCCCCTCGCCTCGAGTCCATTAATTTAATTAAATCAAATAAAATTCATGATTTGAGTAACACGATCTTCTTTTTATTTAATATCTTTTTTATATAGAAATATAACGATTACATTGAATGAAAGGAAAAATGCATTGTAAAGTACAAGCTAAGAGTTCTTTGAGTTTTTAAAGAAATATAACTCGTGGTTGAAATAAGTAAATTGTTAGAAAAAGAACCTTAAAAAAAGGAGCCTGATAAGCACATTATCATATTTTCCTGATATATTAAAATAAATGTTTACTGTACGTGGTGATAACTCGAAAACGTAGCCCATAAGGACTTAAGTTATTGTTGAACCACAAGCAGTTCATCAACCTATTATTGAATTTTATTAAACTCACTTTTTAAATTCACTTAAAATCTATATTTAAATTAACTTTTAACTTAAAAACTAAACTTATTTTCAATTTGATGTTTTGAATACTAAAACTGTAATTTAAATGTAAAACTTAAAGTTTAAACTTAAATTAAAACTTAAAACCTAAATTTGAATTAAAATTCTAAAATGTAAATAAAAATCATTGCGATTATAGCTTAAAATGTCACGATCCTTGAGTCGTGCTAAAATTCTTAACTTTTCAAATTTGCCGCCACTAAAAATCATCGGCCATCTTTTATTGTAACATGTAAACATTTTAGTAAAATGTACTAAAATTAAAAACAAGAAAGAGAAAGAAGAAAATAAAGGAGGGATCGGGCATTCAAGCACAGACCACCGTACTATAAAGTTTAAATTTGTTTTGCGTTTTTCTTTACTCCGCTCTACCGTCGTCGACGCTCTTTTTTGGTAGAATTTTTCGAAGACTTTCAGATTTAAGTAATTAAGTAAAAAATAATAGAAATATCTATTTGGATAATTATCTGTGAAGATTTGCTAATCAGATCAACATTCGCGATTAAAATCTAAGCAGAGCGAGTAAAACAAAGATTTCATCGTACAGTTATAACAAAAATTTGAAATGGTGGTTCAAATTAAATCATTCCATTTGTCAGGGACGTTATTAGGTCTAGTTGAAAGAACGTTCTTACTAATTACTTAAGAGTTATTTTTGTATAACTATTTTCAAAACTGTTAAGGGAAAAAAAATTATAATTTGATAAAAATAGATGAAACGCAATTTCGTGTAATATTAAGAGTTGCTGTTCAGACCGCCGGCCGTCGAACAAACGCAACAGTCTTTTGAGTCTCGAGTGAATTAACTTACGAATAGACTTTCCTCTTTGGAAACACCATCAAGGGCAGTAGAATATAATGATGTTAAAATTAATCGCCAAGTAAAATGTAAAGAAACATTACATGTTGTGAAATCTATTTCAGAGTTTCGTGGTGATCAGCTTCGTTATGTCTGGAAGCTACATTTGCTGCACATAAGATTTTTGAGGGATATGAAGGGATTTCTAGGTATTCCCAGGCAATAGCTATGATTAGAAATAAAATTGTAGGAAGTGCTGATTCATTTTATCATCGTTTAATACTGTCCTTTATTTCAAAGCAATAATAAGTCGCTTAGATTTTACTTATGCTGGTAAGTGGACAATGTATCTTAATGAAAGGGAAATTTCAACTTTAAAACAGGGATCAGTGATTCATTCAATTTCACTCACATTAAACATGAGCTAGAGCAAAATCTCAGCAAATGGAAATAGATCCTTCAACTTTTCGCTACAGACATCGAATTCAACAAAACGAAGTTAAATAAACTTAAAAACCTTTTTATAATAGCTTTAACAATTATTATGTGAACAATAGACCACAATTGAAAAGACCAGGACCTTCAGACAGATATTCCCGCAATAAATTATAAAAAATAACGATTCAATACAGCAAAGGATTCCAAAAATACAAAGAGTAAATAATTTAGTTCAGAATCAGCAAGATACGGTTCCTTCTGGGCAAAATTACGAGGATGAAACTAATTTAGACAACTCTTTTATGAATTTATGAGACAATTAAATAGGATGGCCTTGAAGATATAAACAAATAGAGAAAGGATCCTCCTACCGTACACAAGCAGAACATTAGACGAGATAATATTTAAATGCGTGATGCATTTATTCAATAAAAATACAACTTTTTTCAATCTCCCTCGCCTCGATAGGTTTAATGGCATCATTGGATGCCAGTTTTTGCTTTTTGAAATAGGCGCACATCTTGATCTCAAAAAAAGTGTTTATAACTATGATGGTCGAGAGGTGAAACTTTTATATTTATTCTGTAGAAACGTAATGTAACGACAAAAACTATTTGTAGCTTCCAATGAGTCTCTGTCGTTCAACACCAAAGTTGTTGCAACCATAAGAACAACCGACAAAGGGCCAGTCTATTCCAGGGCTAATCTCTATCCAATGGCAACTGCGCAGTTTGTCAACAAAGAAGTTTATGATATTCTTAATGCCTGAATCATAAGGCCATCTCGGTCACCTTACAATAACCGAATTTGTGTTGTTGATAAGAAGGACTTGAATAAGGATGGAAGTCGGAAAATGCAACTTGTCGTTGATTTTAGGAAGTTAAATGCAAATACAATCAGTGACAAATATCCGATTACGGATACGACGGCCTTTATTTTTATCTACATTAGATTTAAAGTCTGGGTTTCGCCAGCTCAAACTCTCTGAGCATGACAGAAAGAAAACTGCCTTTTCCATAAATAATGGTAAATTTCAATTCTGTAGGCTTCTGTTTAGCCTTAAGAACGCGCCAAGCATTTTTCAACGGGCCATTGACGATGTGTTCAGGGACGAAATTGGAAGTTGTTGCCATGTTAACATTGACGATGTGATTCTGTTTTCAAAATCAAAGCACCAGCACCATCCAGACGTAGACAGGATTTTATCCAAGCTCTTTGAGGCCAATATACGTGTTTCTCCAGAAAAGTCAAAATTTTTCAAGCAGGAAGTTGACATTTTGGGCTTTACAGCTTCAAAGCAGGCCATCTTGAGTTTATCTGGAGAGGTCTTCGGGAATATGTCCAAATTACGAAGTCCGTAACAAAATGTTTGCAAGGGGAAATTGGTAATGCTAGGACAAAACAGTCAAAGAAAATTTCTGTTGAATTTGATGAAGAAGCCATTCAGGCTTTTAATGGAATAAAAAACATTATAGCTTCAGAGGATGCGTTCTGCTGCTTTATCCTGACTTCACAAGTTCATTTCACTTGACCACTGATGCATCGTGCGTCATATGCTTAGGGGCAGTTTTATCGTAAAGTGGAAGGGCAATTACCATGATTTCCAGAACATTGACTGAAGCCGAAGGGAACTATGCGACAAATGAGCGAGAACTTCTCGCCATAGTTTGGGCCTAAGAAAACTAAGTATTTCTTTGTACGGTGTCAGGAAGCTTAACATTTTCACAGATCACCAGCATTTTACGTTAGCCATCTCGGAAAAGAACCCCAACACAAAAAGGTGGAAAGCTTCTGTGGAAGAATTTTCAACGAAATTTTACTATAAGCCAGGAAAAAAGAGGCAGGGATGCGACCCACACTGATAACTTCCCATCCCGTCTGTCGATTGGTCTTGCTTAAAAGTTTGTCTATATGTACTCGTATCAATTTTTACCAAATTTGCGTACTATTTTTTGTAGATTTTATTTTTTATGAAAAAACGGACTGTTGGATTTTTATATAAAAATTACTGAATATCGAAAACAATATTTTCAGTGAAATAAAATAAGTTTGAAGCCAATATTTTTAATTTTTGAAAAGCTATTTGAGTCGAAAGTAAATTTTTACCAAGTTTTAGTATTGTTTTTTTAGAGTTTTTTTTTTGTAAAAATATTTTTTCAGAATATTTAAAACAATATTTCTTATAAGATAAAATAAGTTTGAAGCCTAAATTTTAACTTTTTAAAAAGATATTTGAATCGATATTCAATTTTTAATGAGTAATGTTTTTTTTTAAATTCGTATGTTTTATAAAAAAAACTGTCAATTCTATTTTTCTTCGTTGCTCAAAGTTGTTTTGGAGATGAAATCATATTTTAGTCTTAAAATTTTGGAGGTGACAACATTTTTTTCGATTTATAAAAAAAACCGTTAGATGGATTTTTTCTTTGATATCACGTTACAAAATATTATATAAAATTTAATTGAAAACTCTATCGTTTTTGGTTCGTAAGATATTTAGGGTTAACCAAAATTTTCACCTTTTTTCAAACTGCTATGGTAAAAAAACCACCCACGCAATTTTCTTGAGAGCCCTTCTGCATCTTTGCTGAAATCGATATCTCTTCTGGTTCTTGAGCTATGGACGAAGAAGAAAACGTAGTGAACGTACGAACGCACGCACAGACATTTTTCTAAAAATCTTTTATGTCGACTCTAGGAACCTTGAAACGTCGATAAATGTCAAAATTTTCAATTTGACAAATCGGACCCATTACAATAACTTTCTCAAAAAAAATCAAATGGGGTGGCGCAATAGTCCGTTGTGAACCAGGGCCTAGTGACTTACAACTCTCAACCATTCCTGTGTGCGAGTACTGTTGTCAGGAATAGAAGGGACCTACAATTTTTTTTTATGCCGAATCCGAACGGCTAGTTTTGAGAAAGCACTTTTTCATGACAAGAATTACTCTTGAAGGATTTGTCAATTCCTCGCAAGAGGCAGTACCCGCGAAAATATTTTTTTTTTTTAATGAAGGTGTCACAGGCAGGGATTGAACCCAAGACCCTTTGCATGACAGTCCAACGCACTAACCATCATGCCACGGGTACTACAATAACTTTCTATGGGAAGTTAAAAAATTTGCAGATGCCTTATCCAAGAATTTCTGACAAAAACTATTCGAACTGTAACAAATTCTATAAGCATTTTCCCCTTTTCAACCCGACAATATTGTTTTCAAAAACTCAGCTCTGTCGAAATTTTTGCGAAGTTAATATATAACTTTCCTGGACTTAGGTATTTAGTATCAGAGCCATATGAACTGTAATCGAAGTGTTCATTAGAAATTAATTAATTTTGTATGAATGAATGAACTAAGTTCATAAGGTGACGTTAAATTCGTTGTTTCAACGAAATAAGTTAACAATTTTACATCTTTCCTGATTTCTTACTATGAGTAGGAATGATTATTTTTATTCATTGACTCCACGATAAAAAACCATTTTAATCGTAGCAGAATTGATTGCCATTTTTATAAACTTCCGCTACCTATTAATTTCCTATGCAAAGGATGTTTCCATTATTATTATCATGATTACCATTGGCACTTTTAACGACATCGAAGAGCAAAACAAAATTGCAATTATAATAAAAATAAATGATTTTCATGATGACAACAACAACAAGAATCTTCAATCAAGATTAAACTAAAAAAATGATAGAGACACGAAGTGCACATTAAAAAAGTATTAAAATTAACTTTAATACTTTGTCCATTGAACGTTACGCAGGGTACTTCTTATAGATACGTTTATATCTTTATTAAAAAATAGAAAAAAGAAAATTTATAATATAAGTTGTAACTATTTTTATATAAGACTTACCATCTTGCCTAGCTGCCATGCATTTCGCTGATGTGAATATATACAAAATTAAATACAAAGCTGTCACTGCTGTCATCGTTTTCTTATCCTTTCGCATTGAAATGTGGAACTTCCTCAAGACATCGGGCAACGCGGTCACAATCACGGCGGCGGCGGTTGTAGTTGCATATGCGGATGAAATTGTTGTTGGGGTTTTTGTTGTTATTATTGTTGAAGTTGATGATGTAGATGTTGTTTGGAATTGAGATCCCGATGACGACGAAGACGCGGACATTGCTGTCGGGCAGCAATTCAATCTTCGTGACATTGATCCCACCATAGAAGTTGATGTGTTCGCTGTCGCTTTCGACGACGATGTTAGGGTTGTCCCTAGAATTCTCGTTGTTGTTGTTGCAGTCATATCACTATAATCATCGCAATCACGATGATGATCAGAAGCGCCATTGGCGTATTTAGCAGCATCGGCGTTGGCCACAACGTCGACGACGTCAGCAGCAGTAGAAGTAGAAGCAGCAGCAGCGGTAGTAGCGGCATTTTCCATCACAGTCCAACACGACCTAGCTGCTGGTGCTGCTTCAGCTGATGATGATGTTGATGATACTGCTTCCGACGATGATGGTGGTGTTTTTCTCCGCACCGTCGCCGTCGCGGTCGTCGCCGATTGGCTTTCATTAAATTTTATAACTAAATTCTTTTTATTAGATATTCTATTATCTACAGGAAAATTTTTAGTACATGTTCGTCTATTGTCCTTCGTTCCTTCGTCCTCATCATCATGGTTCAATCGTGATGCTGATGTCAGCAGTAACTTCAAGTCATCCACTTCCACGTCGTAGTCGTCGTCATCGTCGTCAAGCGATGATGTCACTAACGAATCTGTTTCGGTATTTTGATGGTGGAGCTGCTGCTCTTCCTCCTCCTTGTCGCTTACCTCTTCCTTTTTGAAATGCTGGAGTTCGTCGTAGTTGTCATCATCTAGCAGTGGTATCGATGTAATCGATTTTGAATTTTTAAAATTTCTATCGATTTTTTTATCATTCAGGAGTAGAGGAAGGAGGTAATGTTTTTTCTGATACTGTTGTTGTTGTTGCTCTTGGAGCTGCTGAAGTTGATGCTTCTGGTGTTGATGGTGGGTATAGTTTAATGGCAGAGGAATACGTGTTGGCCCTTGGCTATTGCCTTCCCCTCTGCTGCCATTAAATTTGAAAGGAGAATCCTTCTCATCATCATCATTATCATCATTGATTTGATGCGAAGGAGGCGACGACGTCAACGTCGACATCGGCGGCGATGGCGGCGGGAGCAATGATAATTGTCGAGTATCGTGCACTAGTTCTTGATAGCAGTTAAACGAGCTATTGTGAGCGTTGTAATCGTCATCGTTGGCATCGTTTTTAACTGCTGCAGATGATGCACAGTGATGCAACTCCATTCCTATGTTGTATGGCAGTCGATCCCAAATTGATGGAGGAGCATTTGTTGTTCTTCTATTGTTTATCTGTAAACAAAAGAGAAATGTTTTTAGAAACTTTTTATTTTTTGTTGTTTGTTGTTAAAATAATAAAAAAAAAAACAATGCCAATGAAAATGGTTAAGTGTAATAAAAATATTAATTTATATTAAAATATATTTTAAATATTGGAATGATTAAAAGTTATTAAAAATTATTTACACAATTTTTTAGATTTCAGTCATTATTTTTGTATTGTAAAAGGTTTTCCAATAAGAGCTTTTATTTTTAATAGACAGATATTAAATTTGAGCAGCTGTCGCTTCTAAAACACTCATCTTTCGAAATTTGACAACATCGCGATGAAATTGTTTAATTGCACTGCAAAAATATTGACGATTCTGCCGTCTCAGTTCTTAAAAGTTAAGTGAAACTGAGAGGAAATTAAAGCTGTTGGAAAAATTAAGTGATCGGAAGAGTCAAGACTGTGTGCGTCGTTATAGAACAACTGAGAATATCGGTGTTGTAGATTGTAGCATTTACAAAAACATATCACATCTGTTGATTTCTAGTCGATAATTTTAACAATTCATTCCACAAAATGGCATAACAGCGTATTTCGCCAAAAAACTGAAGCTTTAATGGATCCAAAACTAGCTGATTACGTCTTTGAAATACTTCAAAATGATCTGATCTTATATAGAAAAATCTTTTACAATGATGGAACCTTTTTCACGGATGTTTTTTTATAATAAACAGGCACTCAAGGGGTTATTAACATGTTTAAAGTTTAAACACAGTGCGAGCTTTAGGAAAATAGTGAAGGATCTAAAAGGAGATACCGGTGCAGATTGGTCTTAAAGTTCTTAACATCAAAATGGAAAGGAAAAACAGAGTTGGCTAAAGCATTCCACTTTCTCGATGTGTAAATTTAGAAAAAATCTCTTTACTTGACAGTACGCCCGAAGTTGAGCTCAAGGTTAATCTGATGAGCATTCCTGGAAATGCGAGTATTGCGTCTGAATTGTTTTAGGGGAGGAATGCAACTGGCTAATTCGATAGAACACTGTTAATAAAAATATCGGTAGAACAACGAAAGGCGTGAAACATTGCGACGGTGTTCAAGTGACGTAATTGTTTCGGTTATAGTTCTATCGCCTATCATTTTTAAAGCTCTTTTTTGGATCCTGTCCAAAATACTTAAACTTGTTTTAGGAGCACCTGCCCATAATGCGTTCATAAACAGAATAAATTGTAACATTTGAGGTTAACAAAATTTAATAATGATTGTGTTGAAACCTCTCCATCCTCAAGGTGCCACTGTTTGGTGTGGTTTTTTGGCCGGCGACGATGTGAGTGAACATTTTTGTTCGAAAATGGGGCTTGTGCAACTAACAGTCAATGGATTGCGTCTACGTAGCTATGGGTCATGATAAGAATTGGATTAAACATTTTCGAACCCAGATTTTGGTTAAAGATGAAATTATAAGATGATTGTATGATTATTTCAGTGCACAAATATGTCTTATAGTCATTCTAGAGGAGGAACTAATCTAAGCCCTCATGAACCCGAAACCCTGACTCGTAAATGCTTACACGTTCCAATGTCTCTGCCCACCATTAGTCTGTTATCTGTCCCTAAACATGGGAAATCTGCAAATCCGGCTCGAACGACCAATAATTGGGGTAGATTCCAACATGATTGAATATTTTAAAATGTGGTTCCAAAAACAAATAAAACACCAAGTCAATTCGATTAACAAAGTATGTTTAATTTTTATTTGAGCCAAAGTTCGTCTTACCAGATATGAGGAGACCGATTCGATATTACAGGCAATGTTACGTAAAGGTACAAGTTTAAAATTAAAAAAATTGGATGAATAAGGGAGAATTTAAGAGTGGCTTAATCGTCATCTAGTGATTTTTTCAGCTTAGTAATTGGTATAAATTACTTGAAACAGCATTCAGATTTGTCTTCAACAATGGTAGAGAAGTAAAAAAAGTGGGTCCGTTTATCCTCGTCTCTTCAGGCTAAGCCATTGTGAGCTGCTTGAATTCCAACGATTTCTGTCATTAAATTTCTGTTAATTTTAAACAAGAGCTTATATTGTTTACAAAATAACTTTAATTTAAAAGTGAAATAATCTTTCACTGATTAAAAAAAAAAAACACTTGGTTGAACGTAAAAAATTTGTCATCATAAGTGGCAGTGTAGCGGTGAATTCGACGATTTTCTTCAACATTTACACCAGAACTATTTTGCATCGCAATTTCGACAAGATTCAGTGATATCGCAACTACTGAAAATAAATGTCCAGAAGTCGGATACAATTCTGTTCCGGACTCCGTTTTCTAGGGCCCCAAGTAATACGTGGAAGAATTGGTGCCAAATGGTCACCGTTGATCTTTACGGGCAGCGATTAATAAGCCAAAGCGTAACGAAGTACATCGGTGGATCAATATTTATATTTCGACAGGCATATAAAGGGTGATTTTTAGCTATTATCTTTTTGGCTACACTGGTTGAAACAGCTGACGCACGTTTTGAGTTTTTTTCACTGTCAAACATTTTCAGTTTGGACTATAATTTAAGCATTAGGTTACAAAGGAACAACGCTTTCAAATGATTGAATTCTGAAAGTACATCGCGCGCTTCTTCCATTTCCATTGTGTTCAGCAAAGAAGCTCATATAGGTACGTAAATAAGCAGAATTGTCGATTTTGGAGTGAATATCAGCCAGAAGCTTTGCAAAAGATGCAGAAAAAGTCACAGTTTTGTGCGGTTTATGGGCTGGTGGTATCATTGGACCGTTCTTTTTCAAAGATGGTGAGAATCGTAACGCAACTGTTAATTGATGATTTCCAACTTTTGCCCAAATTGCAAGAGCTTTACTTGCATAACATGTGGTTTTAACAAGACGGTGCTACATGCCACACAGCACGCGAAACAATGGACTTATTGATAGGAGTGTTCGGTGAATATTTTATTTCATGTTCGGGACCGTTTAATTGGCCACCTAAATCGTGCGATATGTTAAATCTCATGTCTATACCGACAAGCTCGCTTCAATTGACGCATTGTAAGACAGCATTGAAGCATTTATTCGTGAGATATGGGCCGAAATGTTGGAAAGAGTATGCCAAAATTGGGCTAACCAATAATCTTCAAACATTAAATAATATGGACCGTACTATAGATTCAAATAAAGATTTCATGAATTTTTCAGAATATTATGTGTTTTTTTTTGAAAACTTTCCTAAAGCTTTTAAAAATCACCCTTTAAATGCTGCACTGATCAGGGCCAGAGGAACCTTAGGTCTGACGAAATAGCTGTTTACACAGCAGTCCGCTGGGATCCAGAGTGAAGAATATTTCCTACATTCCCCTTATACGGCCAATGATCGTTTATGACTGTCTTGTGTGGTTCAACGTTGGCAATTTCCAGATGGGGAAGTTTTGGGTATTCGAATGGGTATGGTATTTGGGAAGCTTGGGAACCTTATTACTAATATTATTCTAGTGTTTATTAATATTATCATTTCTATTCAAATAAGGTTCTTTACCACGGGCCTTGAATGAACAGAATTGCATTTTCGTGATAAAACTCTTTTGAGATTTCGAAAGCTTTTGGACCAACAATTTCCTTTGAGGTACGTTTCACCTGAACGAAAATATGTTAAAATTGATTCAGCGGCTTCATTCTTTTCGTGGCAATCCTTTTTTTTTTTAATAGTAATAATAATAATAATATTCCACGTCAGACAAACAATCGTGGATAGACACCTTACAATCAGTAGGGCTGTGTTCTAACTAAACTGTATTGATAGGGTAAACCAGGAGAACCAGAGTTTAAGGTGCTGGAATCTGGAAAACGAGTAGTTGGGATGTGGTTTTAAGCCTAGTCTTACTTAGTCTTAAAGGCACAACAAAAAATAAAAAAAAAATAATCGAAGCTATAAGCCCTGAAAGACTCGTAGACAGGAATTGTTGAAAGTTGTAATTCACTAAGCCCTGCTTTTCTCTGGACTGTTGCGTCACATAATGTGTTTATTTATTTCAGAGACAAAAACTATAACTTCTTATATATTGTTCGCAATGTTACAAAATCTCTTAAACTTACGTTTCATACAAAAAATTATATATTCAAAAAGTTCCCAAAGTTAATGAACTCCAAAATACGGCTTGATTAAAACCTCATTTGGTCATTAAAATGTTGATCGTTAAAAATAATTCTAAAAAATAGTCTAATCAATATAGTCTTTCATTTCCTTGTTCAAACACTATTCTCCGATTTAGCTTATTTTGTACTCTTTTTTTTTGTTGAATAAAAATAAAACAATTTAATTGGACGTAATTTATATAAATGTTCTGCTCTTTGATGATCATCATCGTATACGAACTGTTTGATGAATGGTGCTTATTGAAATGACAGTATAATAAATTATTTATTGACCGCACTTGACTTGATGGAACATTTCTGGAGCTGCTGCCATTATTTCATCAAATAGCACTCATTCTGTCATGTTAACAAATATCCCTTCTAATTCCTGATATAGTACCTACATTAACAAAGTATCTCTCTATCTTCCATCAAAACAAAAACAAAAAAACCCAGAAACAGATCTTAAATAGTATCTAACAACTTTTATTAGACACTCGTTTGTAAGTTTCCCATGATATTAAATCTCAAATAGAAAAAAAAGATACAAAATAGAACAACACTTCTTTTCTGACCGCAGTTTCTTGATATGATGCTCATCGAGGAAAAGATACAAATATAAAACAAATGACTATTGTTTTTTTTGTATCTTTCCTCGAAGAAAAAACAATCTAACAACATCAAGTGAGTTCGGCAAAACTTCAGAAAAAAAACCTTCTTTTAATTGGCACAAATCTTGATACCAGAATGTAGTCGTATCTATATATTGCTCAGCCGCAAGCGATTATCCTATTTCTCTTTATTGGCTTTGTTATGTCAACATATTACTCCGCTTCGTATCATGCTAAGATGTTTTACTTCACATCATCATGACAAAAGATACAAAAAAAGATTCTTATATCTACCTCAATAAGTACCTACTTATATTGGTCTATCTTTTGTATCTAACATCATTTTCTTCATAGGTTAGGTTAGGTACCTATGTTGCTGATGTTGTCTTTTATATATGTAGACTTTTGTAGATTTAATTGCGATATACGGAATGCTAAGCTTCGTTGGGTCGTCGATATAGATCTTTTTTTCCTCATTTAAATGGTTGATGGTTTTATGAAGTGAGTGCTTATTGTTAATTTAGTTATCCTTTTTCGTACTAAGATTTTTTTGGTTATAGAGACATAGCAGATGAAATTAATTTTGAGACCTAGAAGTGCCCATTTTATTAAACACCTCAATAAATAGAATTCACTGGAATAAAATTCGACACTTCCACGTTATAATTATGCCTACTGGTGAAAAGTGTTTTTCCAAGCATTAATTTAATGCAGTTTTCTCTGGTAATGTTTTTACTGTAGGGAGTACAATTGTGTTTTCAGTAATCTGGACTTTTGTCCAGATCCTCGGTGAAAGATAAGTATTTCTGAATTGCAATTACTTCTGATATATAACTTCCAGTGGAATCGGGAAGAAGTCCTTGGTGGATTATTTTTGAATCTTGATTTAATCTAATTCCATTACTGCGTAAGAAGAGTTTGGATCCTTAAACAAAACATTTGTATAGAAAATTCGATATTTTTTTTATCAGCGATCAAATGACTATGAAGTCCTTTGAATTGTTGATCCGGTGTATTGTTTTTCTAATGATTTTGTTAGGAAGTGTCGATTCAGAGCAAATTTTGTTTAAAAGCTGGAGGGAGACTCTTATTCCCAATTGTCCAATGCTGTTTAGGTCGGAATTTAATGAGCTTATCATATTTTGTCGTTGCAGTTCCACATCCGAAGAAGAGGGGTGTGAATCTGAAAACGAATATGAAAAGCTAAGAGTACTATCGTCAGCGAAACAATGTGTTGGATTAGATTGCAGACAAGAGATCATTAATAAAAATGAGAAAGAGTGTTGGAGATAAAAAAGAGCCCTGGGGCACACCAGCATTTAGTCTGTGGTTTTCAGACTTGAATTTATCCAATACCACTTGTATTGAACGATTCGAAAGTTAATTACTAATCCAATAAAGGAGGGATTCATGAAAACCGAAAGCACTTATTATCGATAAGAGAGCCTGATGCCAAACCCTATCAAATGCCTTTGAAATATCAAGTGCAATAATCTTACTTTCTCCAAAACTATGTAAAGATTTGTTCCACTGTTCGGTGAGATGAACCATGAGATCACCAGTGGACCTATTGCTACGAAAGCCGTATTGTCGGTCATTAAGAAGCTTTAGATCTTTGAGATATTTCTTACAAAAATCTGAAAGTAACTCTTAAACATTTAAGCTAAAACGGGTTTCAACAGTTCAAAGTTAAAAGAACAAGTGAGAAAGTAAGTTTTGGTCTTTTAATGAATCCGTTGTCGACACAATTCTTCTATAGGAAGTTTTCCAAAAATATTTAAATATATACATACAATTTTGAAAATGTTTATTTTTAAAACTTGAGCAAATCAGTACTTAAAATTAACTCCAAAACGTATTTTTCAAAACTTCAAAAGCATTAAATTCAAAATTTGCTAGAAACTACATATAGACTCATAGCTAATGATAATTTCCAAAATTTAAGTATGCCACTAGGTTAAGTTAAGTACTCGTGGCATAATGGTTAGTGCGTCATGCCAGAAGTCTTGGGTTCGAACCCTGCCTATGCCACCTTTAGTTTTTTCATGGGTACTGAAAGGAATTGACAAATTCTCCAAGAGTAATTCTTGTCATGAAAAGTGCTTTCTCAAATTAGCCGTTCGGAATCGGCTTAAAACTGTAGGTCCCCTCAGTCCCTGACAACATTAATCGCACACAGGAACGGTTGAGAGCTCTAAGTCACTAGGCCCTAGTTTTCAACGGGCTGTTGCGCCGCCACCCAATTTATTAAGTAAGACACTAGGTTAGGTTGAGGTGGCTATTGACAGGAAAACCAAAAAACTTAGACCAATAATTGATTTGTTGTAGTACCACATGGATCTTAATACCATACCTAACTCATTGTCTCGGTTAGAGTTGACAATGAAGCGTTCGAGACAATAGATGTTGTAATTTTTAAGATCACTAGAATCAATGTACTAAAAGTCTTCAAGGTTGAGTATTCGTCTTTGTAAGGAAAAAAGAGGAGACGGTGTTTCTCCTCTTCCTTCCTTTTCTATGCAGCTTCTGCAAAAATCGTTTAAAAGATCTCCAAGTCAAAAAACATGAACAACCTTTAAGCAGTGTCCTGTTAAAACTCCTCTAAAAGATCTAATGATTAATCTTTCAACCGAAATGAGTTGCTTACAGCGTTTATTATTACCCACAGGCTTAATTAATTCTGTTGGTCGACAAATAAGGTAACCTCAAATCATCTGGGGGTTGCTTTCTCTATGGTATCGTGCTTTATTATAAGTCTACAAGAAGCTAGCGGTATACCGATGTTGAATTTGTTCCCTATCAAAGGTACAGTTGTTTAGTTTTTTGTAAGTTCGTCATCCTTGCAATTTATCTCTATGACCCGGTAGGAAAAAAACAGCACCAGAAATACGCGCCGAGATCAATGAAATCCGGGAAGAACCATTATCTGTATCAACGATACAACGACGGCTAAGGCATGCTGTACTTTTTGGGTGCGTTGCAGTGTGGAAACCATTTACCACCCCAAAACAAGATCAAACGGTTGGAATGGGCCAAAATCCATAAGGATTGGACAAATGAAGACTTCAGCAGAGTCTTATGGAGCGATGAGTCGAAGTTTCAGATATTTGACTCAAATCGCAGAGTGTACGTCAGTCGCAGTGCTGAACAGAAGATGCTACCAGACTATTTGGTCCCAACTGTAAAGCATGGAGGCGGTTCGGTAATGGTGTGGGGATGTTTTGCCTTCGATGGATTATTTTATTTATTTTTATTTTATTTATTTATTTTATTTCGTGATTGCTAAATAACTTGTTACGGTAAATTTTACCGCAACAAAAACCAGCCTTTGGCTGTTTTCTTTTTCCTAGTTGTGGCTGCAAAATATCGGCAAAGTTGAGGGCAACCATGGTCTCATCAGCCACAGGTGTACCTAGCCGTTATTTTGCAAAAGCAACAAAAGCAGGTGATCGGATTCGAGGACGAGTTCTTTCGACAAGGTCGAAAATGCCGGCGGTCAGGCGGACCCTACTTAAACGACAACCACAACAATAACAACATATTTTTATTTGTTTAACCATTCATATTTTAAAGTAGATTTAATAATTAACATTTTAATATTTTGTAAAAAGAAATGGGTTTTTAACGCCGCGTTTTTAAAGTCGATTAATTTAATTTTTGGTACGAAACTCACACCTCGAATCTCGCGTGTAATATTAATTATAATAGGAAAATGCCTAGTTTAGACTTCTTCTCGATTTTTGTTTTTCTTTGAACTTTCTCGAGAAATAAGAATAGTTGGGAAGGGGTCTGAACTCGCCATTATGTTTCGGCAAGTTTTGGAAACTCATCCAACAACTTGTTGAAATCGTGATTGTGTGTGTGGAAGTAAAGTTTCGCTGAGAGTCAACAACGGTGGCTTTCCTGATGAGCGTAAAGCTTCCAGGAAGCCGCGATACCGTGACCGACAATCACGAAAACGGATGCTTGTGTTGTATGAATGTGTGTGTGTCTGGAATGGTCGAGGGAGGAAGAATAAGTTTTTAAATTAGCTTGGAAGGCACTCTAGATAGAGCCTTGCAAACGACAAGTTGAGAGAGAAAGGGTATTCGAGGATTGTGCAGAAGAAAAAAAAAAGTCGAGAAGGAGGACGAGAAATTAAAAGTTCGAGGGATTTGATAAAATAAAAAGGGAAGAAATCGAGGATCGAGGTGTGAGGATTTTGGAAAGGAGTTAAATATAATAACAAAAATACAAAAGATAAGTAACTATTTTGTTTTGTTCGTTGTTCTTTTGTTCGGTACGTGTCCGGTGTTAAAAGCCCATTCTTACTTTGGTATTTGCTTTTTATTATTTCAAGTTTGTAATTTTCACTTTTCTTTTGAAAACATTTTGGGTTTTAGTCCAGGGATCTTCAATCCCACGGTTTCCCAAAGCAATAAATTTTAAAGACAATCAAACGATCGTTTTTTTTTTTTTTTTTCCCTTTTAACCGCTTCACTTATAACAAAGAGTTTTGGAATTTTCTTTTTCGGTTTTAAAAAAAAATTCCTGGCGCCCACTTTTATTGCAACGTACCCCACTGTAGGTACTTGTAATAACATATTTTAAATTATAGCAATTTGATTGATTATTAAAAATCGATCAATATTGTTATAATTTGCATAAACAAATTCTTCCAAAAGAACCCAGCCCAGCTGAGCAGTCGCGGTTACAGCTTCGTCAACGAGCTGTATTGTTGCACTTTTTTTTGTTCTCTCTTTTGTGTCGCATTCGTACTCGGTTGAGTGCGAGTTGCATCGTCGTTCGTCGCTACGCAGCCGCCGTCGTCGGTTTAGTTATTAGGTTTGTTTTGTTATAATCGGTTTATTAAATAATAACATTAAATATATATCGCGGTGAATAAAAAAAAAAGTGTAACAAATATCTTATAAGATAGTTATAAGCTAATTTTACAGAGTTGAGCAAGTAATTAGTTAAATTAATATTAAAATTGAATCAAATATAATTAAACGATAATGAGAGAGAGAAAAGAATATATATTTATGTATAATACAATTTTTTAATTTCATTTAAGTATTTACTGAAAAATGACTTTTTAATTCTTGTTGTGTTTTGAATTTCTTTAATATTGCGTGGTAAGGAATTCCAAAGATGGACTGAATTTACAAAAAATTGGCGCTCGGATGTTAAAAACGAATAGCGAGGATGAATCAGTTGACGAGATCTATGCGAGGTAGCAAAACTAATTTTGTCAAAACAGTATTGTGGTTGGCGTGTAAGCAGTATGTCAGAGAGCAAGATCAAACTGCGAAGTTCAAGATACTTTCCAAACGGCATATCCAGCAGCAGCGTAGCAAAATCAGATATTCTATCGTATCTTCGTAGGCCAAAGACGTAACGAACAGTACTATTAAAGGCAACATTGAGTTTACGTTTGCTTACGTAATTGCAGTTGCAGTATATTTCGCAGCCATATGTCAAAATCGGTAATATTAAAGTTTTGGCAAGAAGTAAACGTGTTTTACCGGCGTAAGAGACTGGGTAACCCATAATGCACGAAGAACACCATATACTTTGCCGACAAGTTCATTTATATGATTGTCCCAAGTCAAAATGCGGTTAAAAGTCACTCCGAGATTTTTGGCAGTTTCAACATATTCGATTGGAGCTTTGCTCAACATAATCGTAGGAAAATAATCAAGATCTAGACTCTTTCTAGATATAACTACACATTTTGATTTTTTTGGCTTCAAAATAAGACCATTTAAAATTTTTTCAAGGTCTTCATTGACACAGAAAGCTCCATGCTCAATGAGTCCAAGTGGGCAGCTTAGGTCCAGCTGAACGTCATCAGCATACATTTGACAAGAAAAATTATCAACCAAGGATGGAAGTTCATTGACGTAAATAGAGAACAATAGAGGACCCAATATGGACCCCTGAGGAACACCAGAAGCAAGGGGCAAAAAATTAGACAAGGTGTCACCAACTTGAACTGCTTGTGTTCTATTAGTCAAATAAGAATAAATAAGCTTCGTAGCACATGGTGAAAAATCAAACTTCTGGATAAGCTTTTTACATAAATTGAGATGGTTAACTGTGTCGAAAGCCTTTGAGAAATCAAGCAGAACCAAAAATGTTACCTCATCCTTATCCAACGCTTCCCTTATGTCTTCAGTGACATTCAAAAGTGCTGTGATGCAGCTGTGCTTTTTACGAAAACCAGAATTTTTAGGTGTAAGCATAGAACTCGCCGTAAGATAAATATTGATTTGTTTCTGCAAAATTTTCTCAAAGACTTTCGACAAGTAGGAAAGGACTGAGATAGGCCTGAATTCAACGCCTTTTGCGGTTTGTGGGAGTGGTATGATTTTGGCTACCTTCCACAGGTCAGGATACACTCCCGACATTAAAATCGTATTGAAAGCGAACGTTAGATATGGCAACACGATAGGCAAAATCATATATAAAAATTTAGGGTGAATAGAATCCAGTCCAACAACGTTTGACTTAACAGACAGCAGACCTTCAACAACATCAGCAGTATCTACAGAGCAAAAACTAAAACCAAGATTATCTGACTGATCCGTAAATGGTAAAATTTCTGATGTACTCGACGAAGACACCAGTGTCGATGGCAAAGAGGCAAAGGTTTGGTTGAGTGTATTAACATCTACAACCTCAGCTGCCACGTTTCTTGACTTTGAAATACCAATATTGCGTAAGTTCTTCCACAATTGTCGCCCGTTCAATGAAGTACTAAGCTGATGAGAGAAAGTTTGTGATTTGACTGATCGTATTTCAGCAACAACTTTGTTACGAAGCACACAATACGTACGTCGCAACTCAATCAACCGATAACGCTTCCAATTGTTGTACGCATCATCCCGTTGTTGCATTAAGACTCGTATGTTACTCGTAAACCATGGCTTATTATTTGGTTTTAAAATTTTAGTTTTTAATGGTACGTGAGTGTCATACAGTAGTTGAATATTTTGAGTTAAGAACTCCATCTGTTCATTTGAAGATGGAATATAAAAAATACGATCCCAGCTAACGGCCCTAGTGTGCTCTTCTAAAAGCTGACCATTTATGTTGTTAAAATCACGAAAAGTGATTTTTTTGACAGAATAATCAAAGCTAAATTTTATCGTCAAAAAAATTAAATCATGCTTTGAGAAAGCAGGTGCGGAAAGCTGATCATACAAGGCTACGTCGTCTAAGTCACTAACCAAAAATAAGTCTAACAGCGAAGCATACCCACCGAGGTAATGAGTTGGTGTGCTAGAGTTTACTGGCCTTAAATTAAACATACGCATGCTATCAGACAAAATATTGTGCTTCAAAATGTTGCAATTAAAGTCTCCACATAGGACAATATTAGGAGAACCCAGCGAGATTTCTTCTAAAAGTGAAAACAGGGGTGAAAAGTCAATATGTCGATTTGGCCTATAGATTGCCCCTAAAAGTAGGTTACCCTCATTTCCCACCAGATCAACGAAAAGATATTCAACATTACTACCTGCCTCGGATGATAGCTTAAGTTTGCATTTTATAGTCGCTTTAACATAAATTGCCACACCGCCCCCAATACGATCCTTTCTATTTAAGCGAAAAACGCGGTAACCCTCTAAGCAACACACCTCATCACTAAATTCATCCCTTAACCATGTTTCAGTAACACAAACAACATCTACATCCGACTCGACAAAGATATCACGAAATTCATCAATTTTCGGAAGCAAGCTCTGTGCATTGATGTGACAAACTCTGAGACCACATTTCTGCCGGCTCAGAACTCTGACCATCGAACGCAAAGTTTCTGCCGTATTCATCACTGGTACAACAACAAGAAGAAGAAAGGCAAAGAAAAATAACTTCAATTAGGAAGTCTATAAAACGATATTGGAAGACCACGTTTTGATCTCTGGACTCCGATTAATCGGTGAAGGTTTTGTATTCCAGCAAGACAATAACCCGAAACACACTTAAAAAATTTGCGGGGAATACCTGAAGAAAAAAGAAGACGAGGAAATTCCAAAAGTAATGGTATGGCCACCGGAGTCTCCAGATAGTAACCCCATTGAGCTCTTATTGGATGAGGTTGACAGAAATGTCCGGAATCACCACATTACATCGGAATCTGCTGGAATAATATTCCACAAGAAAAAATACAAAACCTTGTAAGAAGATTGCCCAGAATTGTAAAAAAAATTATTGGATTTTTAAGGAGAGTTTTTTTAATAAAAACTAAATTTAGAGCTTTTATTGTTTTTTTAAGTACATAATTTATGTTTAGTACAAAACTAGTTTATATTTTTCTATCATTTACAACTAGACATACTATTCACTTTTACACGTATTAACTTTTTTCCTAAAACTTCAGTTTACCGGTAGTGTATCAGTTCTGCAGACCTTCAGCACGAAAGTCTTAAGCTGTTTAATTTGTATTTCATAAATCTTTCCATATTCTACACCTACATAAGCTAGAAGCTAAATCAAAAATCTTCCTATCATAAGGGCTTTTATACTCAAGAGATCAATTAAAAATATTTATCCTGCTTTGAGAAAGAAAAAAAAAACAACAGTTCACCTGACAAGATAACAATCGTCATTTATTTAAATTAGCAATTATATAAAAACACATCAATTTTGACGCATCATCTGATGCTATAAAATGACTATAGCAAGAGAAATTAAATAAAAATACAACATAAATTCAAACAAAAAAGTTTTTAAATCTACATTCTTAATCTTAATCCGACAATTTTCGCATAAAATCACAAGATTAATCTTTTGCAAAAACACACTTTTGTTATTTGTATAACTTTTCTCATGATTGCGCTCATCTGGCATAATTCTCTATGTGCGTCAGGCAGGCAGGCTGGCAGCAAGTCACTGAATCAGATCTTTCAAATAATCGTACACCACCCCCTCCCCCCAACCCTCTCTCCATTAAGCTTAAATGTTATTTTGTTAAATACAAATAATAATAAAAAATAAAATACAAAATAAAATAAAAAAAATCTTGATCCGCAATTGCTGCTTTAATCCACTTAATTTGCTTGAGCAATTTGTTCGCATTTAAAATATATGTATGTAGCTATGTATAAGAATAAAACACCAGCAAGTCAGTCTGTCAGCCAGAGTCGGGCTCGGGCCAAGAAGCAAGGCAAGCAGGCAGGCAACGAGGCAACGAGCGTGAACACAAAAACCCAAACGATAAATAATTTAATTTTCGCAACCATCATTTCTAGAGATATTTTTTAACGAAGAAACTCAAGAGTCAGAGTCCTGAGATTCTCGAAAGTGGATGATGATGAGGAAAATGATGATGAGGTTGAGTTTTATATACGCAAATTAGCTGAAGTAATAAAAATTAATAAAATAAAAACCACAGAAGAAATCCTAAACAAATTGTCCTCGTCTCTGGCTCCAACTGCGGTCTAAAGCGCCTCTTTCTCCATCATGTAATATTCCACTGCCATTGAAATTAACCCCCACCCCCTTGCTTTAACACCCCCGCATAATCTTCTCATTTACTTAAGTTTAATCTTAATGGCTTTGTTCAATTTGGTTTTTGTCGTATTTAAATATAAACACAAATATAATGCTCCTTATCATGGACTCTTCAGTGCCTAATGGAGGGCCCCTTCCATACTGCCACCGCCGCGCTGTTCCCCGACGCCGTTCATTGGTCGCCTTGTGCGGTATGACTGCGTTAAGGAAGGGACGACACATTCCCTGAGATTCCTACCTACTTAATTTTACTTACATACATAATATTGAAACCCGCATGAACTCACATCAATCGTAAATTCAAATTATTCACCCAAGAAAAGGCATCAAAGTGCTCATAAATTTGTCAATTTACTGTTGACACAACAAAAAGACCGGATTGACATTTTTATTGTCAAATTATAAATGGATCCACATTCATTGGGCCCATAACAGATGAGAATATACCAAAAACAATAACAACAACAAAGACTACATCAATTCTGAAGAAGCGCACCACCACAGCAGACAAAAAAAAATGTGACATCTTCAAGATTCGTAATATTATGACTTTTCTTTGTTTTTATTATTTTTTGTTTCTGGATTTCTTTTCCATACACAATTTTGTATTTGGTAACATAAAGCCACATGTACACTGCAAATGTCACAATTAGACATGATTTTTTTAACTTGCGACTTAAAGGAACTATGTTGCATTCGTACAAAAATTTTAACTCATGTTTATACACGACATTACGATGGCAGAGAAATCGAAATAAGTGGGTCTTGAGATTCCGTCTGTTTGTCAGTCTTTGTACCCACACCATTAGACTTTTTGTGGATTGACTTCAGACTTGGAAAATCAGGTTTCAAGCAGGCAACACAATCAATATTATTAGTATTAATACAAACTTGTTGCTCAAAAACTAAGAATTCGAATTTCTTCAAAAACGGTCCGATGGATTTTTGTGAAATTTTTCTTATAGTTTATTTTTTTAACTTGGCTTCTTTCAATATACAAGAAATAAATTCTTTTACTGTTTCAGAAGGAAACAGTTTTGAAATTTTTTCAGGAACTAATGAACGGATTTAAATAAGTTTTGTTTCAAAAAAGCAGTACTTGAAAGTGTAAACGATTCTATGAGACGAATCTTTCTTCGCACTCGTAGATTTTCTAGAGTACTTAAGAACTTGATCTTTCTATTTCATCTATTCGATTCTACACACTTTTTAAGTGGATGGAAAACAGCATTTGTTCAGCCTGGACGAAACCTAGTCACCGTTTAACTTTCGTCCAATTTCACTTACGGCCCTTTTTTCCGAGGTCATAGAAGCGTTAAAGAATTTTCAGCTTAAAAAAACATCTTGAAGAACAAAAGTTTTGTATGACCGGCAGTACGGCTTTTCCAGCAAAAGATCCACTTAGTAATCTAACCGTTAATCCCAGCGAACAAAGAGATAAATATTTACATCGTTTTGGGGAAATTAAGATTATACGACTTGATAACACAAAAACATTTGAGAGAGTTTGGCATCAAGCTGGTTTACAGAAAATGCGTGCATTTGGCATTGATGAATCTCTTCTTTGTTGAGTTATAAATTACCATTTAGACCATTGAATTTAAGTAGGTTTGGACGGGTTCTAACTTGATATCCACCATACATCAAATCCACCTAATGTGGAGTGCCTCAGGGGTCCATTTTATCTCCGAAACTCTTCCTTATTTTCATTAATGATTTCTTGTCTAAAATTTTTAACATACTTAATTGTTCCGCTGATGACAGAGGCTTTCGATTTCAATATTTGTTTTTAAATTCCCAACGTTGTTTTTAAGATGTGGACTCCTAACGGCAGCTTATGATAAGCTCAATAATTCTGATATTGATAGCATTGTCCATTGGGGAATCAAAATCCGTGTAGTATTTACTGCTTGGAAAACTTAAAGCTGTCTTACTTACTTATGTCTTTAGACCTGTCAAATCTGTTGGGGACCCCTTAAGGGGCATAGGACCTCTACTATTCGATTGTTCTGCGCCATTCGCTCCTTGGTCGTCCAGCTCATCTTCCTTCTTGTGTGAGCGGATGCCATTGCATTGCTTGGCCTGCAATGCAGTCATTACCTTTTCGAATCCATTGTCAATTACGCCTTCGTATTATAGATTCTATAAGTTCCTGGCCTGTCCTTCTATGAAGGACCTCATTTGATATACGGTTTGTCCAGAAAACCCTAAAGATGTTAGGAAGGTATCTTTGCACGAAGGAGGATTGCAGCTTTCTTGTAATGGCTGAAGTAACCTTCCAGTTGCTGCACCCATAAAGAGGCACAGATTCGACATTTGTGCGAAATAGTAGTAGCTTTGTTCTTAAGCTGATAGAGATATTCCTCCAATTTTTCGACAACATACCGAACACCGCTTTTGATTTGCCGATGCGGTAGATAACGTCTTGTTCGGTTTCGCCTTGGATGGAGACGAAAATTCTAGGAAATATTTATTTGAGAAGATGGTCTGGTTCCGAGGCTGATAACTATTGTATTAATTTTCAGCTCTACAATTTCTGCTTCTCTCTCCACACTTGTCATTTGAAAGAGATCCATGATCCGATGGGAGAGTAAGCAAACATCGTCCGCGTAATCCCAGGTCTTTAAATAGGATGTACAAGTCCATTGGATCCCTCCGCTTCCTGACAAAGCTGCGCGCGGTACATCGCTTATCACCAACAAAAACAATATAAGCGACAAACCCTGTCTGAATCCGCTACGGATTTCAATATTATCTGACAACCTACCATCGTGCAGAACGTGACACTTGGATCCATCATATTCTGCTTTGATAAAAGCAATTAGTTTTTCTGGGTAGCCTCTTCTTCGTAAAGCTAACCAGTTATATTCCCTGTTAACGCTATCAAAGGCCTTTTCGAAGTCGATGAATAGCAGGTGTAGTGGTGATCGATTTTCAACGCACTGTTCAATAATGATCGAGTGTGGCCTCAAGGTGTTCTCTGAAGCGTTCCAGTATGACTTTATATTCCTTTATATCCTTTTTTTAGGAGCTTTACGATAATTCCTTTCTTCTACTCATCGAAGAAGCTTTCAGTAGTCCAGGCTTCTTTTACGAGCGGATGAAGCAGTTCGCTTGATGACGTGGGCGCTGCTTGTAAAAGCTCTGCAGGGATTTCATCAAGTCCTACCGCTTTGTAGTTTTTAAGTGCTTTAATTGCGACAACGATCTCATCTTTACTGGGAGGTGCAGTGTCTACTGTTGCAAAAGCGTAACCCTCCCAAAACGCCACAATTCATGGGTGCTACTTTTAGCGAGAAGACTCAACAGCTTTCAGCTTACGTCCAATTGATGTGGAGTGATGACATATTTGACATCTCCAAAAATGCTGCTAATTGTTTAGGCTTTTTCCGACAATCCAAAAAGTTTTTTAAGCTTTTTGATCTAGATATGAAGATGCAAGAATTTTTCGTCCGAAACTTGATCATAATTCTCATATTTGGTCTGGTGCCCCAAAACGGTACTTTTAAATAGAATAGAAAAAAGAACTTTCAAAATGATAGGCGATGGTTCCAGTTCTGATAAATTTGTTCCTCTTGAACACCGCTACAAGGTCTCATGCCTGCCATTGTTTTATCGATATTTTCACAAAGAATGCTCTAGTGAAATAGCGTGTTGTAATCCTGCCCTCAAACAATTCAACCGTAAAACTCGTAATTCAAGAAATGCTCTTAATTTTACCCTAGCTATTCATTCTTTAGCCGGACTACACGAATGTGCAAGGCTTTACCACACTCAATATTTCAGACTCATAACAATGTTAGACATTCAAAACTAATGGCAAGGTTTTTTCGAGATATTAAAACGTATTTAAATTTTTGGAGCTAACTCTATTTGCAGGTTCTATTTGAAAAAAGACTCTCTAGGTACAGGAGTAAGTTTGTGCGACCCTGTCATTCATTTAATTTTGTATTTGTAAATAAATTTAATCTTGGTAAATTTATTTGACATCTCATTCAAATGAATCTAAAGACACATTTCTAGATAAAAGGTCGTTAAATTAAGTACCTTATCCAATTAAATTCCAAAGAACTTATTCAAGTGTATCTAATCAATTGAATTGAACTGTAGACTTCTTGCAAGGGACACCAAAAAAAAAGAAGCAAATTCCCTACAATAATATTGAAGGATGTCTATTTAAAAAGGAAGTCATAAAATTTCCGCGGAAATGCCTTCCAAACATAAAGCACAAAAATTGACTCAAAACACATCATCATCATCAGCCAGTAACATCAACTTATTATGAGGGTGCAATCTTCTTAGTAGTCGTCGTGGTTGTCGTCTTCAAGTCGGGCGGTAGCGGCATATCATTCATTCCTCGTTTGTATAGTCTTATAGAGTCGTAATGTCATTTTCATTTGTTTTTGTTTTTGGTTTTTTCTGGGTTTGTTGCAAAAGGAAACATATAGAACTTGAGGGGTCGTTCTATTTGAATATGTATATTGTTTCAATTTTTATTGCCATTGGATTTAAAACAAGATAAGGGTCTTAAAATTAGAAAATTTTTGGGAATTAGTTACCGAACGAAAAAGTACTATAAGAAGCCTGAAATACATATAAAACGTGCGTTTACCTATACCTATAAACTATATGGTAAGAGGGTACACTGTACGCCTGTATTGATGGTGATTTATTAGGAGACATTTTGGCAGAATTGTTTTAATTTAATTGGTAGGCGTTTTGGTTGATTGGTTTTACTTTTTTCCAATTTTTGTTTGGTCTTATTTGTCACCCTAAATTGTGGTACTTTATGGATAGACGTATATATTTTTTATTTCCATTTTAAGATTAATTCAAATTTATTTTATTTTTAACGATTTTTTATGTGAAATTTTGTTTGAAAAATTGGAATGATAAATTTATGGCTCACAGCAGGAATGTGGGTATAGGTACTTAGGGGTTAGGGTTCTCGGCTATGCGTTGTAGGTGGGTAGATTTTATATGATTTTTTATTCTTGAAAAGGTGAAATATAATATAAAGTCTGGAAAGTATGCAGTGAAAACATATTTTTTAAAATTTTGTGCATCTAATTAAAAATTATGAATTGAACATTTTAAAAATATTCCGTTGCATGAAAATGAATGCTGGTAATTTATTATTTTAAAATTTGAACTATAAGACAAAGTCGAAATTTACTTTGATTTCACCTAAGAGCTGAAATCAGAAACAACTATTGCGCTGTGTTTTTCTCGAAAAGTTACAAATTGGGTTTAAAATTTGTTAAACAACTTAAGAATTTGATGATATCGTTTTTTTCATAAATATAAACATTAGATGGCGCAAAAGTCCATTGAGATTTAGGGCCTAGTCGGGGAAATAGAGGACCTAAAGTTTTGAGCCGAAGCCGAACGACTTATTTAAGAAAGCACTTTTCATTAATATTTAAGGGAATTGTCAATTCCTCACAAAAGGCAGTATTCGTCAAAAAAAAAAACTTTAGATGGCATGGGTAGGATTTGAGCCCAAGACATCTTTAATGACAACGCACTTATGTTTTCATAAATAAATTTTGCAAAAAAGTACCGTTATTTTCATGTCCACTGCTTAAAAATTAAAACTTAATTGCTTTCCTATTTTTTTAACGAGTTTAATTCATTTCGATTTACACTCAAATTTCAAAAAAAAATATTAAGCTGCTAGTTTAATGCTGTGAGTGATGCTGCAAAAGTTTTTAGCTAGGTTAAAAGTCAGCTACTCCATGAAATTGATGTTATGAGATGGGAACCACTTCTAACGTAGACGATTAATAGGAATCGGTCAAGTAGCTTTAGCTTGCTGAAAAAGATTCAAAATTTGCAGTAATCGTCTTGAGTATAGAGCCAAATTGTTGTTAATAAATACATACATAAATAAATATAAACAATTATGAACTAGTAAATAAGGCTAAAATGAGTTTTTTAGCGTCTGCGCTGATTGGAAGTATTTTCGTTTTCGCCTGTGGGTTTAAATATGTTATTATTGGATTTGAGGATATAAGAATATGATGCATTTTTTAGAATGAAACGTACGGTAGGCTTTATAATCCTTATTTCAGAATTCTTGGGCTTCCTCGGAGAACGAACCAACAGGAAATGGACAGTTTATACCTTATGTACGATTGCTAGCAAACTGTACCATTTATATTTATCAACAAACAGTTAAGCAGTTTCCCACATGTACGAGTAAGCTGCAATTTTTTTTAATCTAATTTTTAGTACAGCAAACCGCCGAATTAGAGACTCACTAACTTCAGTGATTTCTGAAATCATGGTTATATTTGCAAAAAATCTTCTGGAGAATTACTTGTCCCCGTACCTTGTTTTACAAGATCGACAAATATGACCAGTTTTTCACGAAACTCCTGCTGAATTTTCTTCATCAGAACATCTTTAGTATTGTCAGTTCTCGATGCTTTAAATGGCAAATTGAAGGCAACAAGTAGAATACACTCCATTAATTTTATCCGAGCGTGAAGAAGAGACATTCCAATTTCCAAACCTTCCCTGTTTAAAGTTTTGGTTCTTATATTTGTCATTTTATGCATTCCAGAAGTTTTAGTTACTCATATGAAACAGGAAGAAGCTACAGGATTGGACTGTCTTCCCGTCCATTTATTTAAAGGAACTTCGGACAAAAATATCTTAAAATTTGTTCAAAATACGGCTTGCGATTTTAGTAAAATTATTTTTCAACTTTGAAGGCTTCTAAATCTGAACACACAATATATGTACATGTTAAACAATACTTAAATTATTGTTTTTCGCTTTTTCTAGCATTTCTGTGCTTATGTCGGCAATAGCAGCACGAATATTATTTTTAAGATGACGAAGGGTCTTTGGAGGATCAGTGTATACCAACATGGCCACTGAAAATCGCCTCTAATTGAAAAAGTGTTCACTCGAAATATTCATTGACCTTCTTGACCTTTGAGCTGTGGCGCCAGCGTGTTGAAACCACACTTCCCCTACATTCATGTCTTCAAGTTTGGGTCATTTCTTCTAGTTTGGGCAGACAAAAATCCACAATCATGCTGACATAGCTTTCAGAAATGACCGTAACTGCTCTTTCGTTCTCTTCAAAGAACCATGAGCCGATAATGCCGAATCTGGATATTGCACACCAAACTGTCACACGTTCTGTATGCAGAGGCTGCTCATGGAGTTCTCTCGGGTTAGTGGGGCTCCAATATCGCATTTTTTCTTTGTTCACACATCCTGAAATATGGAAATGTGACTCGTCACTAAAGAAAATAGGTTTTCGAGGAAGGCTTCACATGAATTTTTCGCACAACATAATCGCGTGGATTAACCCTGCAGTCGTAGCGCGGATTACTATTGTAGTCCACTCATACAAAATGGAGTATTCGTAAGAAACTAGTTGTGGGGATTTTTCGTCTCTCTTAGTACTTACGGATAAATAGTTAGAACAGTTAGTTAACTTAACTTAATATAACATGTAATTACATTTTAAAGCCAAAATAAATTTGAAAAAATTAAAGCATTTTGGTTTTATTCTAATTTTAAAATGGATTACATATGTAATCCACTAGTGTAACATTTTGGTGCGCGACGACTAATTAAGGTTAAGTTGTTGCACCACTGCAACTTGAAATTTAAGTTCCTCATGAAGAATTCGTCTCACTGTGCGACTAAAAATCTCTAAATCAGCCGAAATGTTGTGTGCAGATCGCCTAGGGGATTTCAAAATCGGCGCCTACACCCTTTCGATGTTTTCTAGTGTCCTGACTGTTCTGGAAGATAAATAATGAACCTTCTTCTGCACACTACCGGTATCCCTGAACGACTCCACCCACAAAAAAATCGATTTCCGATCAGGCACACGATCTGCAGGATCGATATTGAAATGGTTTCTGAAAGCACGCTGAATTGCGAAGATCGACCTGCTGAAAAAAAAGTAAGCCTCAACGGCAAACGCTCGCTCTGGCTTTGTCCACTGCATTGAGGACACTGAACTAGTCCTAACGAAAACCTTATATAACGTGCAAGCCATAAACCAACGCTCTACTCTTAATAGGGATGCGAGAGTTTCGGATAAGGAAGTAACCAGACCCCATCCTTAGGTTAGGTTAGGTTAGGTTATAGTGGCTGTCCAAGATAGAAACGAACACACTTAGGCCAGTTGAGTCCCTTAAGAAACGTGAGAGGCTGATTATACCGATATGATTTAGATCGTTAAAGAACAATTCTCCCAGGTAATTCTTGCGTTTTTTAGCCAGAGCAGGGCATGTGCAGAGAAGATGAAGAACCGTTTCTTCCTCTTCTTCGTCCATACAGCTTCTGCAAAAGTCATTTGAGAATACGCCTAGTCCCGTGGCGTACTTTCTTTTTAGACAGTGTAAAGAGCTGGTTTTTGCAAAAAAAGTACTAGTAATGATTGTAGTTACCACCTTCACCTTTTTACCAAATTTTAAAAATTGTATGCACTTGATATACCGATATGTATATTTTTATTCATTAGCTCAGTTAGATAGAGACAAACATATCTCGGTAAAAAACGGAAAGTAGAAAGAAGCAAATTTTTCTGGTTACGAAACAAAGACTTTGGAAGAAATTTTCAAAATTGTAAAAGGGCTCCGTTCATCCATTTGGAGCACTTCAAAAAAAGCAAAATCAGTAGCCAATAAAACAAGATCTGAGAAGATTGATCATCGTTTTAAGAAGCGATTGGTAAGGAGTATCGCAGAAGACCATAAGCAAAGTGCTCCTTTTACTGTCGGTAAATTGAAATCAATAGCTGGAATTCATGTTTGTCCACAGACAACAAAATATTTGTTGCCTAGAAATCGATTTCCGGGTCGTGTAATCTGGAAGAAGGCGTTTATACGAAAAGCAAATAAGACAGCTTGAATGGACTACGAAATGAAACACTTAGAAAAGCAGGGTCCCTACTATGCAATTCGATTCATCTTTTGATTCTATTCGAAGCTCATTTCCGATTCTACTTTCAAATCGTCATCAATTCGAATGAGTATCAAGTTGTTAGACAATAAACAATACATAAAATTTTTGGACAAGAATACAAAAATGGCGCGCCGTTGGAATTTGGTTCAATTTGCAAATAAATGAAGAATGTTACGAGCAAATTGAACGAAGAAGAATAAGAGATAATACTAAAATATTGGATCTGAGTGAGAAAAGGTTTGTACAAATATACACGGTAGAATATTTAAACGCATTCTTATTGACAAATATTTACTTTTGTTTTAGTTTTGTTAAGAGCTATCGTCTTTCTAAAGACGGATTCATGTTCTTACTTAACACCATATCATCCAACAGGAGGTTACCAAAATTAAATCGGTGGTGACAAGAACGCTGGAATCGCACAAAAAAACCATGTCAAATATACTTGCTGAAGATTTGACTTCCATCTAAAGAGTCATGTGCACGCTGATGATGAATTTTGAAATGAATGAGGAAGAGAAACGAAAGTCTAAAGGCTATTTTTGGAAAAATCAAGAATTCCTATTTTACTTGCACTTTGACAAAAAAAAACTTCGGTCGCAAAAACATTTGATGTAGAGTGATTATTTTCGATTTTGCCTTGTTTTGAATTCTACCTTCGAAAGTTCATAAGAATATATTTGGCACTATTAGAACTATTCGATTCCCGTTGGTTCGAAAGTAGTCCAATAAATACATACTACCAATTTTTCAAATTCTAGCAATTTCGCTGTAGAATCGAGTTACATAGTAGGGCCCCTTAATTTGTTTTGCGATAGTGTTCCATTTACGGACTAAAATTAATTTAACATCTTTCACTCCGAATAGTCGTCGAATGGTTTGGAGAAAACCAAATCCTGCTCTGAATATGAAAAGTTTAAAACCTGCTGTGAAGCATGGTATCTAGTGGCAATGTTATGGTGTAGGGAAGTATGCCATCTTCCGGCCGGCGCCTGTTGGAACTTAGTTTCCAATGAGAGTACGATGGATAAATATTGTTACTTGAATATACTCAAGGAGAATATTCTGTCAAGTGCTCAAAAATTGGGTCTAACGAATAATTTTATACACCAACAAGATAATAACCAGAAACACACATCCTCCTTAGTTAAAGAGGTTGCTGTACAATGTCAAAAAAAAAACTAAATCCCCTGTGGTGTCTTCAGATCTCAACCTTTTTGACCATTAAAAACAAAAATTCTTCACCATACAATATCCAACAAAGCTGGCCTCAAATCCGACCTGCTTGTGGAATGAAACAAGATTTCTCAGGAAATGACTTCCATGCTGAGGATTCAATGAAAACCCGATTGCAGGAAGTCATATAGAATAAAGGAAGTCCTGCGAGTTACTAGAAAGCAATATCTGCTTTTTTAGTCAATCGTTCTTCAACATTAGTAGTTACCAACAACTTTTTCAAGAGAAATGCTGCTTCGAGACATTTTCAATTGTATTGTATTGAAGCTTGAACATAGTTTTGCATTTAAAATCTTGGGGAAATCCCCTTATAAGGTGTTTTTTCTCTGTTTAAACAGAAAATTATTTGAAAAAATTCGTTGTGTTGAAACAAAAACGTATGAGATTTGAATTTCTAGCAACACAATTTGTAGAGAAAAATTCGAATTATGAAAATTCGTTATAAGATCAAAACACACCAAAAAAATAACAAAAAAGATGTGTGCTCAAAATAAATTCGTAATAAAGAGATCTTCGTTATGTAGAAGTTCGTTAAAGGGAAGTTTACTGTAATAAATTAAAAAATTTAAGACATGCTGCTAAAATTGATGAAAATTGGTTTAAGACTCAAAATATCGAAAACGAAAAAAGATATTGAAACCGTGTTTATTTTATCACATGCAGTTTAAACAAAAATCCTATTAAAAACTTTTCTACAAAACAGGAACCTACAAAAACAACAATAAAGCGATAAGATATGGTTTTCGATTTTGAAAAAGATAAAAAAAAGGAATTTGAAAAAAATCATGTGATCAATTTCGAATTGTAAGATCCTTAATTATGCAGTTGCACAATTCATTCTTCTTTCCCAATTTTTGTTTTTTATTTTTCTAAATCCCCCCTAAAACTGCACCTATATATACCCCACCGAATTCATAAATTTCATTATTTTCACACTAAGCTTATTATTATTGTTTTTCAATAAAAAGAAATAAATTTTATAGACTTTTAAGTCAATAAATCAAAGACCTAAATATGTACATCTAAAGTTAAATTCCTTGAATAGATTTCTTTAAGCCATGTTTTGTGTAGTACACTTCAATTTATTTATCGCTTCTATAAATAAACTTAAAATTTCCAAATAAAATTTTCATAAATCATTTTTAAATTGACAATCTGCCTATAAATATAAATGCATGTATCTGTTTGTATCAAATCTTACTTTTTTATGAAATATTAAACAAAGGTTTAAGCATCTTTTTCAAAAAAGAAAACAAAAAAAAAAGAAATAATAAACCATTTACCATTTGAAGTCTTAATGCATCGAAATGGAAATATAGGAACATTAAGATTTAAGCCTCTTTTGCGTTCTTCACACATTTTTGTGGTGTGTAGATCTAAAATTCCATAAATGCTTCATTTTTTTTTCGATTTGAATTTGAATGCAAACCAAATTGAATTAACTTTTCGATATTTTGGTACATAAATACAGATCTACGAGCACCTAAAAACCACAAACCTAACATTGGTGCCTATATATCTTTTGAAAGCATAGAACAAAATAAAAAAGAATATTCATCATTTCTTCTTATTTTTCTGGAGAAAGTATAACAAAATAAAAAGTTGAGATGTGTTTTAAGAAAT
The DNA here is from genome assembly GCF_945859685.1 of Eupeodes corollae. Lineage (NCBI taxonomy): Eukaryota > Metazoa > Arthropoda > Insecta > Diptera > Syrphidae > Eupeodes > Eupeodes corollae. Next base: position 29,773,616 of record NC_079147.1, read on the forward strand.
AAAGAAAAAAAAAGGAAAACAATTCAACAAACCACGCAATAGCTCTATTTAATATTTATAGCTGTAATCTGGCATTGTGAATGTGTCTTATTATTTTCTCTGCGTTTTTCTTTCAATTTTATTGTTTTCATTCTTTTTCTTTAACCTTTTATGTTGTGAAAACTCATAATTTTGATGGTTATGTTTTTGATATCTTTTCTTCTTATTCAAGCTAACCATAGGAATAAAATACCACAAAACAGTTATACTCGTATGTTGGTATTGTGGGTGGGTGGGTTTAAAATTGATCACACATTTAACAAAAGAACGTTAACGTTAACGCACCAAAACCAAAAAAGAAAAAGATAATAAAATGAAATATTCTTTTCTTAATGGTTTTTATTGCTGTAAGAAGACAAAGGAAATAAGCGTCATCAACCATAACCAGAGTGTTTCCAGGATAATTAAACTTGATTAGATTCTTAAACTGTTGCAAAGGGTGTACTTAAGTTAACACAAGATTCAAATTTGACAGAAGATTGAATTAAATAAATAAATAAATTTCTAACAAACCGTTACATTTAACAGACAGTTTAATAAAAATGGGTGGATACCACGCCCTCTCAGAACAAAAAAAACCAAGACTTCTATTCATATGAATCTGGTAAATTTTAAAATTTCGAGAAGTTGCGCTACATAGTGTTGATTTGGCATGCCTACGATAGGATACCAAGATATATTTTTGTTAGATTTGTCTTCGTCTTATCCAAATTCAAAAATTTCAATATCGTCTCATGGTTTTCGTCATCAATTTTTGAATTTGAAGCCTCCTGTTTCAAAGATTTTTTTTCTCTTGAAACGTATCTAAGGTTTTAATGGAGAAAACCTACAGTTTAAAGCTGAACCCGAACGACTTATTTGACAAAGCACATTTTAAGACAAAAATAACTCTTGGGGAATTTGATAATTCCTCACAAGAGGCAGTACCCGTGAAAAAAAAACTTTATATCACATTTTTTTATATAAGCCGGTACAGCGTCGTAAACACTGCCGCTCGAACACCCGAAACTTTTCCATCTGGGAAGGGGCAACGTTGAACGAATATTCACAGGACAACCATAAACGATCATCGGACGTATGAGGGCCATGTAGCAAATTACCTTCACTCTGAGGTCAAGCCAACTGCTGTAAAACAGCCGTTTCGTCAGATCTAACCAGATAGCGAAGTAATTCACTACACTTTTGCTCGCTAATCGCTGTTCGTGAAGATCAACGATGACCATCTTGGGCCAATTCTTGCATCTATTCCTAGTGGCCCTAGCCAACGGAGGCGGGACAGAATTTTCTTTCGATATCGCTGAATCTTGACGAAATCACGCTGCAAGAGAATTCTAATACCCTTAACCTTTCGGGCCGTTCTGTACGCAATTAGATCGTCAGAGTACGCAATTGAATTTGTAAGACTACCTATTAGATCGTTGGTGTAAATGCTGAAGAGAATCGGCGAATTCACCGCTCCCTGTTGAAGACCATTTTTAATAAAGAATGTTGTAGTTGAAGTTACATTGCTCCTTTTGACAACAACCTTTCTACCGTTAAGCATATCATAAAGTATATACAACAATGGCTTGCTTATGCCAAGTCTGCTCAGTTTTAGGTAAAGACCCTCTAACCATACGGTGTCAAAGGCCTTTTCCAAATCAACCAGAACAGCCCTTACGCATTGTTGTTTTGATTTATTCCATTGCATATCAGAAACGAGTTTAGACGCAGCATGAATTGTGTCATGACCCTCCTTGAACCCGAACTGTTTATCTGGAATAATTTTGTTGTCCGCAGCCCACTTAGTCAGAGCCATTGATGATCTTTTGGAAAACTTTGCTGATGCTCGGAATAAGACTTATCGACCGAAGATTTGACGGATTGGAGTTCTCCTTTCCCTTTTTAGGGAGAGCATGAACCACAGCGGTCTTCCAATGCACTGGATAATATGCATTATTCAGTGCATACCATCAGCAGAAGCTCAACCTGCGTCACTAACAAGGGACTTGGTCCCGTTTGCTCGGCGATTATGGCATTTGCCAAGGAATCGTCATTTTACCGCATGAAACCGCGGTTCTCAGATAGTCATTGTGTCATATCATTACGAAGGTAAAAGTGATTAAGTAGGGCTCTGTTTTCCAGGTCGTGGTTGGGGTTAATGCTAACATTCACCTTGTACACATGCTGGAAAGCAGCTCCCACTGCCTCTACTTTTTCCTTCGGATCTTCAATTATGTAAAAGTCATCGTCAAAGATGGATTCTTCTGGATCTATTTGAGCTGTGCTGAGTACGTCTTTCTGTTCTCTACAGTTCTTTGGAGTTTCAGACACGGAAGGTCATTATCGTTTTTTTTTCCTGAATATCTTGTTGATTTTAGGGAACATACTAGGGTCAATGGCCAGGATCTTGCGGTCCCAGTATTACTTAATTGATAACGTGTATTTCTCCTCATTCAACAGATTGACATTGTTTATTGACGACTTCAGTTTCCTAACATCCAATTCGTGTGAGTCTATATGTCAGCTGTATAAGTTTTTGAGTCTTAGCAGTAAGCCACTATTGTTCTGTGCATCAATAGTCGCGTTTCTGTAAGCGTCTATTTGGTCCCGCTCTTTGTACTTTGGTATTGTCCTTTCCATCGTTCGGTTTATTGTTTCGTCCATCTGTTGTAAATGTTGACCGATTTCTGTATTTGTCAGGTTTCTGTCGTTTGGTCATTCGAACGATGTTCTCTAGCTAAGGCGTTGGTAAAACGAGACCAGCGCATCTTACTGTAATTGTAAGAGTGCGTTGGAACGTATTGCACCAACTCCACGCGTTCTTTCGTAATCTGCATTTCAGTCCAACGCACTAACCATCATGCCACGGGTACTGGTCGATCTACCAACTTAATGTGACCAATGTTTGATGCTAATCGCTCAAAGCAACTCATCTTACACATTAGCTCCGTAGTAGGCTTCTTAAAGGATATGCATACTTTTCAACTTTGATCTCCTGCAAATCATTTTTACAAAACTTGCATGGATGAAGAAGAAGCGGAGACAGTGTCTAAATTTCTATGTTCATGTCCCTGCCCTGTCACAAAGACTTTTACTACAATGATACAAGTGACCTAAAAAATTCCGAAATCTATTGCTTGCTGACTTTGCTAGCGTTTTTCAGGCTGAACTGCTGGCAATAAGGGAGGCATGTAAGATACTTAAACAAAGCCCAAACCAAAACCGAAATGCGGCTATCTTCGCAGACAGTCAGGCAGCTGTCAAATCTATTAACTCGGCCACATCCTCATCTAAATTGGTCCAGCAATATCGCTATGAACTAGTAAGCCTGAATATTAACCTCGGTGTCACCCTGATCTGGGTTCCGGGTCATAGTGGTATCGTGGGAAATGAAAGGGCTGACGAGCTAGCCAGGCAAGGATCGGCCCTTCATATAGCTCACTTGCGGAAATGGTTAACATTCCTCTTGGTGCTGTGAAGAGTAAAATCTTTTCTATCTACCAAACTGAATCAAACCGAAGGTGGAGCAATTCACCCAACTGCATTATATCTAGAAAGATATGGCCCACCTATAACAAAACCCGTACAAACGATCTTTTATGCAGGCCAAGGCAAGACATAGCCAGGATTGTTGCTGTTTGTACCGGACATTGGCCTATAGGAGTTCATGCAGAGAAGTTGGGTATCTCTTACAACACCTTTTGCCGTAGTTGTAGTGACCAAAGAGAAAGTGAAACGATAATCCATTTCCTCTGCAAATGTCCTGCTTTGGCAAACACTAGAATGAAATACTTTAGAAAAGCATTCTTTCACGAACTTGATGAGCCATCTGAGACAAAGATTAGAGACCTAATCTTTTTTCTCAATGCGACAAAATGGCTCTAACATAATCGCTATGAAGCTGCTCTATAAATCTATCCCTTTCTATCACAGGTCAAACGAGTTTTTGGTATTTAAACGGCACACTACAGCGCTTATAGGATCTCAGGCAAGGTTGCCTTGAGATCGCCATTTCTACCATACCATTGTTTCAAAGGCTTCAAAGCTAGCTCTAAGTGGTGCAACGAGTAAGTTAGATCATAAGATCCATGTGGTATCACAAAAGACCAACTATTAGTCTAAGTTCGTTGGTTTTAATGTCGACGGCCACCATACATATCTTAACCTAACCTTAGCTGAACATTTGTTTGGAATTAATTGATACTACAGCTTCCACTAAAAGCAGCTGAAAGTTACGGATTTTATGCCACGTATTTTTTTTCTTAGTTGATAAGAACAACAGACAAAATGGAACATTTATGAAGAAATTTGAGAACAAAGCAATCTTCTTGCCGAATTCTTCGATGACGACTTTTTCTTCAAGTAAACCAACTAGATGGATTTCTCAAGAAACGCTTCCTTATGTAAGTCTTTAGCTTAACGATTTTGTTTCGCTGTTTAATTCAAAAAGTTGAAGTAATGGGTAACACATCAGTTCTACCTTTTTCCGAATTACTAAAATGAAATATTAGAATCCATATACTACATCCAAAAAAGTTCAAAGTTCTGATGAAATTGCAAGAAAACCTTTCGAAACTAATAGAGAGCTTAAGCACTGTGTGAAGAAACCATAGAAATTCTGATAATTATTGTCAATACAGCACACTGCTTTCAAGCAATCCGCTTTTATATTCCCAATTATTAAGGTGTCACTTATATATGTTTCTCAAGACCAATTTCAACAAGAACTGATTCACCTTATTGTTTAAAGTGTAACATTGCATTTTAAATGAAATTTCGATATTTCCGCCTTGAAATCGGAGATAGAGTTCATTTACACAATTAGCATGAAAATCTTTGGCAATAAT